>NC_043962.1:52678502-53046002 GCF_902148855.1 Sphaeramia orbicularis
AGTATCACAAATCCATTAGTCTTTCAATGATTACATACCTGAATCACTTCCCTTACGGTGAACAACTTCAAAGTGTACTCCATCACCAACACTCCATTTGTTTAATAATAATGGATTAGATTTCTATAGCGCTTTTCAAGGCACCCAAAGCACTTTACATTGATCCATTATTTATTTGCTCTCACATTCTCCCTCTGCTGGTGGTAAACTACATTTGTATCCACAGCTGCCCTGGGGCAGGCTGACAGAAGCGTGGCTGCCAATTCGCACCAAACGGCCCCTCCGACCACCACCAAACATTCATACGCATTCATACACTAGTGTGAGTGACACTGGAGGCAAGGTGGGTGAAGTGTCTTGCCCAAGGACACAACAGACTGAGCAGGATTTGAACCACCAGCCCTTCGGTTATTGGAAGACCTGTTCTAACCTCCTTAGCCTTGGCTGCCCCAAACATACATACCACCCATACCAAATCAAAACCTAAACAAAACCGTCACTCAGGTTTTTTCAGGATTCCACGCAGCTGCAGTTTGGCTGTAGCGGCAATAAACACAGAAACGGTTTCATTGTTTCTTACTATTTTGGCTGCGTGGAATCCTGAAAAAGCATAAGTGATGATTTCGTTTAGGTTTCGATTTGGTATGTAAACAAATGGAGTGTTTGTGATGGAGAACACTTTGAAGTTGTTCACTGTGAGGAAAGTAATTCAGGTGGGTAATCATGGAAGACTGACTGATTCGTGATACTAAGGCTATCACTCGGGTTTTACAGATTTGATGAAAAATTGGTGACGAACATCATACGCAGCTTTAACTCCTACATCTATGATTCAGACTGGGAGATGTAACCAAACAGCTACTGTTATGTCTATAAATAAATAATATGAAAAAAAATACACCTTCAAAACTTGAACTGACGCCTTCAACTTGAGTTTACAACTGAAATTGACCTTATTACTCAACTTCAGCCTTATTCGCATTTACATTTGTCCATATTTTATGCAAATTTACAGACATTATCCTTAGACCTACTGTTATAGCTCAGCATTAATAGGTTACTACGTACAGATGACAGATAAAATGCTCCTTCCTCTTGCTGCAATGCATGTCATCCCTCTCATCAGCTTTTGGGATGTTGCCTTTACAGTGAATATCTATGATATACTGTGACATATTGAGCCTCTTGAATTAGCGTCAATACACTTTTGAAACTCTTACCTCTAATGACCAATGCAGGCTTCGTAGACTCAACTAGGAAAGAGTGGGCATAAAAATGGAGTGGAAACAAAAAAGACCATAAGACCTATGTGAAGGTAATTTACTGAGGAATTTTACTTTATATATTACAGACATTGTTGTATGCTTGGAATTTTTTTTTTTTTTTTTTTGTATGTTTTTTTTTAAACATGGGAGACTAGGCCTGATACGGCATTCTCCACCCCATCATCATGGTTCATCCCTCCAGTCTGGTTCACAGACAGGAAAAATCAATGCCAAGGCCAACTGAAGCCCTTCCTGAGGCATGTAGTGGAACAAGACACTGAACATTGGTTTGTCCTTTAATTTGTCACTGGTCTATATAAGGTTCTGAAATCATTAATACGTGATGCATTACTTCTCTGAAGAGCTGATAACACTGTGCTGCGTCACCAACATGCATCAAACTTTGACCTTTATTGTCATCAGTGGGAGTTGCAACAGCACTGATAAAACTTTTTTCCTCCCACACATAATTATTTTCACAGTAGTGTAGAATAAGATTACAAGTGAAACACAGATATCACCCCAGAATAATAACAGCCCAACTGCTTTCTTGGCTCGAGGATGAGATTGTTCTGTTTTTGTGGCAGAAAGTGCCCACGACTCCAGGTGCTTCCAAATAACACTGTCCTCCAGCAATTGCGTGGGGAGTTTTTGTTTCAAGATTGAGCAAGAACCAAAAAGTAACTTCTGAAATTCTGAAATCAGCACCTGGGCACAGAAGTGCTGAGCTGACAGTCAAAGACCTCGTCAGTCTGGCTCTTTTATAAAATAAAACACAAAACGAAAAACTAGCAGCTTTTGAATATTTTCAGCTTGTTTTTCATCTCAAACAGCATTCAGTCATTCATTCACTGAGGGCAACACAGTAGTGCAGTGGTTGGCACTGTCCCCCCACAGTAAGAAGGTCACACCAGAAAGGGGGAGCTTTCTAAGTTGAGTTTGCATGTTCTCCCTGTGTCTGCATGGGTTCTCTTTGGGTACTCTTTGGGACGATGTTTACTTCTGCAAACTATCTTCTAAAATGTGAATAACAAGAACAACCCTAAAAATAAGTGCAATTTTAACTCAATTATGCCTTATTTTTTCATTCACACATATACATTAAACTTACATATCTTTGTGGATTTACAAATACACAAAACATCCAATAAAAACGCAGAATATTGTTAAAATTGCACTTCTCTTAAGACATTTCATGTTGTTCATATTATTCATATTTTTGTGAAAGGATAGTTTGTAACTGTAAACATTTTCTTGTACTTTTCCTTTACACTAAATCAAAGAAAACAATTTAGAGATGTCATTATATGTAGGTTATTACCCTCTGCCACACTGGCCGCAGGGTATTGTCATCTGTTGGTCGTCCGTCCGTCCGTCTGTCCAAAAACTTTGCCATGCACTGATGAGTCAGACCGAGGGTGCATGCATGTTATGCTCATGATAGTACTATCCACTGGTCATATTAATACCGATATCTTTGGACTGAAGTTAATAAATGCATTGTTCCCGTTTTTAACTTCATTTCCCATCATGCAGCGTGGTACTGTGCTTCTGGTCAACCGAGCAATGTGATTGTAAGGCTAATGTATTCCAAAATGACTAATATCTCACAACGTATTGGTCCTATATGACTTGCTGAGATATTTAATGTGAAGATGAGACTATTCCTCAGCTGTAGGTACAAAACTAGCCAGTTAAAAACCTCCATTTCTCAGAACTGTGCAGATACACACGCACACACACGCACACACACACACACACACACACCTACACACACAGACACACACACACACCTACACACACACACACACACACACACACACACACACACACACACACACACACACACACTCTGAGACCAGCACTTCCAGTATTATGATATAGATTTTACTGGTCTGATCTACTTTAGATCAAATTGATCTGTATGTGGAATCTGAACTAAAATGACTGTGACATCCTTAACTGTTAATATCTTCCAAGTAACTTTTGCATTTCCGAAATTCATCCCAGGGGCCGGATTAGACCCTTTGGTGGGCCACTTTTGACCTGTGGACCATATGTTTGACATCCCTGGATTCATTGGTCAATCTAAATGGCCCATAGGTATGAATGTGAGAGTGAATGGGTGTTTGTCTATATGTCAGCCCTGCGATGAACTGGTGACAATTCCAAGGTGTACCCTGCCTTTGCCTGATGGTAGCTGGGATAGGTTCCAGCACACCTGTGACCCTCTCAAGGATTAAGCGGCTCAGAAATTAATGAACAATTGCAATTGAATTACCAGAGGCCTATTCTTTTAATTATAATCAATGTTATGTTATTGCAAGTTCAGGATCTTGTAACTAACAATCATCATTTCATGACATGGAATGAATAGAAAAAATGTGTTTTTTTTCATAGAATACAGATATAAAATATAAGACAAATGCACAACAATGATCAAAGCAGATTTTAATCCACCAGGAGTCAGGGTCTGCTTGAGGTTTCTGCCTGCTAAAAGAAACTTTTTCCCTCCACTGTCACCAGTCACAAATATTTGCTCCTGGAGGATTCTTTGGGTTTCTGTAAATTGGCTTGAGAGTCTGTTTTGACCAGCTCTATATGTAAAGTGTCATGAGATAATTTTTGTTATGATTTCACGCTATATTAATAAAATTTGTTTTGATTGATTGATTGACAACAAAGAATGAAATTATGGAAACTATAGTTGATAGAAATATTACACACCTCTCATAAAATGTGAGCCTGTTAGGCTGTAAGATGGAAAAAGGACAAAAATAAAATAAAAACTAACAACATAGCAGTAATATATGTAGTAATATAATTAATGCACCATTTATCATTAATACACTGTACAAATGAGCTACACTATTTTTATAAATTGGATTTCAGTGCTTGGTCCATTGACTTTTACATTCTTTTTTGTGGAAAAATCTTTTTTGTCATAGGATTGATAAAGTCTATGTATGTATGTATCTGTCTGTCTGTCCGTCCGTCCGTCCATCTTTCCATCTCAAGATGTATCATTGGAGATTTCTGTTCATGGTGTCAGCAGAAACAAAAAGGAATCACCAAAACAAGTGCTCTTGTTGCATGAAAAAGAGTACCTGTAACATACTGTCCCAACCTCTGATTTAGGCTACAGTACAGCCCATGTCTCCTCTCCCACATTTCAAGCTAACACGGAAGTGTTGAAGATTCCGCTGTGTTTTGTGATCATGGACAGGACATCCGGCCTATGTCTCGATGTGGTCAGCGCTACCCCACTTCCCACTGGCTGTGAAAATAAAGGCGAGAGGCTGTGCAGCTAAACTTGGCACGCCTGCTAATCCTCTGCTAACGGTTTCTGTCCCTCTTACCCTGAAGCGACAGCGTGTTGACAGCAGCCTCCTCCCCCCTCGTTTCTCGCTCCTTCATCAGACACCCCCCACCCACCTGTCTCCTATCACATTGCTTCCCCTCATCCACTCCAGCAATTTCCTGTTGCCCTCAAAGATCAAGTTACAGGTTTCCAAAACTGTGAAGACAGACACACATCTACTCACTGCATGCAAAACACACACATACACATCCAGATACACACTCCCTGTTGCATGCCAGCCAAGCTATCATTTCCAGCAACAATCCTCACATCTCATTGCTTACACCATCACACTTTCCATCCCTCTGCAGATTATTAATCCTGCTCAGGGAACAGGCTGTGACCAAAGCCTCATCGGAAGCAACAGATGGACCAGCTCACCAAAAAACAATAAAACCTTCCCAAAACACTTCCTGTCAGTGGATTTACACACATACACATAACACATGTACTTATCCACTGTTAGCATCTCCCAAATGCTGTTTAGCCCTAATGTTGTTATAGCAGATGATGAGATGCTGTTTGTTTGCTTGAATGAGTATGGGGTTGAGATTATGTATTACTTTTGCTATTTTTTGGCTCAACTCCCCTTCACTTCACTCAACTTGGCTGCTGGCATATGTGGTCATAACCATAGCAATGTAATGTAAACATGTCATTTTCAGCATGACGAGCAACAAGCAAGATTCTATTTCTGTCTTTTCTTCTCCATTTTCTTCTTCTTCTTCTTAATAATAATAATAATAATAATGATAGCGATAATAATAATAACCTAATGTCACTGAAGCATTCTCATTATGCTATTTTTTTTTTTAATTACATAACAGAATAGTCAAGCCAAAGTTCAAAATGAACCACCTACAACAGCAGCTACTGCCACAACCACCAGGACCAGACCCAGCAGCAGCAGTAACCACCAAGAAAAAAAATTAAATTAAAAACGTGCCAGAATTATCCACTTTGTTAACAGAAAACAAAAGAAAAACAGGGATGAAAAGCTGAAAAGAACTAATGTTTATGTCAATGAAAACCTAACAAAGAAAAATGCAGATATCCCAAGACAGGTACAGTTTTTAAGAAAGCAGAAAAAATACAGTCAACATGGACATCAGACAGCTAGGTATTCATTAAACTGAATGAGACTACAGAGCAGGGAAAAGTTGTAGTCATTCTAGTTCTGTCGTCTGATGACAGAACTAGAAAACTATCAGCGATGCCTTTGTCCTTGAGACCAGTTAGCAAGCCAGTGTTAACCTTATTAAGTATTGTTGATGATGTATTGTAAAGGATGTATGGGACATGATGTGAGTCCTAATATTACAAACCAACACAGATGACCAGCAGTTTACATATTACAAACCACACAGATGAAGATCACAAATTATTTGAGTATGAAAGTAACATTGACCCAGACATGAATTTCTTCAACAAACTGACAAATGACTGCAAGTATTACACAGATGATGAATTTAATATGAAAATAATAGTAGAAAACATCATTACAGGGATTCACTTCAGCAGTAGAAGTTTATATGCAAACTTTCAAACTATTTAAGAATATCTATGACAGTTTCATAGACATTTCAGTGTCATTGCAATATCAAAGACCTGGATAATGCCTGAAAGGAGTGGAGACTTTGAATTAAATGGATATGAATCTCTTAATTTAGACAGAATAAATAAAGAAGGAGGTGAGTTGCGCTGTACATTTGTAAGGTCCTTTTTATTTTTTTATTTTTTATATTCATCAAATTCTTTCACTAAGGTTTTCACAAATCTGTTTATAATAGAGACTGTGTTAATTACATGTGTTTATTGAAGGTGACTGCAAGTACCATGATGCAATGGGTCCTTTCCCGCTAAAATATCTATGTTGTAACCAATCCTGTGTACGTTTAGAGGTAATGTTGTGGATTGGGCCAATTAGAATCTGGGACAGAGGAATGTACCTGGCGATGACCGGAAAGAGAGAGGAGAAAAGAGGGAATGCGTTTTTGGCTACAGCGAAAGAGGATGCTGAACTGAGAGTTGGAGGAGCCGGACCTAAAAAAATTGAGGATTACTTTTCTTTGACATTTTGCTAACCAGCTCACAATTTTTGCGATGTGTGTGTGTGTTTATTTTTTCGGCTACGAATTAATGAGTGCTGTAGCCTATGGTAAAGGCCAGCCGAATTAAGTTTTGAGTTTTCTTTAATACGACATTGAACTGAGTACACAAACTTTGACAAAGCTAGCTAAGTCATTTCAAAAGAAAGACTTGTTTTTTTCAAATGCTCATGATCGTCTTTTCGCTAGGCATCCTGAACTGTAACAGAGAACGCCTGGAACATCGTCTGTTCGCTATGCATCCTAAACTGTTCGTGAGTAGTTGGTTTGAAGCCAAATGGCCGTTTCATTCATAGACCACCGTAACAGTGTTAGTGAACATCATTATCCCTACGTCGGATTTCCTTCTTCATTGAAAGTTGTTTTTTTTTATATATATATATATATATATATATATATATATATATATATATATATATATATACATATATATATATATATATATATATATATTTTTTTTTTTTTTTTTTTTTTTTTTTTTTTTCTTATGTGCACCAACGTAATAGGCTCCAACGTTTTGTTTTTTTTTTGCAAGCTTGCTCTTCTAAGACTAAGTGAACTGGTGTTATATACTGTGTGAGTGCATTTGGCGCAGAAATAGTGTTCAGTGCAAGTTTAAATGGTAAATGTGTACTGTTAGGGGTACTGTTTGGTCTGGTTTTAGGGTTGCATCAGGCCAGGATACAGTATTTGTGGTTACCAGGGTTTGGGGGATGTCATGGTGGCAGCCCATGCCCTGTGAGTGGGTTGAACCTGTGTCCTTTGTTCTCAGGCTCTGGGCCTGGTTCTGGGTTGGAGTGACAGGGGGAGCATGGGTTTGGGCCTGCTAGCTTAGCTGGTCTAGTTTTGTTTGTTTCTATTAATCATATTTTCATTTCATATTTAATATTTTTGCATCCTTAGAAATAGCTTCATAATGGGCCCACAGATCAAAACACATTTTGCATAGCTTAAGTCTGGTTCTTTTGTTCCTTTTGTTACCTAACTGTTTGATGCTCACTCCATGCTCTCTCCATCCCATCACCAGATCCCAGGCCTGACAGACAAACAGGAAGAGGGAGGTTCCCAAACCTTTTATAGTAGAGGGCATCAGGAACTTACCAAGGGTGGCAGCCATCAGAGGGGAGTTTTGTGAGTTGGCCAGTAGTTAACCTTAAAAATGCTCTAAACCAGGTTTAAACTGTTAGAGACTTTTTGGGGAAGTATTAAATATAAGTAGTGAAATGAGGTATAGGTCAAGATATCAGTAATATTCTGGTAAATGTTAATTGAAAGGTAAACTGAACATTGGGGATTGGTTTGTTCATGTGGGAGGGGCAACGGGTATAAAAAGCCTGGAGTAGAAGCTCCTCGAGGAGAAGTGTGGCTCTGCTTGAGTGAAGCAGGTCACTGAAGCTGGCTGCCCTTAGCCATGGGCTGAGCTTTATTTTCTGTGGTTTAAGACTGATTTTCCTTATGTTTTGTTACGCTGTTTTTCATCAATTAGTTGAGTTTTTTTCTGTTTTTAGTTTTTTTTTTTTTGTTGTTTTTTTTCACTAACACAGCTCAATCGGCGATGTCACCTGGGCAAACACTGTAAATAAATCATACTGCGGTGAAGATTATTCCAGCCTCCTGGTGTGTTTCCTCCTCCACATGGTCAATCATCACAGGGGATATTCTGCATTATTGTTTTAATTGTGTCGAAGGTAACAGGGTCATATCAAGTTTACTTTATTCCATATTAGCACACTTATATACATTTTACACATGCATAAACACATACACACAAATTCTATTTCGCACATTCTTACATGCTATTTCATTTTGACAAAAAGGTAAAATAAAAGTCACCTATTTGATACATTTCATCAGAGCAGTGGAATTGCGTTTATTTATTTTTTTGTTTGTTACATGTAATTTCTGAAGATTTACATAGTATATATCAACTACTGGTACAGTATTTCTTCAGTGGAGGCACCGCGCAAGTTTATTTAAATCATAGGCCTACTGTTCTAAGTGCAAAGAACAATTCCCTAACTTTAAAAGTAGACAGGAAAACCAGTAAATTCACCATCACCAACTGGAAACCCAGGATTCTGTGTGTTTGAGTGAGACCTAATTGTAAGTAATGCACTAAAAAGGGGTTACACATTAATAACAAATTAAATTACAAAAAAGTGAAAAGGATGACGACTATTGTTGACAAAATGATGGAATGCATAACGATAGAAATTTGTATGAAAAGAAAGAAAAATATAACTTTGAGCTGCATATATAGAACACAAAGGTCCAAGATTGAAACTTTTAACAATAGCATGGAGGAACTATTAACTAATTTAAACTGGAGAGGGATATTTGTTTGTGGAGACTTTACAATAGACATGCTAAATCCAAATCACACTATGGGCCGGATCTACTAAAGGTTTGCATGTATTAAAACATGTGCAAACTCAGTGCACTCAAACAAAAATGTACAAACTGATTTACTAACATGGTTGCATCTTTCAAAGGTGCAAAATAGCGCGTTTGCATCCAGTTAGTACATTTGCCACAATGAATATGCAATATGGGGCGTTTACACGCAGTTGTGTGTGTGCTAGGAGGAGAAAATGTAAATATATTCATTTAGCACACGCAAAGTGATTTATCAAACCTGAAAGCAATTTTGCTGATAGAAACTGTATATATTTAACAAAAGGAGGTGCAAACGGGTTGGATGCGTAATTGCACACACATAGCCGTGGTTAGGAGACATCGAAATGATGAAACGAGATGCAGAGAATGCATTTTTCACCCTTGTGTGAACATTTTTGGAGTGACGGAAACACACACACACACACACACACACACACACACACACACACACACACACCTTTAAAATGAAAAATAAAAGAATAAATGAGTCATGCAATACCTTGTATGACAAAACTCCTCCAATGTTACATTTCCATGCGTCTGGATCCTTCAGCGCACTGTTACCATTAGTGCTGGTGTATCCCAGAGCAGTTTAGCATATGCAAAACCCTCATTTAAATAGAGCGATCTGCAAGACTTTGCACTTGTTAACATTTGCGCAAGCAATCTTAGTAAATCACCTGCAAACCGCAGTTCAACCCCACACGCAAAATTCTAGATTGTGCATGCAAGTTAGTACACGCAAATTGGGATCTTAGTAGATCCAGCCCATAAAGTATTGTTTAAGAGCCAGAATGAAATGGTTGTACATTCTGTGACATTTTCTTTTTGTGGTTCTTTTATTGCCTTCAATATTTTGGAGTGTTCTGTTTGAATTTGTAATTTCTCTTTACCTTTTGTTCCCCTCTGTATTTTTTTTTTCCTATTTATGTTCAAAATAAAAGTTTATCATTATTATTACCATTACTGTGTAGTAAATGTTTTGACTTTTTCCTACATTAAGTTCATTTTGCTGATAATACTTGAATAGAACATTTACTTGTAGTGTGGTTATTTCACAGTGTGGGGTTCATACTTTATTATTTGTTTCACAGCCTTTTGTCACCAATGTCTTTGGGTCTGTTTTTCTATCTTTATCAGGCAAAGCTGAGCTGAAGTAAGAAGCAGGTTTTAAGTAGAGGGGCTCAGGAATGCATTACATCACCCAAGGGTCCTCACTAGTATAGCAGTACAAACATGTGTGGGTTTCATTAACATGCTTCCCCACTGTTAAAATCATCACTTGTGTCGATGGGACCTCTGTCCCCGCCTACGCCCAGTGGAATGCTGGGAAGGAATGTCTGGAGTAGGGGGAAAGTGCTGGGACTCGGTGTGTTTTACTCTGTGTGTGAGTGTACAGTATTATACAGTGTTCTCCATCAGCCCACGCTCTTTCCACAGTTATTTTCTTTCTTTTTTTTTTCTGGTGTGATCACAACCCCGACACACACATTTTAGCAATATATTTAGCCTTTTACATGATATGCTTATTTGAAACAGTTAACGTGATATGCTTAACCAATTAACCATTCCCAAATTTGAATAACAAGCATTTTTTATCTGAAGCCAAACTAAACCATAAACACTGTGGACTGATGAGTCGAATGTTGACTCTCTAAGATACTGACAATAAGCCTTTCATCATCTTTTTCTGTTTCCATATCTTTTCCATCATCATGGTTCATGTGTAAAAGTAGACTATTATTGATGTGTGATTCACATGTGAAAGTGACTCACCATCCATCCTTCCATCCATCCATCCATCCATCCATTATCTTCGGCTTCTTCCGGGGCCTGGTCGTGGGGGTAACAGTCTAAGCAGGGACGCCCAGACTTCCTTCTCCCCAGACACCTCCTCCAGCTCTTCCGGGGGGACCCCGAGGTGTTCCCAGGCCAGCCGAGAGACATAGTCTCTCTAACGTGTCCTGGGTCTTCCCCGAGGTCTCCTCCCAGTGGGACATGCCCAGAACACCTCCCCAGGGAGGCGTCCAGGAGGCGTCCGAAACAGATGCCCGAGCCACCTCAGCTGGCCCCTCTCGATGTGGAGGAGCAGCGGCTCTACTCCGAGCTCCTCCCTGGTGGCCGAGCTCCTCACGCTATCCCTAAGGGTGCGCCCAGCCACCCTGCGGAGGAAACTCATTTCGACCGCTTGTATCCGGGATCTTGTCCTTTCGGTCATGACCCAAAGCTCATGACCACAGGTGAGGGTAGAAATGTAGTTTGACCGGTATATTGAGAACTTCACCTCTCGGCTCAGCTCCTTCTTCACCACAACCGACCGGTACAGCGACCGCATCACTGCAGACGCTGCACCTATTCGTCTGTCAATCTCATGCTCCATCCTTCCCTCACTCGTGAACAAGACCCCAAGATACTTAAACTCCTCCACTTGGGGCAAAGACTCTCCACCGACCCGGAGAGGGCAGACCATCTTTTTCCGGTCGAGAACCATAGCCTCGGATTTGGAGGTGATGATCCTCATCCCGCTTGCTTCACACTCGGTTGCAAACCGCCCCAGGGCACGCTGAAGGTCCAGGTTCAATGAGGCCAACAGGACAATGTTATCTGCAAAAAGCAGAGGTGAAATCCTGTGGTCCCCAAACCAGACCCCCTCCAGCCCCTGGCTGTGCCTAGAAATTCTGTCCATAAAAATTATGAACAGAACCGGTGACAAAGGGCAGCCCTGCCGGAGTCCCACATGCACCTGGAACAGGTCTGACTTACTGCCGGAAATGCGAACCAGACTCCTGCTTTGGTCATACAAGGACCGGACTGCCCTTAGCAAAGGGCCCTGGACCCCATACTGCCGAAGCACCCCCCACAGGATACCATGAGGGACACGGTCGAACGTCTTCTCCAGATCCACAAAACACATGTGGACTGGTTGGGCGAACTCCCATGAACCCTCGAATACCCGATGGAGAGTATAGAGCTGGTCCAGTGTTCCGCGACCGGGACGAAAACCCCAGTGTTCCTCATTGTGACTCACCATTGATTCACTCTATTATCTGAGATGGATGGAAACTCTACACATGAACAAAAGGTCCTCCTGAAATAATAATAAATAATAATGATACATTTTATTTGATGGCTCCTTTCAAGTCACCCAAGATCACCTTTACGGACAATAAAAAGCATAAAATAACAACATCAAACATAATTAAAACAAAACATCAACCTAAAACAAGTGTAGTGCAGAGTGTCCAGTCAGAGTGAATATGCCAGTTTGAACAGATGGGTTTTGAGTTTGGATTTAAATATTGTGATGAAGTCTGACTGTCTTATGGGGTGGGGGGGTGGGGTGTTCCATCGTCTGGGTGCCGAGTACTGGAAGGCTCAAATCAAATCAATGTTACAATATTCAGCTTCTCTGATAAACACAAAATATAGAGATTTACTTCTCCAACTCTACAAAATAGCTGTATATAAATATTAAACCATTTGAACTCATGCAAAATAAACGTGATTTTCTTGTCATTTTCATCTCTGAATCTAATAACATACATAGATCTCCATCTCAGGCAACTTTATTATCATTTTATTATCATTATAAGATTAAGTGTTGTCAGTGTTTACTATATCTCAAGTTTAAAAGCATGTCAACTAAAAAACAATCCAGAAATTGGTTGATATTTGTGATTTCAAAACTGACATTAATAATATATTTCAATTATTTTTTGTTTTGATTTTGTTCATTGCAGCTTACTCTGGTTGAAAACTTTGTGGAGTGGACAGAACGGAATCACCTGAGGCTGAATGTCAACAAGACCAGGGAGATAGAAATACCTGGGGGTGGCAATCAGCAACACACTGGACTGGAAATCCAACACCGAGGTTGTGTACAAGAAGGGGATGAGCAGACTCTATTTTCTGAGGAAGCTTAGGTCCTTCAGAGTATGCATCAAGATGTTGGAGGTATTCTACTAGTCTCTTGTGGCCAGCACCATCTTCTTTGTGGCTGTTTGTTGGGGTAGCACCATCAGAGCTAGCAACACCAACAGACTTGATAAAATCATCAATAAGGCTGGCTCTGAGGCTGGACAATTTTGAGACCGTGGTGGAGAGGAGAATGGTCAAGAAACTGATCTCCATCATAGACACTGATGAGCACCCTCTTGAACACAGACTGGACAGACAGCAGAGCACCTTCTCCAAAAGACTATTACAGCTAAGCTGTCGAACAGACAGATACAGGAATAATTTCCCGCCGCATTCCATTTCACTGTACAATAAACTCACCTGATGTTCAAACCCAGTCATAAACATATTTCCACTATGCACTTTACTGTCCATATTACCAAACAATTCCATTTTACTTTATACATTACAGTTTATTGTTGCACCTCACTGTTTTTCCCACACATACTGTACTTATTTTTTATACTTGTAAGTTATGATGTATAGTGTGTTTACTCTTTATTCTATATTGATCTTATGTTCTGTTTTTGCGGTCTGTCATGCTGCTGTTGCACTACAGTTTCCCAGTTTTGGAATCAATGAAGTCTATCTATCTATCTATCTATCTATCTATCTATCTATCTATCTATCTTACAGCTCATCAAAATCCCAAGTATAGTATCTTGAAATATTAGAATCTTTCATAAGATCCAAAATAGGACCAATGGCCCTGTATCTCAATGTCATGTTCTATCAAGAATCAATAACAACTTGAATTTGTGAGGTTGTCAGGTTCTGCTGTTATGTTAGAGTCCTGTTGTCTTGACGCAAGAGATCAGTCTCCCAATAGAAGTGGGTGGTACTTTCACTGGAGGAGAACTCATCTCATTAAATGAAAGTCCATATATGACTTCCTGTCAGTGCTCATTAGTAACTACATTGATATCTCTAACCATTTCCATGTTATAAACCATCAAAAATATGACCATTTTTAACTAAAAGCAAATTTTTCAATATTTAAAAAATTTCTCAAAAATGTAAAAATCTAAATTTCTCAAAAGTGTGAACAAACGTTTTAGACACTGTTCAAATGAAGCTACATCTTTTTTTTTTTTTAATGAAAGGTCTTGATTCTTTTCTGGATGTGATGTTTACTCCTGTGGGTGGTGCTTGGGTGCAATTTATTGTACCCTGAGGCTCTGCGATCTCGTGTATTGGAGGGGGTCTACTGTGCACATGCCATTCATAACGCCTGTGTATTATGGTAAACTAAGAGCCTTGGGTGCAGATTTTTGTGCCCCAAACAGGAAACACGTAACTTGACTGCTCAATAAATGAGCAAAAACATTTTTATACTCCACTTGAATGCGGATTATACACAGTACACATGGGCTGTATCATGTATAGCTAGTTTATTTAAATATTAAAGTTTTTGTAAAATTATTTTATGTGATTCCTATCATCTTCTTCTTGTGAGACAGGTGGGGTGGTGCCCTAGCGCCCTCTACTGATGAGCCGCCACTGCATTTAACTATTGCCAAGTAATTTATCACCACATATTATAATAATTAGCGGCATTGTACCCAGGGTGCCATTGTACGATAGCGCCTTCCCGTGGTGCAACAGCGGCATTGCACCCATACGCTCTCCCGTGCTGCAACACTGGGACACCCGTCGGACATTGGGACACGTGTCAGACAAACATGCGTCCGACAAACACGCACCGGACACAGAACGTCCATTATAGTAGGATATCCTTTGAATTTTTGCAGTGAAAATCAGGTATTTTCCTATAGGTAAAATTAAATGACCATAGATGTTCATGAAAGCTCAGTAAACTCAAAGGTTATTGTATCAAAACAGAGCAAACTGAAGAGAACATGACATTTTCAGCAAAATATATCATTAATTCTACTTAACAAGCATCTACTACCACTGTTACTTGTCAAACTACATGGACTCTATTGATGAAGCAGTGTTGCAAAAGATGGTGTCATTTCCATGTTCACCATAGAGACTATGAGTGCATTTGAAAAACACATCTGACACAGCTGCTGAAAACCTGAGAAACTGCATTTTACCTGAATTATTCCACTGTATTGATAGAACTGGTGGTTCCAAAGTTATTTAACATTCATATCACCAGATGCTGTTGGGCCTTTGAGGGTTAAATAAGGTGTTTTATGTAAGGTTATGACATGTGAGTTAAGGTCCATTTTTCTCTTTATTACTTCCTTCACTTTTAATTTACCATCTTTATGTTGATTTAATATATTTAATGTGTCTTATATGGCAACATTTTACTATGAAAAACTATGAAATGGTACCAAAGTGCAAAAAGATGAAAAGTGGAACCAGACCAATGTCATGGTGTTGGGACAAAAATAATCATAATGCTGAAATTCCATCTTTTTGTCTGATGGCATTGTGAATGCACCCCCCCTTCAATCCAACTGAAACGTCACCAGCTTCTCTGTAGAGATAGAAATAGTTTGACTGTCAGCATCTCTGAATTGCATGTGCATACACACCCACCTTCCTGTCCCACCGCCCACTTCATCACCCACCTCCCTTTGCGAGCCATGTGCGAATCAGATGGATTTGCAGGATGCTGATGGAGCTCACCATCAAGCGCTGCACATGCAAGTGTGAGCTGTCCCAGATTTAGGAAAAGCAAAAGGAGAAACATCCCACTGTCATGGTTTAATAAGCTTTTACCATTTACGGCAAGGTTGTAAACACATACGGGCCATGGGCCAAAACTGGCTCACTTGACGGGTCCGGTTCGGCCTGTGGATTACACTGAACATATTAAAATCGTTTTAGTTCATGGGCCACACACAGACCAATATTACGAGTCTGGTCTACACCAGCTCTAAATGTACAGTGTCATGAGATAACTTTTGTTATATTTAGATGCAATATAAATAAAATGTGATTGAATGATTAATTGATTGATTGACAATTTGATCTCAAGTGGGTTGGACCAGTAAAATACTATTAAAATAACCTATAGATGATGCAAAAACTCTCAATGTTTGTCTTTGTTTTGGTGTAAAAAAGTAAAATTACATGAAAATAATTACATTTACAAAAATGTGAATAACTGGAATACATAGAAACCTCCTGAAATGTCTTAAGAGAAACAAGTGCAATTTTAACATTATGCCTGTTACTAGATATTATGTGCCTTTGTAGATCTACTGTGATCTGTAAGTTGTAATGCACATGTGTAAATATAACTGACTTACATTTGTTTTGTTTTTTTCATATTGTTGGATACTGTAATTATCTTCTTTTTGTTTTTTTAATGATTTTGTTGGTTATTTTTTAAATTTCTTAGTGAATATTCATTCATATTATTGATTATTTTGTTGATGTTTTTGCTTGCATTAAAAATATGCTATGTTTCTATTTTTTCTCCCTAATAACAGCAGACACCAGTTGTGTAACTTCACCTGTTTGGGTTGAACCAGTCGTGAGTCAAGCTGAAGGCTTATGAAACCTCTCCTTCAAAATCTATCTTTGGCTCTTTCATAAACCTTGAGTCAGTATGTCCTTGTGCCCATGCAGCATCCACCTGAAGTGACTGCCTGATCTTTCTATTATTATTACAGAGATACATGGAGAGATAAACAGATCCATGGGAAAGAGAAATACTGGTTGACAAAAGGCGAACCCTAACGGCAGTGAATCATTCTCACTATCTCCATTGAACCCACGCAGCCAGTTCAGGGTGAGTATAAATAGTTATCATTTAAAAGCTGTTTTAGAAATGACAAAAGAGAGAAACAAAGCAAGCAAATGGCACATCCAGCCCACACAGACAGACCTGCTATCAGGCCCACTTTGCTGATGCAGATTTTGTTTTTCACTGCACTGGCTTTTATTTATGGTTTACACGGTGAACATGACGTCAGCTGTGTAAAACCACAATCTGCTGTCAGCTGACAGCCATTCAAGAAGACATCAACAAATAATCTACTCAATGAAATAACTGCTGACCTCCGTTTGGTGATTATTCAAATGATGACTCCTTTTTTTGATTCTCTTTTATAGTTTCAATACATGTGTGGTGATGCACACACCTGCTGGCCCACCAATCACGTACCAGAGCCTATATTAGGAGGGCCTCTCACCTGGTCCTGTCTCTTTCACTCCTGACGTCACCTGCCATTTACAACCGAGCTCCCGACTGAGAGCGGCTGAAACAATGACCCAGATTTACTCACCTGTGCTGGGACTTAAGGCAAAGTTACTGCGCGTTTTGTGTTGCATGTCGCAATTTTAAAATCCTGGTGTTCGGGGAGCATTTTGCGCTCCGTGGGGAAAAGCCTCCGTGCTCATTACCCCTGCTCTCCGGCGGCGTTTGGGAGCACGGCGTGCAGGACTGTGATCATCCCGGCTGGGTGTTTAAAGTTGTGGCTTGGATCTGAGGAGTGACGAGCCTCCCCTTCTTTTCCTTCTTTGGTTTCTTTTGCTCCTTTCTTCTTCGTTCCTGCAAACCCTGGACCTCCGACCCGTTCTCTCCTCCTCTGGTGGGCGGATCCCGGACCTATCCATCTGGGACCACCGTTTCGGTCTCTGGACCCGCAGAACCATACGACCTTCCATTAATGCCGAAGAGGCTTCAGCGAACCTCCGGCACACATAAACGTTCTACTACGACATCCTGGTAGGCTGACTATCACTAATACCACGAGCTGTGTTTGGACAAGGAGCACTGTTTAAAGCTCTGGCTCACTGCTGTGGCGTTGGACTGTTTTAAATTGTATTTTGAAATATTGTTTTTTTTACATATGTGTGAGTATGGATGGATGTATGGGTGTGTATGTTCGTTTTTAAAAAAAAAGAAATTAAATTTTGTTTTTAATGTCAAAAACACTATTAAACAAAGACTTTGTATTCTTATAATTTGGTCTACTGTCCCTTCAGATACTGACCCGCATGACCTTATGGTGGGATGAATTTAGGCTTAGCCTATTTGTGTTCCCTTTTTTATCCCTTATTAGGGTGGCGTTGTCTTTATACCATTTCGGAGTTAGTATTGAGATATCGGGTGACACTTCACCCCACGGCCATGACACATGTATTTGTTCAGTGTAATAATACAATAAAGAACTAATGGGTAGTCACTAACATGACATGGAGGTCCCTGAAAAGAAACTGTACTGATGTCTAAGAGTGCATTCACACAGTGTACTCAAGTCCGTACCGTACTTGGATATGTTCACACCTTTCCCACAGATGTCGCATTCACATGTGCTTACCGTGGCGCATGCCCGAGTACAAATGGAAGTTACAGGGCCAAAACAGTAAGTGGCGGTGTGGAAGGAATTCTGTCGCTGTCGTACAAACACAGAAGTCAGAAGAAGACAAACCCTTACTTATCTGTTATCCTGTTTGAGGCAAAGTGAAAAAGAGCGACCTTCGTTGTCCCTGACATATCACAGAGTGGTTCGGTTGATAAGGTGATCCAAGGCCGTGTGGATCTGAGGCTTTTTCAGGAGACAACAGGAGTGTGGTCTATGGTCTTGTGGTGATTAACCCACTTCCGTTGTAAGAGTGGTGATTAGGTCACTTCCGAACTCGGGGATGGATCGCATTCACACAGCAACGTACCGTGCCCGAGTACGAGCAGTCCGGACCCAGGAGTACCTTCTCAACTGGACTCGGACACGGTACCTGAGCACGGAAGGGTTGCATTCACATGGATAAAATTAAGCGGACTTGGGGGTCCAGCGTACTCGGATACGGAATGGAATACGTTGTGTGAAAACGGCCTAAGGATGAGTACTGCAACCCAGTGTAATGGGCCAAAGTATACCCCCGTCCGGACTATACCCAGGGTTAAAGCAATCTAGGACAGACTGTAGCCAGGGTATATTGTAGCTTGAGCCAAGTTACACCCCCCATGCCCAGGCCAAATTATACCCCCATATCAGTAGTGTTGGGTGATATACAAAAGAATTACTCAGTTTTTCAACATTTTATTGGAGGTTCAGTTTTGTCAGGTAAGCAAGTGAGAAAGTGAACTGACTTAAATCTTAAAACTCTAAACAATTATTTTTATGACTTTAACCAGAAAACTGGTGTGGCAGGAGGATTTGCTCCTCCCTTCTCCCCGTGTGCCAAATCGGCATTGATTGAAGGGAGGCGCTACCTGCCATATATATACGCAGGTGAAACTACTTTCTCTCCTTTCGCTCTTCCTCATCAGCAGCAGCGTTGGCTGTGTGGCGTTTCTTTTTAAAATCCAGTGCAACGCTGGTGGCTGGTCGGCGAGGCTGAAAAGGTAAGCCGCTTTCAATCCACCGTTGGTCGGTTGCGCGAAAGCATTCTAGTACCTCCTCATTTATGTTACCATTCGTTGTAGTGCGACTGACTTCCTGAACAGCGTGTGGAAGCGTGTTTCCTTGTTGGCTTCTCATCGGGAGTGTATATACCGGTAGGTCGCCGTTGTCCGTCTGTCGGTGCAGTTTTGTCTTTGTTGCCTGGCTCCCGGAGCTAATTATGTTCTTGTTTATGCCGCAGTGTGGTGAAGCCGGGTTTAAGAAAAAGAGTTCCATTCTGCACGTAACGTGACTGTGGAGCCGGCGGACATTCCCAGAGTCCACCACCGCCATTTCCTTCACCCTCCGAAGCACTGCTGTTCTGGCTGTTTTGACCGATTTTATGATTTTATTTTAATCTCGCATCCGTGGCCCCTGTGCGGAGCGACACGGATGCGCCATCCCCCTCTTCGGCGGTTCCTTTTCATTTGGTTAATTTGTATTCCGTTGTGTTGTTTGTTTGTTTGTTTGTGTTATATTGAATTGGTTTTGTTGAATCTTTTGTTACAATATCTTTTGTTTTGTGTTAGTGTATTATTGGGTTGTGTTTTATTATAATTGTATGCATTCCATTTGTGTTTCATTGAATCTTGGTTTATTGAGTTTGTCTATTCTTAGTTTGTTATTGTGCTGGTTAATTTTGTGTATTATAGTCTGATTAATTGTTTTTTTTCTTTACTTTAGTTGAGGGGTTGGGGGCAGCACGTGGCCTTTTTTTTAATTGTTCTCTTTTCTTTTGAACAGGTGCCGTGGGCCTAGGGTGGCAGCGTGATCCCTGGTGGTGGAATTTTCTTCACAAAGCTTCCAGTTTTGTTGGTGTGCAGTTCACGGGTGTTGGTTTGCGGTTCCCTTCTTTTATATTTTGTTGGATCCCTGCCATAGTGGTAAGCCCCGGCCCTGTTCACCCGTATGGGCCACGTGCTAGCTTTTTAATTACTTGTTTTTTTAATAGCAGTCTTTTTAATAATAATTCATTCAATAAATTGTTTTAAATCGAAACCGTCTACGCCCCTGTGGTATTGTTGTCAATTCGAACCTGTGAGCCTCCTACTAATTTCCTGGGGTGTAATTCCCCAGGTGGCGTTGTCACCAGACTTCATCCTCCAACTCTCTCTCTCTTGCCACACTGGGAAAGTATTAGACTTCCACAAAGATCAAATATTACTAGCACACTTCTGAGTTGTGTATACACATTAAATTAAAAGCACATTAAAAACAAAACATGATAATCCAACTGTAACATAATGTTCAGTTAAGTTGACTGTCATAAAAGTCACAACGTCTTGAAACTTCAAGTTCTACACTAAACACATCCTCTGTACCATATAAATGTTCAGTGCTAAAAGAGTCCGAGGGCCAAATAATTAAAGACAGATGTATCAATAACCTTCGCGGTCATTGGTTTTCCTAATAGTACCAGAGAAAGGAAAATAAATATATTTCCTAGGTGTTACAGCGCTATAATGGTTTACTGCCTAACCCATCTCAGTAACGGTTTCTCAATAAGACATTGGTGATGCATTTTTGTGGTCACGGAGCAACAAGACTAGTATACATTTAGCATACTGAATGTATGCTCGCAACTATCAAGACCATCCTGGAGATTAAAAGTGATCAGTGTCTTGCTGATTGTTTCAATATGTGTCAAGTTCATAAATTTAATCTGAAATGGTCAGCGCATCATCTAATCTGTCATTCATAATCTCAGAGATGAGAGCAAGTGGATTTAAAGATCTGGAGACGGTAGGTACAACAACACTACAACACTGTCAATAAACTAATGAAGAAATACCCTGCAGTTACTTTTATGCTTGAGAAGTGAGTGAAAGTCTATTTCTTTGCTGTAAATAGTAATTTGTGCTGTTTGTTTTATACTGCTTACTTCGTTAGAAAATCAGAACCTATGATAGTAATTAATTCAAAACAATGCTGTTACACTTCACCCCAAAAAATTATATTATATATTAATTGTGTCACACTTTGGTAAAAGGTAAAACAGTTAACTCATCACAAAGAAATAACCTTAAGCCTGACCTAAAAAAAAAGATAAATATACTGTTTGAATACCAGATCGATAAGCAGTATCAATAAGAATATCGCTAAAATTTTGAAAATTTATTAACCTTAATTTTACCAGATAAAATGCCATTGCCATTCCCAAATGCTGTTGAGATTGAGAACTGTTTTACAATTGGGACCTGGCCAAGAGGTCAAGCGGCACACAACATACCATAATGAAAAACAGGTTCAAAGATCGGTGATAACAATGCATTAAAACATTAACAAAACCAGGTAATAATAGTAATAGTTATAACACAAAATAACAAGTGGTGCCAGGCACAACAAACCACACCCCTCATACGAATTGTAGTTTATTTTGGCATCGATCCAGCTGATGCCATCATGTCTATGCATGTGCTGATGTCAGCACAAACATAGACAGCACAGACAGACTTCAGCCATTATAAGTAAATGAGAAGCAAAAAACAGGATTTTAAAAATTCATAAAAAATTTTAACTTGGACCTATTTTTCCAAAAATGTAATCACATCTATTCTGGGCCACTGGCAATCTGTAAACCCAAACTGATATGAATTCAAGCAATAGTTTTGCTGCTGAAGTGTTAAATAAATAAATAAATAAATAAACCAACCAACCAACCAACCAACCAAAAACAATACCCCTATAAACGCAATAACAACAGTTTGACAAAATTTTAAAGTGCAATATAGTTTAGGTCACCAGCAATTTTTTAAAGTGCAAGATCTGATCAAGGTCAGCAAATCATCTAAAAACAAAGGCACTGTCCAAAGGATTCTCGCTGTCTAGTCAGTAAAATGGTACAAAAAGCTTGTAGTGAGATGAGTTCTGGTATTTTCAGCTCCGATTGAAAATTGATCGGGGCGGAAAAACTGAAGGCCCCCATTTCAATTCAAAATCTGGGAGCATTCAGATGATAAATATCACATATCCATAGGGCATAGAGGGCTATCAGTTATCTATCTATCTATCTATCTATCTATCTGTCTGTCTGTCTGTCTGTCTGTCTGTCTGTAGTGACATTTCAACGGCCATTTGAGACTCATTAATTGAAGTAATGCCAAGTGAACACCCAAAATTTTAATGTTGATACATCACAGTGTTGAATATTTACTAATGCTTATTCCACAGATGTCATTTGACATCTCCTCTTCATAATATAAAAATGATGTCCAATATATACTGTAATTTTTTGCTATTGTTTTTCTTAATAATATAAGTAATATTTCCTAAACTATAACAGTCCAGGCTTTTCTGCAACTCATTCTTTCTCAGTCTGAATTTCATGTCACCAGAATCATAATCTATCAGATATTTGAATAAAATAAATTAATTACACCACCTGGTTTATGTTAGTGCTTAATGGTTAACTTTTCTCATATGTTTGACATCCTGGTATCATTACAAGATAACTCATAATTTTGTATGAGCTATCTTGCTTTTTTTTTTTTTTTTTTTTTTTAAGTAATTTTAATTACTTATTTCCTACTAAAACAATCTCATAGAATTTTTTTTTTCTAGCTAGAACTTTAACTTTAACTCAGGGATATTGATATCACTGGATATTGGTGGCCAAAGCTCAAAGTTAAAGGTCATTATATCCTCATGGAACACATTTTTTGCCATCACTAGATGATCTGATGATGATTTGAGCAAATGTTTGTGAATGCAGCGTATGTCAGTAACTTTTAACATCTTGACGTCAAGGGGTTACATATTATTTCTATCATTTTATTTCATTTTTCCTGTTGGCTGTAAGTCCCTCCGTGCAGAGGAATTAACATAAGTAATATAACGATTTTAGGAATGATATTTTTGTAGTGGTCCTCTTCCACCACCATGTACATTTATATGATTTTCTGTTTGTGGTGACTTTCACACTTTACAAGTTTTCTTCTAGTGTGGAACCTTGTATTACTGAAACTATAACAATAAAATCCCCATCTAGCATTTCTCACTGGTGGGGGCTCTGCTGTTTCTTGTCATCAGTGTCCACCCACAGCAGGCTGTTGACACATCAAGGAACAGGAAGTGGAAGTGGGAAATTAAAGCAAATCCGGGCCTGTGGATCCAGAATCCAGCCCAGGTATGGATAATACTGCTGACACAAGTGTGCTACTTCAGCGACAGCACAGGGGGAGAGAGCTAATTAGAGAGACAGTGGGAGGAAATGGTACTTCATCACCTCACAGCCCACTTCACCGAATATGGAGTGATCAACAAAATACTTCACAGGGTTCTTATTAAGGGTTTGCCATGGGCCTCCACTGGTGGGGTAGTACGTTCTCTGAGAATGGTAATTTTGAATAAGGATTGATATGTTTACTAACTATTTTCAGTGGTTCCAATAGCATTGAGAAGTGCTTCCTGTGGTATTTTAAGTTGGTTCTACAGTTTCTTCAGGTGAATGCCAACAGCCTCTGGTGCTGGTGCACTAAAACCAAAGTGTATAGTAGAAAAGAGATACTTTTTGACTACAGGTTCAGTCCACCCAGGTGAGGTGTGCCTCTGGCACTTAACACTATTGTTGTCATGAATTAGATTATTAACTTTGACTTGTTATTAATAAAAAGATAGCTGCAAAGAAATTAGACAAAGAGGAAAATATTAGTTCTGAGAGCCAATTTCAGTCCTATAAAAGTGGTTGCTCTGTTGTTGATCAATTTGGTTACAACAGCATGAAATCTTTGCCTTTACCTTATCTAGCATTACTATGCACTCTAAAATGACATCAATTCCGTTTCAAAGTAAATAAATAAATACATAAATACATACATAATTTTTTTTTTTTTTTTTTTTTTTTTGCATGTTGGACATGAAACCTATATTTAAAGATGTTGGTCACCATATGGTGATTAATTTAACTTTTCTTCCAATTGGTTGATTAATAAATTGTTGGTAAGGTGTTTGAGATGTTGACTGTTTTCGTGTGGTCTCCATCAGACTCCAGTGGTTAAGCAATAAGACTAAACATACTACTAATTCTGATAAAGGTCACTTTGTATAAGCATGAATGCATGTGTAAGTACTTACACAATAACTAAATAATTAATGATCTGAAATGAGTTCCAGGTTCTTTCTACAGTGCTTTCAAGTAGACACTATTAGCCCTCAGTGGTGAAGTAGTATTGTTCACACTTAAAACCACTACCTGGTTGATTTACATGTAAGTTAAATATATTGGATCATGGCTAAGAGATTAATAAGTTTTCTAGGATTTATTTCAGGTTATTTCTGTTTCTGTTACTCATCTTTCATAATAATGCTGTAAGTGTCTGATCAGTCAGATGACTGGAAATCAGGCTCCCTTGAGAATAAGACAAAAAAAAAAAAAATCAAGAACAGGAATCAGGAAACACATCACCCTATCCACTCTTCTTTCTTCTATCAATGTTATCAATATTACCACATCTCAGCGCTGGACTGGCCATATGGAGTACCGGTTGTTTTCCCAGTGGGCTGATCAATACTGGGGCTGAATGGACGACAATTGTTACCCCGCCCCCTGAAGGGAAGGCAAGGGGTATTGTTTTTGGTTCAGTTTGTTTGTTTCTTTGTTTGTTAACACTTTAGCAGCAAAACTATAAGTTGAATTCATACCAAACTGGGTTTATAGATTGCCACTGACCCAGAATAGATGTAATTATATTTTGGGAACAGTAGGTCAAAGTTCAATTTTTTTGTGAATTTTTAAAATCTTTTTTTTTTCTTCTCCCATTTACTTATAATGGGCGGAATTTCAAATATCTATAAAAACATACATTTTGTTTCAATTTACTTCCAACTTGGCACATTTATAGAGGTAGTTGATATGCTGACGTCAGCACATGCATAGACATGATGACATCAGCTGGATCCATGCCAAAGCAGGCTACAATATGTGCAAGGGGCAGGGTTTGTTGTGCCTGGCACCACTTGTTTTGTTTTTTTTTGGTTACCCCACCCCCAGAAGGGTAGGAAAGGGGTATTGTATTTGGTTTGGTTTGTTTGTTTGTTTGTTTATTCCTGAACACTCTAGCAGCAAAACTATTGCTTCAGTTCATACCAAATTAGGTTTATATATTGCCAGTGACCCAGAATAGATGTGATTACATTTTGGGAAAAGTAGGTCAAAGTTCAAAATTTTTCTGAATTTTTAAAATATATATATATATATATATATATATTTTTTTTTTTTTTTCTTATTTATTTATAACGGACTAAATGAGTGTATGCTGTCTATGATTATGCTGACATCAGCACATGCATAGACATGATGATATCTGCTGGATCGATTCCAAAATAAGCTACAATACATGCAAGGGGCGGGGTTTGTTGTGTCTGCCACCACTTGTTAGTATATACAACATCATGCATATTAATATAATATTACTATAAAACTTTTAGCCAATTCTTAATTCTTCTTTCCACATCCTGCTTCATTTCCCTGCTCACTGGCAACAGGAATCATCTCACACCTTGAACCATGACAATCTTTTGGCACTTTAGTATTCAGTCTGGTGTTGGGCTTGACTCGGTCTCATTCTTCCCTGGTTGTGGTCATGACTTCAGGTGGTCTCAACTAGTCCACTAGTATCTATTAAAGTCATATTGGGCTGGATGTGGCCCCTGAACTAACATGTGTTTGACAGCCCTGGTATTGACCCTTTGCACCAACGTCATAGTTATCACATGACTAGAGGTGCAGCGTCATGGTGGACGGCAAAAGCGACACAGCAAGCAAACAAATGAGCAACAGATTATGGCTACCAGCACTGAAAATAATGTTTTGGAGTTGTCCTGCAAAGTGACTCACCTTACTGGATGGCACAAAGAACGCTATTTGGAGAAGCTAGCGATAGCAGTGCTAGCTACCAACCCATACCTTCTCCCTCCTGATGTGTTTACGGATCTAGCAAAATCCTCCAGTCTACCAGAGTTTAATGCACACAATCTGTACCATTTTGTTATGAATGAACTGTCCCCATACACAGGTGCTGATCTAAAAGCATACAAAAGTCTGGATGACACCAGTTCTTAGTCTCAGGTTAGATGACTGAGTCACTGTACTGTGCTCACGGCAGAGGAATGTATCTCGTAATGGTAAAGGAAAGATACAGCTAACGTTAGCTCGCTAGTTGTGTATGTTTTTAACATGTTTCCCCCAGCATACCATCAAAACTCAAATAGACTGTAACCAAAAGCAGCTCTAATGAACTAACACTGCGTAATAATGTTAGTGGCTGTCATAAGTAGCCTACAATAGCTCTGTTTTTTAAGTGGCTGCCTTTCTACTATCTACACACAGTAATATGTAAAGTTCCACCACTAGAACATATGGTACAGCATAACGACAATAACAGTATGACATATAACATAGTGTAGCTGGTAGAAATGCAGCCAATACAACAACAGAGCTAATACTGAAGGCTACTTATGACAGCCACTGGAACATAGTGGCTCATAGTAGTTAACCCAGTCTAGCCACCTAGCATTTGGTGGTGCTAATGTGCTATGGACACCAACAGAGCCTGCTCTATCTGTAATATCAGGTCCATCAGAGCCAGGCTCAGTCTGGAACCAGCTGAAATCATGGGTGTCTTTGAAGAAAGATGGAACTGTTGTGTGTGACCACTATACATGTAAAGCAGCGTTAAAAATGAACAAAAATGAGAACGGTCAGATCAAATTTGATATTAGCCAGTTAGCTGTCCAGTGTGCAGTCTGGCACTTCCGCCGTCCGTCATGGGGCTCATTTGCGGCACGAACAGAGCGTGACGTAACATGCAAAGGGTCAATAAGAAAATAACACACAGCTATTTCAAATTACAATGTACTTTTGTCCTTATGAACATACGTTTCATTATTATATAATTATTATATAATCTTCTTTTAAAGGCAACTGTTTACCAAAGGTTTGACATCTAATTATTTTCTCTCCATTTACAACCTGGCAAATTAACAGCGACATGTGTACTTGTATTTCACCTCACGTTCTTTCTATCTGCACCTCATCATCGCTAATATCTCTTATGTGTAATGCTACCCTGATTCTGAGATGAGAAGATAAATATAGACCTCTATTGTGTCCCTGTTTTCCTGTAAAGCATCACTTTGAATCATCATGTGTCTGTTGTCAGGCCAACGTGGGTGAGATAGATAAATAAATAAATAAAAACTACACCTTGTATTCAACCATTAGCCCACAGAGGCTTCAGATGGAAAGAAAACCAGACATACAGGTACAGAGAAGCAGAGTGTGTCCTTGAACTAAATGAAACTTCTGAATTGCAGCAAACTGAATGGAAGATGTTAGATGTGTGGGCTCGACGTTGTTGAGCCACATATAGATTTAGGTCAGATGCCCTCGCAAAGCAATTCTGAACATGATTGTGTTGCTGTATTAAACTTTTGACTCAAACTCTACTCGACCTTCAAATAAATGAAAAACACACTCTTCTCCAGTCCTGTAGGTATCACACCGGACTACATCATTTTCACAGTAGCGTCTTCATCCATTTGTTTGTAAGATGAGTTTTTTGAGTTTTTAACACTTCACCTCCAAGATACTTAGATTCTTACTTGAATATCTGTTTTAAAGTGAACTGATGTTCCCTCCACGTTAATGTGGATATTCTGCAAAATGGATATTTCTCTCTGTTTGGACCTTTCATCCACACTTAAATGACACAGATTTTTCTTACTAAAGTGTAAATTTTCCAGTCTCTAGTTTGCATGTATCTGTGTATTAAGGAAAATCCCAATCATGAAATTTCAAAACAATGGTATCACACCCCATTTTACTTACATCTATTAATACTTTGTGTAATGAAGCAGCACCTGTAACATCAAATCCAGGTCTATATCACTGTATGACCTGTACTAGATCGAAGTCAAGACAGATGCCTTTGGGAGACACACCAGACCGGTGTGATGGAAAAATCCACATCATGTAATGAATGCACTTCGAAGGCTACGTTCAGACAGCAGGTCTTAATGGACAGTTTGGATTTTTCAGTGAAATCTGATTCTTTTGTATGCTCATTCATGTTACGTACTAAATGCAACTTGTATCAAACTGAAAACGACCCCGAAGTGACCCGCATGCGCAAAAGAGGTCCTGACATAATATGTGACCACGCAGGCTGTGTTTATGGAAGTAAGTATGTTTTCCCCACCGCTCCTCCTCCTGGGATGCAGAATTGTGACGTTTCTTACATTTCAATAACATAAAGGTCAGATAAATGCGACCTAGCCATTCAGTCTGAAGTCACATTGCAAAATATCAGATATGTATCAGATTTAGGACCACATATGAAAGTGGGTTGGATTTGAAAAAATCGGATTTGTGCTCTTCAAACTGTCTTTAACAGATTAGATACAGGTCACATATGAGCAAAAAAATCTGATTTGGGCCACATTTGCCTGCAGTTTGAACATAGCCTAATACACTAAAGCATGTGTCAAACTCATTTTAGTACAAGGGCCATATTCAGCCTAACTTGATCTCAACTGGGTTGGACCAGTAAAATAAGGACAACGAAAAAGTTAAATTATGCAATGAAAATGTATCCATCTACATAGTATGCTTTAAAAAATGTGAATAACATTAATAAACACAAACAACCTGAAATTTCATGAGAAAAACATGCACAATTTCAACAACTTTATGAACACCATTTCAGGTTGTTCATATTTGTTCAGGTTATTCACATTTTTTGTGAAAGGATAGTTTGTAAATGTAAATATTTTCATGTAATTTAGCTTTTTTTTTTTTTTACACTAAAACAAAGACAAACATTTGGAGCTGTCATTATTTATTGGTTATTTTGATAGTATTTTTCTAGTCTGACTCACTTGAGACCAAATTGGGTTGTGTCTGACCCCTGACCTATAGTAAGTTTTAAAACATTGATTGTTAACATCTCCAGTATAATTTTTGCATTTCACAAAATCATCTCATAGGCCAGATTAGACCCTTTGGTGGGCTGCATGCCGTATGTTTGACATTCCTGCACCAAAGAGTTTAAGTTGAGAGTAGTTTGCTTTAAATACAATGTAAATCCTTCTACTTATAGTGTTACAACAGTATAAATTGAAAGCTGTTTTGATGACAGATTAATTACGACTAACAGACCTTTTCGACTGCAGACATTATGTCTTGTCATGCTTGAAGAGCACCGGTGTCGATGGTGAAGTTAGATTAAGTTCCCTTTAGTTTTCCCAGGTAGCCCTGTAACCGATACAGCAAAATGGAACGCAGCCATTACTAATGGTATTGGTTACACAGGAGTAGTTTCTGTCCAAATGTCTCCCGTTAAGAAAGTTTACACTGTGAGAAAACGGACCAGGTCAAATTAATGTTTAGTCAGTAAATAAAAGCATCTTTAATTAATGATAAAATCGGCTAAAGGTGGTTCTGACAAATAGGCTGAATTAAACATATTTGAAGGTCAGCTGATGTGAAATCATCTCAGATTTCCTTTATGATTAAGATAATGTTAATACTCCTGGAACACCATTAGATATTTCAGCCTTATATCTTATGTGCTTTTCAGGTATTTAAAGCAATAATGATAGGAACTTCATATTTTTATCATGAGATGAACATCTAAATTAATAATAAAAATTCATAAAATTCAAGATGTTTACAAGAGGGAAACAATTAATTGGTGCTCTAATAAATATAGTTTGATTAGAGATACTGACTTTTTATGGTAGACCTGGTCATACATTATGCAATTGAAATATAGGTATGAAATTTGTGATTTTTAATGCCTTATAAATCAGAGCATTTTATTTTAATCATTTTATTTTAGTGACAAAGTTATATATATATATATATATATATATATATATATATATATATATATATATATATTTTTTTTTTTTTTTTTTTTTTTTTTTTTTTTCTTTTTTTTTTTTCTTTTTTGTAATTGTATGTGGTGTTTACTGAGACCAACAATGTTATTATCTAAAAATTATGAAGCAAGATGTATGGTCTGTTGAGAACTTTTCTGACATCTTATGATTTCATTGAAAAATGTTAACTCTAATGACTTAAATGTAGAAAAGGAAGGAGTAGAGGATCTATTTCATGGTATTATGCTGTATTTGCTAGTTCTACCAATTTTATAAACCTTGTGAACAATGGGAGATGTTTTTGAGTGGGAAAAAAGAACTGTGACAAAAAAATGACATATATTTAAAAATAAAGCTATTTAAGATGTAAAATCTAAATGTCCAGCTACTTATACATAGTCATACACCCGCTTGTGTGAACATCTATGAACCAAAATGAGTTCACTTTGTTGTGTATGACCATGTCATGTACATTCTTTGTACAACTAGAGGACTACTCCTCACTGTGTTGTCAGGTTAACTTACATTTTCATTTGTCTGTGCAGCTTCCTTTTAACCATTTCTTCCTAGATGCTTTGCTGATATTCTCATTCAGTGTATAAACTTGTAAAAAAAACTGTGATTTAATGACCGAAATAGACATTTATTACTTCATTTTCCTGACCCAGGTTCCAGCAAAGCACCTCAAACCAAGGTTATTATTGGTAACGAAAAAACAAAATCATGAAAACTAGAATTGAAAAAACATTTTCCTTAACTGAAATAAATAAAACACTATGTAATAAAAATGATGACTAATTGAAATTGTATTGTGTACTTACAAAATGAACTAAAACATATAAAAATTATGGATAAAATTCTTTTTAAAATTTTCGTCTTTGTCAAAGTCAGATTGATATCAAATTGATTTATTTTGCTCTAGCAATTTTAGTTGGTGGCACCATACAGCGATTCAAGGTCCATCACGTCTCATCACTTGTGGTTTAGAGTCGGCTTCTCATCCCCACTCTACCTGGCAACATGCAGACTAAAGCTGGGAGAAAGCAGTAGAGTCCTGTATGGGATTTATTTTAGTGATGGGCGTTTTTTTTTTTTTTTTCAAACCCGCTTTTGCAATATTATTTGACCTGCCCCGCAAATAAAGTGACATTTTTTGACCCGACCCACAGGTTACCCGCGTATTAACCTGCTGATCTGCCAGACTGCACCGCCATATATGTAACCCCCCCACTCTGACAGATCGACAAGATATTGAATTTTATGAAGGGTCCATAACGTTTACCTTTCATGGGGCCCACAGTTGGTAGCAGCGCCCCTGTATACGCTCCATACAGCTCACAGCAGGTTGATGAGATGGGGGTCTGATTGTTGAGGGAGGGGTCCACGGCCACACCGGAGTGGATTGTGACATAACCACCAAATAACATAAAATATAACAGGCTAAATATTTTAACCTGCTATAAGTAATTTTTTCATGATACTGTACATATTTTTGTGTCTCTGCTCAATGAATAACCCAGCCAGGGATGGGAATCGAGAACCGGTTCTTTTTAAGAACCGGATCCCAGTAGCTTGATTCCTTGGAATCATTTGGCTGCCTGCTTAACGATTCTGCTCATCGATTCTGCCTTCATTGTACATGCGCAATGATGTCACGCGTATGCTGCATTGTTTTGGTCAGAACGTAGCCAATATGGCGTTGAGGCAGAAACAGTCTAAAAAGACGACACCAGGGCCACTTGTAACACTGTCAAAGCTTCCATTTCTTCAAAAGGGTGGAATCCCTCCAACATATTCAAGCATTTGTCCACGCAGCATGTGACTGATTTACGGGAATGTCACGTATTTGATACGCTACTTAGCAACGCTTGTGAATGTAGCGGCAGAGTGAACACCAGGCCCAGTTCCGGTTCAGGTGCGGGCAACAAACATCGTACCCAAATATAAGTTTCCAAAGGTAGGTGAAAGGAAATGAGGCGCACAAGAATGGGAGACAAGCCAAGCCGAGTCTATCTGGTTCGACGTAGTGGAAATGCAGCAATAGAGGAATTAGTAAAGTGTCTTTAGTTTCACTTTCACTGTACCCCCCCCCCCCCAACTGGGCCCGGCGTCATCTGTTATCATTTGTACATACTGTATATGATATATTTTCTGTGCACATGGAAATATAAAAGACAGTTAATGTAAACACACCCGTTTGTACTCTTTTATTCCCTCACCCAATGAGAATGGATAAGAGAATCGATAAGGAATCGGATCGATAAGCAAAATCGATAATGGAATTGGAATCGTTAAATTCTTAACGATTCCCATCCCTAAACCCGGCCCAACCTCACCCCCAAATTAAGTGTCCCACGGTAACCCGCTGATCCGCGCATCACTAATTTCTTTGAACATGACGGCGGGGAGGATAAAAGACATGAAAAGACTAAAACTAATACTAAAACTACACTAAACTGAACTAAAACTAAGAATTTAGGAAAAAATATTAATCAAGCAAACCTGCTCTAAAAACTAATTACAACTAACTGAATTAGAGAAAAAAAAGTCAAAATAAATGAAATTAAACTATAATGAGAAATCCCAAACTATTATAACCGTGCCTCAAACCTGTTATTTTCCGCTCCCGTCAAAGGCTGCACACAGCAACCATCCACCAACTGGAGAAGTGGAGGAAGTCCATTAGCAGACAGCACCTCACTGGATGGCAGAGTCCTGCCATTTGATGAAGGCTGGAAGCTCAGGAGTCAACAGAGGCTTGTAAATATTTTAGTGTGTCTAATGTAATGTTTTCTCTCACTGTGCCCAACCTTCCAGAGGTGCTCAACACTTGATTTTACTCCTCAGATCATTTAATAAAGTCTGACTATTGTCCTGCCTTCTCATGTTATGGGAATTATGGTAAATACTAGTTACAAACTTGAAAATTGCACATCACGTTATATTTTCTACTGGAGAACTGGGAAGAAATTTTGATACAGAGCTGTGAAGATGAAAATAACCTTTGAAATTTTCAACATGGTGAAGAGCAACAAGGGATTCATCATGAATTACAAAAAATGGTTTTATTAACATTCTGCTGCTGTTAGCTGATTATTTTGCACATTTATTTTTTATTTTGCAGCCTACACAATTTGAAAAAAAAAAACAACAATTAAAAGTGCAGTAGCAGATGAATTAACACGTCCAAAACTGTTTTACCCAAGTAGCAGGTCATGATAAATTGTGTGTCAGCCATTTTTCATTTCACTACGACAATGAAAGCACTTGAACACAATGCACCTGTAATTCCAAATTCACAAGCTGAAAGGATCCTCTTCCTGATTGCGCATGAAGGCAGCATTAGTTCCAGAAGGAGAAAGAACATTATGGCTGCTGGATCTGGTCTAGGGACATGTCAGCAGGGTGGATGCTCAGACCCCTAAAAAAGAAAAAAGGGTAACTCTACCTAGTTCAGGCTCACAAATAAGCAGTAATGAGTGCTCTGTCCTTAAACACATAAATATATGATTATTAAATTATGAGATAAATGCTACGATTCAGATTTAACAGAGAACTCACATACCTGCTAAAAAGTAGTTTCACTGCACACAGAATATCAATCATACACTCATTACAGCAGTGACAATAATAGCAAATCTCATATGTGTATGAGATGTGTATGATGGGATGTAACATTCTCCTATCCAGAGTAGCAATCACATCAAGTGATCAAAAAAAACCCAAAACTTGCTGTAGTGATTCCTTACAGTGAAAAATTCGGACGTCTGAATAAATCTAAATGAGGAAATGGGCAGGGAGGCGCAGTCAACATGTGAGAATTAGGGGTGAGCTAAAGTCAGCTTTATTATCCATCAGGGTGAGAGGGTTTAACATTGATAACACCAGCACAGTCAGTGTTATTCACTGTCAGGTTCACCAAAGTCTGAAATCAGTATTTCCCCAGCAAATCAGGATTCTGAGTAGTTTTTTATATCCAGATATTTCTTAAATGGAAACCAGGCACCAAGGGGCTTCAACCTGAACATGATGGTGATTACTTTTAGTTGTAACACGGGAAACGATCTCAAGCATCAATAACCAGAAACAAAAAATGAAATATTTTAGAGCAATTTAAATTCTATATACAGTATGTGTGTGTGTGTGTGTGTGTGTGTATATATATATATATATATATATATATATATATATATATATATATATATATATATATATACATACAGGTACATCTCAAAAATTAGAATATCATGAAAAAGTTCTATATTTTTTGTCACTCATTTCAGAAAGTGAAACCCATATATATTATATGGACTCATTAGATATAGAATGAAATATTTCAAGCCTTTATTTCTTGAAATTTTGATAATTATGGCTTACAGAGAATGAAAACCCAAAATTCTGTGTCTCAGAAAATTAAAATATATATTTTAAAAATCTATTTTAAAAAAGGATATTTTAAACAGAAATGTCAGGCTTCTGAAAAGTATCTTCATTTCTATGAACTCAATACTTGGTTGGGCCTCCTTTTACATGAATTACTGCATTAATGCGGTGTGGCATAGAGGCGATTAGCCTGTGGCACTGCTCAGGTGGAATGGAAGCCCAGGTTGGTTTGATAGTGACATTCAGGTCATCTACATTGTTGGATCTGGTGTCTCTCATCTTCCTCTTGACAATGCCCCATAGATTCTCTATGGACAGGCGAGTTTGCTGGTCCATCAAACACAGTAACACCATGGTCATTGAACCAGCTTTTGGTACCTTTGGCAGTGTGGGCAGGTGCCAAGTCCTACTAGAAAATGAAATCAGCATCTCTATAAAGCTTGTCAGCAGAAGGAAGCATAAAGAGCTCCAACATGTCCTGTGGACTGTGGAATGTTGACTGTGGACTTCACAAAACACAGTGGACCAACACCAGCAGAGGCCATAGTAGACCAAATCATCACTGACTGTGGAAACTGGAAACACTGGACTTCAAGCAACATGGATTCTGTTCCTCTCCACTCTTCCTCCAGACTCTGGGACCTTGATTTCCAAAAAAGGAAAAGAGGACTTTGGACTTTCCACAGTCAGTGATGCAGTTGTTCTGGTTTCTAATAATTATGCTAACACCAGCTGATCTACTTTTGACAGTTCTAGTTCAGTTATCTGTGCATCCTGCATCCATGTGTCTCCCCCTACTTCCCCCTTTCTCCCCCTCTTCCCCAGTCTCTCTCTATCTCCATCGCTCTCTCTTTTTCTCCTCCTTTACTCTCTTTTTTTAACCCCAACTGGTCAAGGCAGACGGCCATCCTCCAGGAGTCTGGGTCTGCTCGAGGTTTCTGCCTGTTAAATAGGAAGTTTTTTCTCTCCACTGTCACCAGTCACAAGTGTTTGCTCATGGAGGAATCTTTTGGGTTTCTGTAAACTGGCTAAGAGTCTGGTTTCAACCAATTTGATATGTAAAGCGTCATAAGATAACTTTTGTTATGATTTGGTGCAATATAAATAAAATTTGATTATTTGATTGATTGGATTGAGTGATGATTTGGACTGCCATGGCATCTGCTGGTGTTGGTCCACTGTGTTTTCTGAAGTCCACAGTCAACGCAGGCATCTACCAAGAAATTTGAAAGCACTTCATGCTTCCTTCTGCAATGTATGCAGCATCTTGTTGCATACATTGAAAGAGTTCAGTTTCCTCAGAAAATAGTCTGCTCATCCCCTTCTTGTGTAGTCTCGCTGTAGAAGTTTCTTATTATTATTATTATTATTATTATTATTTGATATTCATGGTGACTACAACACTCAAAGGAATTTGTGGAACCTTGCAATGTACTCAATTCACATAATATAGAAAAGTCAATTTTTTTTTTCATTTGCCCATGTACAGTCGTTGACGGTCCGCTATCATCTAAATAGAACGAAATGAAGAAATTCCTCACATTTATTTGTCTTAACGTGTTTCTTCTCGGTGTTGTTTGAGAACCCGTGTTACCGGATGCCTCTCTTTCCGTCAGCCTAATGTAACAGCAGTTTGCTAAATCTGTTTAAATCCCTCTTTGCTTGGAGGTTTAACATGTCTGGATTCCGGCGGAAGAGTTGAGCCATCGACACAAAGAGGATATTGATTTCATGTTGTTTCCTCTCCTTACCTTTCACCTACGTGTCAGACAGACGGACAGAGGCCCACGGGCTCGGTGTCAGGGCTCGGCTTTGCCCCAGTTACAAAGAAGAGCGGTGGGTTAGAGGTCACTGAGCTGCTTTTTTTTTGGCTGAAATGCCAGGAGGCAGCGTATCTGGGTAATGTACGTTCACAGAAGGGATTTCCTGAGTGAATGTGGGTCTGACGGAAGGAAATGTATGTGTGAAATGGTGTTAAGCTGTACATTTCTTAGCCCGGTGTTGGTGTTGGGTTGGTGTTTTTACACATCATAATGACCCTACCCACCTGGTCAACAACAGATAAATGTGACAAAATCATCCGTCAGATAAATTATTATTACTATTATTATTTTATGAAGTGAATTAAATGGGAATGTGAGGACAAAGACATAGTAGTTATATTAGTCACATACTACATACATATTACATACTATAGAGTGTACACATAGATGTGAGGTAGAGTTTTTCATTTTAAAGTGGAACTAGACAACATTTTTTACCTTAAACAGTTTCAGAGTAATTGTGGTGGTTAAATGGCTTGTTATGGGCTGAATGGAAGCCCTCCATCTACCCACTAGTGACTCTAGGGCTGAATATGCCACTTGCAACTTCTCAGTACTGTCCCTGGAGCCTAGATCTTGTTTCCGTGGTCCAAGATCTCGTGTCTCATGAGAAACGTCATGGTTTGCGGCACTACCATACAAGCACACCTCCAGCCTGGTACCGTGGGCTAGCTGTAAACACAAGGTAGCCACACCTTAATTTTACAGACATTTACAATGGCAGCACCGGCAGAGATAAATTCACTATACTCTATGTGTTTCAGTGGATTTGTGCTCTTGATGATGCTATTGGTTGTAAAATGTTTTTTCTTTTATGAACTTATTTTATGAATGATGCCTGGATGCTTGTTGGCTAGCAGAGACGTTAGCATACTGACGAAATCCTGGTTGTTTGTGTCACGTAGGTGTATGTTTGTTCAGTTTGCTAGACGGCCCTGTGTTTGCCTCAGGAGTGTGTTGTTATAACTAGACACAGAATTTTGTCAGTTGAATCTAGTTTTTGTCAGATGTATGTAGTTCATTATATGACCCGTGTCTAATTGGTTTCATCTGAATAGCGACTGGCATAATAATTAGCCTTGATGTTCGATCTTAGCTGGCGTTGTGTGATACTTGCCTCTTGTACAGTAAATATTAGCCCTGGGATGATAGCGCGCTAATGCTAATGGGGCTGGGACATGGTGACAAGTAGGAGCTGTTGATGTTTGTTAGCCTGTTAGCTCTTCAACTGTGCGGCTAAGATAGACAGATATATCGCTTTATTAATCTCCAAATGGGGAAATTAAAATGCCATGGAGTCATAACACTCCTCACACAGTACAAAAAAACATAACATCACAATGGACTCTGCTACTGACCCTTGTAACATCAGTGCAACAGCCCAATAGTAATTTCAAATAAAGTTATCATTATAAAAATGCACAACAGCAGGAACAAAAGAGTTCCTAAGACATCCAGTAGAACACTGGGGCATCACCATTTGCTCATGAACTAACTAACGTTAGCAACTGCTAGTGAGTGCAGACAAGGCTCTGGTTAGTTCATAAGCTGTGTACTAACATTAGCAGTGTGGTGCTAGCGGCTGCAAACGGAGCCTCAGGTTCCTGTCCGTACATTCCCCCCTGGCCACCCAGACGATTTGGTCACAATGACTCACCTGTTGTGTGTGCAGAGACTGGCAGTCTGCAGCATGGAGTGAAAACAAATGTCCGAAACTTCAATGTCCGGGGAAAGTTTCCCATTCTGCTCCGCTCCTGTAGCGTATTTGATCACTATTTTTGGCCCTCTTGTCACTGACTTCATTGAAAACAAATGCAAATGGTTGGAGGGGGAGAGTTAACGGGGGCTTTTACGACAGTAAATATGTACTCCGAAACTGTAGGGGAGCTCTGCAGAGAAAAATGCAAGAAAAACAGCGAAGAAGAACCAAAACAGTAAAATGTTGTCTTGTTCCCCTTTAATTGAATATTCATTTTTCTGACTTTTTAGCTCACTGGCTAATAAGCCTTGAGCAGTTGTGAAAGTGCTGTGACCATTATCGTCTTTGTTGTTGTTAGCAATTTCTTCAAACATCTTCTCTGATGAAACTGCTTCCTTGGGACAATCCGTGCGTTTACATGACAACTTTTATTCTTGGTTTAATCTGATTAAACGTTAGATCCTATTTAAGGTGCCCATGTAAACACCTTATTCAAGTTGAAAAAGACTAGTTCAGATTAAATTTAAACCTGAATAAAGTCACTGGTTTAATCCCCTTTGAATTCCAAACTAAATTATTCCTCGGACATGCAAACCCTTTATTCCGTTTGGACTTTATTCCTGCCAATCTGCACATGCTCATTGTCTTGTCCTGTCGTGATGACACACACATTCTGCGCTGGCGGAAGAATATGCAATGCAGTCTAGTCAACCCAAACCGTTACAGCAGGCTATTCTGATGGGATCTACCAGCCTGGAAAACCCTGAAGGAATAGTTCATCACTTGTTTTTTATTAATTCATTTGTCATGCACTAATGAGTTCAATAAGTGGGCAAATCAGTTTGCACTGCAGTGCACCGATTGCCTTGTTCTCGCAGCCCTTCCGTTAGCTTAGCCTAGTTTAGCATAATCGCTTCATTCTTATTGTCAGATGTAGCCAGGCTTTTATTAGTGATTCGTAGTATTTTATGAGTGATTTTGTGAAATTCACTTCTCCCTAATCATTCCTTTAGTCCGGTGGGGGTCAATATGATCACAAATTGAGGCTCAAATCATGGTGATGTGACTTACTGCAGTAATAAACTCTTGGGAAATAAAAACTCATGCAAAGCTAAAACAGTAAAGCAAAGCTAATTTAGCGCATGCATCCCTTCCAACAAAAAGATTTTCTAACTTCCGTCAACACAACAGTCTCAAGATTGTATCAGTGCAGTAAGTCGCAGATCTAAAGAAATAATTAGGGAGAATCGGATTTCAGAAAATCACTTACAAAAGACAACAAATCACCTTTAAAAAACTGGCTACGTGTGACCATGGAAATCCAGTGACTATGCTAAGCTAAGCTAACAGAAGGGCTGCGAAAACAAGGCAACATGAGCACTGCAGCGCAAACCCTTTTGCTCACTTATCTACCTCATTAATACCTCATGTTTCGAGTTATGTTGACAACTGACTGATATTGAACTGATCATTACATTGGACTGAAGTTAGTGGTAGTACCGTTCTTAGTGCTATTATGGGATCTAATACAATTCCATAATAGTAATACAGTGGTGAAAACCACCAAACACACACAGGAATGCAGATGGGCCTCGTCAAACTGACCGCCACCTGCCCGGCCCTGACCCTGTGCTCCTGCTTTACAATGCAGAAGGAGTGTTAAATTGCCTTGACCCTTCGTTCAACTCGGCCAAATTGATCTGGAGGAGAGAGATGGATTGGATGGCGGGTGAGCCGACAGACTGACGGCTGAGCTCAGAGTTCAGTTTACATGGTGGTTTCCCTCTGGTCAAGGTAAAGTAGCTGCTTAGTGGAGTGAATATCAGCCACGTTACCCGGCTGTCACCGCTTTTGTTCTGTAATGGAGGAAACAGAAAACTGCTGAAGTGAACTGCTGAAGTAGCAGCAGTAGCAGCAGCAGCGTGTAACTCATCCACCTGATGTTGATGTTCACAGAACTGAATAGATGTCTGGAAAAGTTTTTAGTCATTTAGTTTACACTGATGAACAGTTATGTAGAATCTTTAGTCACTGAAAAATTACTGAAGTTTAGACATGATGTTTATTTAGTGACCCTTATCACCATAAGGGAAGTTGTGTATTCACCAGTGTTTGTCTGTTCAAAATGATTAACCCAAACAGGAAACCCTTTTTTTTAAACTTTGTAACTCAGACAAAACCTATAGCAAGTTTTTTTTTTTTTTTTTTTTTTTTTTCTTATTTAGGATACTGAATGTAGATGTTGTTGACTTCCACATAAATTAGTCTTACTTAATTTGCTATTTACAAATTTAGTTGAATGAAAGAGTGTGAAAACAAAAAGTACACTGTACACATAAAACTCCCCTCAAACTCTGTATGTATTTAAATTTTTTAAGGGAAGTGGAGGAAAAGAAACTGGGCCAACACCTGTTCAACTAATCCAGGACTTCACCCACGGCTTCCCAGAAATGTTAAAATTTCATCCCACACTTTCCTTTTCTCCTCCTTCTCCTCTGCTCAGCCTGGGGCAGATAATAAAGAGCTAAGAGGGACAGCTGCAACTTTAACTGCCCCAGGAGGGGGCATCGGGGGGTGTGGCTGGTGGAGAAAGAGGCAATGAAAAGGAAATAAGGACCCGAGAATACATTCTTTCCAAATGAGAAGGAGGGGAAAGCATGAGTGGAAAGGTCGCTGAGGTTGCAGCTCACCTGCGGAGTCACCCCCACCCGGTGAGGGGGGCAGGATGATGTTAATGATGGAGAGAGGAATGGGTAACATGGCTTTGAGGAAACATTTTACACCTATTGAAGGCAAATAAAACAATGTGAAAGACATCAGATTCATCTTCAGCTTTTTGTCTTAAGAAGGGACACATTTTGATTGATTTTATGCTGATGCTTTTCTTTCCATGTCTACAGTCACTGCTTAATATTCACAATATAAGTTGTAGGTGTGTTCTAGTTGCTTCATCAATCTCATCATAACCAAAGCCTGCCCCTCATTCGGCCACTCCTCTTTTCAGTTTTCTGCTACAGACAACTGGAATCATCTGCAGCAGACCTTAAAGCTCAACTTATTCACTCCGCTCTCCTCTTTCTTAAATTCAGTACAACCATTAAGAAGATCATTGCACTTGCTTTTAGCCAATTTGATTTTAATACGTCACCATATATACCATTCCTGTTAATTCCTTTTAGCAGTGATATGACTAATTGTAAAACTGTATTATCTGTTTTTATATTCTTATTGTTAACAACTACTCTTTATGTATATATATATATATATATATATATATATATATATATATATATATATATATATACATACATATATACACACACACACACATATATATATATATATATATATATATATATATATATATATATATATATATATATATATATATATATATCAATCATCGTAAATGCTGTAAATAATGTTTTCTTTTAGCACTATTGTGGATCTTTATGTAGCTTTGTAACTTTTTTTTTTTTTTTTTTTTTTATCTGCCTGTTATGCTGCCTCTTGGCCAGGTCATCATTGTAAATGAGAAGTGGTTTTCAGTTAACCTATCTAGTTAACTAAAGGTTGAATAGAAAAAACTAATTCGTATGACTTTACATGTTCAACATTTTTAACTTTTCAGAAAAGTACAATCAACCTGAAGCACATGACTGTAAAACCATGCTCACCTGACCTTTAAGAAATCAAACATAATGAATAAGTAGTAATACATGTTTTACTCTTTTTAACTCTTGATTAATGCATGAATGTATAGTTAGTGCTCTGTGCTCCTATAGAGGTAGAAAAAATGCTCAGGGATATTAGTTAAATCAAATTGCCATTATACTAAACCTATAAAATATACAACAACCATTCACAGAGAGCAGATTTCTGCCATTCCAATAGTCCATTCTTTTTATTGTTCTATCATGTTATATAACTCCAAACTATCTAATTTCCTCCTTTTTGTAAGTTGGTACCATGTCCTCATGTCTGAATAACAGCAATGGTCAGTTTATACATGACATATATGCACGAAATATAAAATAATGGTGATAATAATGATAATGATGGCTAGACATGCTTCACAACTATTGTGTTTGAGCGGTGACAATGTTACAGATAAGGTTTGTCTCAGGTTACAAAAGGGAAAGGACTTGAAGGGGGTTCGTATACTTTTGTACATAAGTACATGTCTGGCTGTATATAAATTTAACAAAGGTCCAGTACTTGGGGCATTTGGATAGGAACTGGATACAACAATTTCATGTTCAAGTTGTACGTTTTTTGTACATTTGAAAATTGAAAATAAAAAAAAGACCTTGATCAAAAAAAAAGAAAAGGGAATGGACTAGTTTTACATGGCCAGGACTATCACATATCAAAATACACGAGTCTTTCTCAAAACGTGCCAATTTCAAGGTATAGGTGGAGTTCTGAGGATGCTGCTCTTCCATGTAGCGAGGCAGACTCTCAAAATGTAATGTACAGATATCTGAAGGAAGGAAAATGATAAAACCTTGCCACAGAATGATGGAAATATTGACCTTTATTACAGCAAAGTAATACCAGTGAGCCAGACTAGGAAAACACTAAAGTCAGACAGTTGTACAAGGATCAGTTTTTGTCATAGTCCCAATACAACACCTTTAGGGTCAGGAGAAAGAGTTGGTTGAAAGGACTAAAATAGTTTTCAAGTGACTGACGTCTCCTCCGACATTCTATGGTGAGCATTTTACATGATTTTCTGTGGTGTGTCTATTGCAGCATCAAATCATTTCTCTCTCCTATTGTAGCACTCTCTTAGTTCTAGCATCTAAAAGGTCGCTAGAACTAATTAAGTAGTGGTAAGTATCTTCCTAAACACTTACTAACAGCTACGTGCCTAATTTCTGTAATTTCCTTATTTTTGGGTAGGGTCATCTATGTTAGCTTAACGGTATCATTGCGTCTCTTTTTCCCTATCGCTCTCCTTACCTGTTTTGCTCAGTGTGTTGTATGGTTAACTTTTCCCCTGCTTCCTTTAGCGATAACAATTAAAGATGCCCTGCCACACAAAACCGTTTTTACTTTTATTTTTTGAAATATGTTAGGTCCATAGGTGTTTGTGTTATGTAGTGAAGTGAAAATGAACCGCTACCTCCTTTTTCTGCTATTGCCACCGAAAAGAAATAAGTGGAGAAATCAGGTCAATTAGAAAAGCTGGTCAGTGTGACGTGTTAATGCCTGAACTCATTATTATTCATAAGCTCGCCCGTGTGAGACCACGCCCACAAAATTCATCTGGCTCAGTGACAGTTCTCATATACAGGAAGCTGGGGCACGATAAAGGGGGGGTAAACATGACAAATTCATGGGGCCTAGCATTCCCATAGAGCAGTGGACGGCGCCCAGTGGATACAGGTTAGAAGTTGTGAAAATTCTGTGTAAGGTCCGTCATACAAGAGAGTCATAGAAGCAGGGAGTAAGACATTCAAAGTATGTTAAGTTTCACTTTCGTTTTTGCCAGTTCCTCTACTTTGCAGGGCTGAAAAGTCAGGCTGTTAGCCAATCAGAGTCAAGCAGATTAGCTTTTTGAATATTCATGAGAACTGGCGTATGTCGAGCTGAGTCTTCCAGCAGGCTTTCTATAACACGTTAGAATGGCTTGAAACTTGGTAACCAAAGCATTTTTTCCACAAAAAATGTTACAGAGTCCATGGTAAAACTTTAGACATTACCACAAATGTAATGAAATACGTGTGGCAGGGCACCTTTAATGCAAAAAATGTAGTTAATTTGCGGTAATGGAAGCAAGGCTTGGCAATTTGGAAGCACAGGTCCACTCCAAGAGCAAACTTATAGCTACCACAGCTAGCCAGCCCCCTTTAGCTGGTGCAGACCTACCAGCAGTAGCTCAGGTTAGCTGTCCCCCAGCAGCTCCCAAGTGGGCAGGAGAACAGGAACAGTGGGTGACTGTACGAAGGACGCATAGTGGCAGGCACAAGCCTCAGTTTCACCACCATCCACTTCATGTTTCAAGTAAGTTTTCCCCCTCAGCGACACACCCACTGAGGAAGAAAAAACTCTGGTCATTGGCAGCTCTATTGGATGAAATGTGAAGTTAGAGACACCAGCGACCAAAGTTAAATCCATTCCAGGGGCAAGAGCAGCAGCGTTGAATTCTATCTGAAACTGCTGGCTAAGTGTAAGCGTAAATACCAAAAGATTGATATTCACATTGGCGGTAATGATACCTGGTTACGCCAATCGAAGGTCATTAAAATCAACATTGAATAGGTGTGCACGTATGCTAAAACTATGTCAGACTCCATAGTTTCCTCTAGTCCCCTACCTAATCTGACTAAATCAAATCAAATTTTATTTATAGAGTGCCAAATCATAACAAAAGTTAACTCATGACACTTACATATAGTTGGTCAAAACCAGACTCTAAGCCAATTTACAGAAACCCAAAAGATTCCCCCAGGAGCAAACACTTGTGACTGGTGACAGTGGCGAGGAAAAACTTCCTTTTAACAGGCAGAAACCTCGAGCAGACCCAGACTCCTGAAGGATGGCTGTCTGCCTTGACCAGTTGGGGTTAAAGAGAGAGAGTAAAGGAAGAGAAAAAGAGAGCGATAGAGATAGAGAGAGACTGGGGGAGAAGGGGGGAAGTAGGGGGAGACACATGGATGCAGTTGATGCACAGATAACTGAACTCACCACTCAATTGCTGGCTGTCTGGGTGGTGTCCTGCAAATGACATAAAATTTGCGAAAAATTTTAGTCCATCTCAGTTTGGTGAGTTTGTTGATAGTACAGCAGACACTCCGCAAAAAAATATTATATCTAATATATCTAATCACTTCACTGAAAAATAAGATTATAAAATAAGGGAAGCAGGGTCCCTGTCTTATTTCTCATTCTTGCCAATTAAAGCAACTAATCTGAAAACTTGAGAGAAAGCGGCCTTCTACTAAACTAGTAGCACACCATTCAGCCTGGCAGTAGAGTCTAAGTAAATACAGGAAGGCACTTTGTCCTGCTATCATTCATCACTAATAGAGGAAAATAAGAACAATCTCAAGTTTCTTTTCAGTACTGTAGCCAAACTGACAAAGAACCACAGTGCCTAGTATTCCTCCAACCCTCCATAGCAACAATTTTATGACTTTCTTGTCTTTTAAACCCAGTTCCAACAGGGCTCATTAAAGATACTTTACCTTTATTTAGCAACCAGCACCTTGATATGATTAACCTGTCATTATCAACAGGCTATGTACTACGGCCTTTTAAAGTACCAGTAATCAAACCTCATCTTAAAAAGCCCTATCTTGACCTTGGAGTTTAGGTGACTATAGACCCATATAAAGTCTTCCAATCATATTCAAGATTCTGGGGGAAAATAGTAGCCACCATGGAGCCACTGAATGTCCAATTGGGTCATATCTGATGATCATGAATAGCTGAGAAATTACATTTTACTTGAATTATTTACATGTATTAATAGGATTATTGGTCCTACAGTTACTAAACATGCTAGAGTAGTACTTGGTAGATGCCTGAGGTCACTGTTGGGTGACACCTCTATGTCAGTCAATCAAATTTTATTTATACAGCGCCACATTATAACAAAAGTTATCTCATGACACTTTACATTCAGAGTTGGTCTACACTAGACTCCTAATAATGCAATTCACAGGCATCAACAGAATCATCCAGCAGCAAACATTTGGCGACTGTGGCAGAAAGAAAGAAAAACTTCCTAAAACAGGCAGAAGCCTGAAGCAGACCTCAGCGCTGGAAGATGGTCGTCTGCCTTGACCAGTTTAAGGGGTTCAAGAGAGAGGGTTAAGGCGGCCTTACACTGTGCGAGTTTAGAGACGATTTCTCACTCGTGCGACTCTTTCTGGGATCGGGCCCGATGTGCCTCTAATCGTGTGTCGTGCTTCGTGCAGTGTACATGGGGTAAAGAGAAGCGATTAGCACCTCACGACCACCTCACGACCAGCAATCGTGTGTTCGCAAGGAAAACGGAGCTGTTTGAAATCCTGCTCGCTCCTCATGAGTGTATTGTACTGTCAAAGCAGTGCCACGAGCCGATGTGCCTCAAATTCTCACACTGTGCATGTGCGAACACAGACGCGCACAGTAGCGTACAAGCTGACAGTAGCTGGCTGTTGTCCTAGTGCAGTTTAGCTGTTGCAGCTTACCTCTAGTTCCTGCTGTAGGATTGACAGCCCATACTGTCCACGTCTGGCCAACCAGTTCCTGCACCAAACACATGGTTGTCTTTTCTTCTGTTTTGATTCCTCACAGATGATGGTACATACTACCAAAGCGGCTCGTTGGTTTTTGTTTAGCACTACCATTTCGTGACTCACGCCAATACACAATCGTCTATGCACTTTTACGGATTCCTTGGTATTTTAACGTTGTATTTCCGGATACAACACTCAAACGTGTCGTGCGTCCTGTGGTGTATGGTCCTACAGTGTGAGCAGTTAGGTCGCATACGAGCGTCGGTCCGTGCAGTGTGACAACAGGAATCGTGAGTCTGACTGTACGACTGATTCGCACAGTTTGAGATGGAGCTGCGTGCAACGATCGAAATAATCACAGTGTATGGCCGCCTTTAAAGGAAGAGAAAGAGAAAGAAGGGGGGAGGGAGGAAATAGGGGGAGACAGTCACATAGAAGCACAGCAAACTGAACTATAACTGTTAAAAACTAGAACTGCTGTTACTGGTATAACTACCAATAACTAGTACAAATACCCATAACTGCTAACACTACTATTCCAAATACAAGTACTAACAGTGGATTTACTACTACGATATGTCTTTTTGTTAACAGAAAGAATCTCCACAAATTCAGGTCACATTTCTTTACTTCTGAGCTAAAATGAAAATATATAACAGCTTTGTTTCTGCTGAGGTTGAGTTGTTAATTAAGTAGCGGGTTATGGGCTGCTTACCCACACTGGGAGGAACAAAAGACCAAACATTAGGGAAGTAATATTTGAATATCCCCCCCCTCATAAAATCGCTGTAAATCCGGCCCGGTGCACTCTGTATAACCTTACTTCCAGGCTAGCCACAGGCCATCGATCGGCACAAAGGCCTGATGGGGCCCCAGCAGAGGGTGGAGCCATGACGAATGGATGAAAGCAATGAGGAAGGAGAAGCAGGGAGGGTGGGTGTAGCAGACGACAGCCCCCGCCTCCACAGAAGGGGAGATTTCATGCTTTTGTGAGAAGCACAGAAGGCAGAGGGAGGAAACATTTTGAGTCAGTCACAGTGTAGATGTGTGTGTGTGTGTGTGTGTGTGTGTCCTGGTTGTGTGAGTTTGTGTAACCTCAGCTGTGTGGTGAGGCACTGGGCTGAGCCGCTGAAAGGTGTCGAATGTTTTTGTGTGAAGTAACGGAGGGATTAGCAGCAGGACAATGAGGGCCAGTAATCCCTGGTTTTCTATTCCTTCCTCCATCGCTCTCCTGTTCCCCAAGCTTCCTTTTCTTACTGCTGTTTTTTTTTTTTTTTTTTTTTTTTACAACTTTAACCTTCAAAGGTTCAGAGTAGCATGTTGGACCTCTGCCCCTCGTGTTTATTCTGTTTTTCTATAATTTTTCACCAGCCAGCATCAGATCTGAACCCAATGTTTCATCAAAGTCTTTTAACATCCAGATTTTACATTTTCTTTGTCTGAGAATGGATAATTTTTGTGCAATTTCCTGATAGATAAACTTGATAGAATAGATGTTTTTATCGTAAACTCAGACAGAGCTTCAGGAATATTGAGTTTATTATTTAGAAAGAAAGATCCATCCAGTGACACACAAAGAGCAGTGAACAGAAAATAGTGCCAAGGGCCCTGTGCATGTTTTATCAAGAATCAATAACAAGTTGAATTTTCAAGGTTCTTCTGCTATGTTAAGAGTCCTGTGGTCTTGATGCAGGAGATCAATTTCCCAAAAGAAGTGGGTGGTACTTTCACTAAAAGTTAACTCAACACATTAAATGAAAGTCTGTATATGACTTCTGATCAGTGCTCAATCGAAACTGTAGTGATATCTGTAACCATTTAATGTTTGATGTAAGTCATCAAAGTATGGCCCATTATAAGTAAAGACAAATTTTTAATATTTAAAAAATTCGTCAAAAATCTAAATTTGTCAAAGCTGTGAACAAACATTGTAGACATTGTCCCAAGGAAGCTTATTATAAAATTTTAAAATAATCTGGCCAGTAGTTTCATCAGAGAAGATGTTTGAAGAAGTTGCTAATGAAGATGATGCCGGACACAGTGCCTTCACAATACATCGGCCGGTGAGTTTATATCCGAGGTTCTTTAAAATAACGACTGTTACACTACGAACATTGCCTTCCTGCCAGTTTGATCTAAATATAACTGTCTAGGATGAAGTAAGTTCAGGATTTCAGGTCCTGAAACTGACTGACGATGACCCTGTAAAGGTATGAAGTAGTGCTTCAGGTGTTAGCACAGGAGTCCTGATGAGAGTAGCAGGTTGGTAAAGTGTGGAAAAGCTTCATCTCTTTAAGGGAGGGGCTGTGGTTAAAGGTCAGGGGCGTCCTGCAGGCTGGGAGGCAGTGCTTTTCTTGTGGTCTATTCAACCCACTGCTGGTGGGGGCGGAAGGGGTCATGGGGGGGTCAACAGGTCAGCCTTTGAGAGGAGTGAGACGGGGGAGGATAAAGATAAAGACTGGAGGCTGAATAAAGTCTGGTCTGCATGACACGGTGATAAATGTTCCCTCTTTGGAGGATTTAAGCAAATACTGTCTTAGCTGCACTTAAACGTCTGCAGCAAAATACCAACTTTACATTCACTTTACTTGGAATTTGTTTAGATTTACATAGTTTTAAGGTTGTTAAATGTTGCTCAACCTGGTTTAGTCAAGAAATAGCTTGCTTCAGGTTTTTAAGTTCATTACAGATTTTTAGCATCGCTTTGGAGAAAATTACCCATTAAAACCTTTGGCATGTCAATGACTTTTCGATCCATTCCTGTTTGAAAGACATAGTGTTCATTTACCGTTATAGCTCTGAGTCCTGAATGAGTATTTAGGTGTGAATTGGTGTGTAATTAAAGTCCTGAATGTGACACTGTCGTCTTATGTAATCATGAGACAGTACACAGACTACCTAACCTTTACCCTTGTCTTTGCCTTCCTTGTCTGTTTTGACACACTTTCACAACATTAATCTTGCTTCTGTGTGTGTTACACAATGAGAGGCTATGGCCCATGGCTAATCTGGGCAAGAATGTCGACAGATGTATTTACAGCAGGAGGAAATGTACTTGGCGTCATTGTCTATGAACCCTAAACAAGAACAGGGGTACTGTTGAGTTTACAGAGTATATACTGAGTTGAGAACTGCAATCCATCCATATGAAGCACCCATTAATTTCTTTTATTCTGATGTCAACTGAACCAAAACAACAGAGTGATCAACTCAAAGACTGCATTCAGGGCCTTTGATATGGTTTCTTTGCCAAAAGTCATCCATGCAAATAAGAAGTCCTATACACAGTATTTCACTGGATCAAATTTAGACGTGATTGTTTAATGTGTAATGTATGTCACAACATTTATTTCCATCCATAGCTGCATGAATTTTTGTCCCAAATCTTGTATTGATGAAACAGGGTCAGTCTGGACTCATCAGACCACAGGACTGTTTTCCACTGAAACACAGTCTAAACTTTAGAATCTGTAGCAAATTAAAACCTTGTTTTTTCGATTATCATCACTCAGAAATGGCTTTCTTATGGATACAAAGGTGTTAAGTCCCAACCCCGTCAGTTCTCTTCACATTGTGTGGAAATGTTCTTGCTTTCAATATTAAACATAGCCTTGAGTTGTAATGTTGATTTATTTTTCTCCACAGTTTGTTTCACTAAACATTAAGATTAGATTAGATTAGATTCAACTTTATTGTCATTACTCAGTATAAATACAGGGTAACGAAATGCAATTAGCATCCAATCAGAAGTGCAAAACAGCAGAAGTGCAGTATAATACAGTTAAATATCATATGTACAGGTAAGTAATATGTACAGATGAGTGCAGTTATGTACAACTAGTGCAAATAAGGTGGTTAAATTAAATATTGAATGAGCAGTTGAATATACAGTTGAATAAATAGGATGTTCATTACAGAATATACACATATACATACATACATATATACACCTATGCATGCACACAAAGCTTAAGTGTGGATGTAAGCATATACATATATACACACACATGCAATATTGGTTGTGTGATATAGATTTAACAGTAAGGAATATTGATGAATGTGTACAGCTATGGAACCAGATGTGTAGTTATCAGAGCATCAGTGCACCAAGAGTCGACACAGGTAGGAGGAGGGTGTGGGGTCATCTGCTGGCAGATGACCCCAGATTAAGCTAGCAGATTAAGGCAGGTGTGTCAAACTCATTTTAGTTCACGGGCCACATTCAGCCCAATACGATCTCAAGTGGACCGGTAAAATAATATAACAACACATAGTAGCCTATAATTTATAATCCAAATTTTTCTCTTTGTTTTAATGTGAAAAAATATTTAATTACGTTATAAAAATGTGAATAACCTGAACAACCATGTACAACCTGAAATTTCTTAAGAAAAATAAGTGCAATTTCAACAATATTATGTCTCAGCTTATTATTAAAACAACTTAAAGATCACAGTGGATCTGCAAACACGGAAAACATTTAGTAACAGGCATAGTGTTGTTAAATTTGCACTTATTTTTCTTAAGAAATTTCAGCTTGTACATACAGTAGTTGTTCAGGTTATTCACATTTTATTGTGAAAGGATAGTTTGTAAATGTAAACATTTTCCTAATGTAATTTAACTTTTTTCACATTAAACCAAGAAAAACATTTGGAGTTGTCATAATTTATTGGTTGTTACTTCATCCTTGACCGTGTAATTTTTGCAGTGAAGGGCTGGACTGTAATCATTTAAAAGTTCTTTTAGGATTAAAGAAAACTGATTGCTTGCTCAAACATATTAATCAGTGCAGTAGTTATCCAGTGGAAGGCTCTGTGATATTTACTGAGTTAAAATCAGGGTGGGTTACATTTGCATGTACACACACACACACACACACACACACACACACACACACATTTATAAATATAAATTGCTAATAGTCTGAAAAAAGTAGAGAATGATTAATGAGACAGTCATAAGAAAGGTGAATGTAATGATAGCATGTAATAATAGGAACTGATTTTCACAGAAGTAAATTAATAAATAAGCGCATGGAATTAGATTCATGTCAATATAATCTAACAAAACCATACATTTAACAAAGCTTTATTTCTGTCACTGTGGGAGGTTATCGTCTCACAAAATGGACTTGTGTTTCTCTCTAACATAATTCTCAAAGGCTTCATAGATGTAGTCATTTTTAGACACTGACATGAAGAGCGAGTACTGCCAATAGCAAATGGTGATACATGTGATACATGTCAGCAGCCTCACATGTGAGTTCATTGTGTTTTCGCTTTGTACAAACCGGTTGTGGAATAGAGGAGGAGGATAGAGGAGGAGGAGGAGTCTGATGTCTGCCAGCTGCCTGATCATGTAGATCTGGGTTCACAGAGGAGAGGTGTTGATGAGGACGGCTGCAAACTATCAAACCTAAACCAACAGTTTTACATACTTCTAAATCCAGCTCCACATATTAGATTCCATTAGACGTCCAACCATTTCTGTTCGACATGTTGACAGAAAAACAACTAAACTATGAGTATTAATTAGGGCTGGGCAAGTTAACGCGCTATCATCGCGTTAACGCATTCATTAAATAACGCCGACAATTTTTTTTTATCTCCCGTTAATGCCGTTCTGCCTTTCAAGCAAGTCTTAGTTCATTTATACATACGGACTCTTATTTTGAAACTCATGCTTTTATTTTGGCACTCCACAGGCGCTTCAAAACCAAACGCCGGTGCTGGTGTAGCTGAGAGGAGAAAACCAGCAAACTTTTCGAGTAATGCTGAATCAAACTTTGTGTAACTCCTGCAGAAGCAACGCCTGTATGTACCAATCATTCTGTTGTTTGCTAAATAATTTCACATGCAAACATGCCGTTAGAAACAGGTTTATGACGTTATTTTAGATGTGTTTATTACAGTGTGTTATTAACATGTTTAAGCTAATTTGTTTATGCTAGCAGTCGGAAATGGGTAGCTAATTCTTTATGCAGGCTCATGTTAAGTTTATGTAAATTCATTGGTTGTGTTTAGATATAATATGCCAGCCTTTGAACTAACCTTTACTTATTTGCGATGTGATTAGTTCGATGCTAACTTGAATGGGAAAATCCATAGAGATGCTAATGATTAGCATTTACAGATTAATTTAAGATTTACAGCGTCTTTTAATCCAGCAACAAAGGTTCACATCAGAGATATTTTATACTATTCATTCTTACAACATCTGAACATAAAATACTCACAGGCAAACGTTTTTGGGGCCATACAAACAGAGTGAAAGAAACGTGTCTTCTTATGTCGCACTGACTATGGTAACACCAAAAGGACAAAACATACGTTAGTGCAACTTATTCCGACCACTAGAGGGCCCCCTTTGTTTACTTTGAACAACTGAACATCACATATTATTGGTCTAATCAGTATTAGTACTTATTAGTGGGTTTAAAACTCCTGTCACTCACTCGCAGGTGGAAATAAACTGGTGGGGACATAAAATGTCTTCAGATGGTGGGGTTGAGAAGGACACAATTGTTTGGAAGCACTGCAATGTGGAATTATTTTTTATCACCGGAGTACTTCAAATCTGAAATATCACTGAAAGGAAATACACACTGTTGATGCTGGCAACCCCCCCCCCCCCCCCGCCCCCCCATATAACTATGCGATTAATCGCAGAAATCCACACGATTAATTGCGATTAAAATTTTTAATCGCTGCCCAGCACTAGTATTAATATATGAAAACACTGCTCATCCAGTATCAGATTCAGTTGAGGTACTTGAATTTATTAATAATCAAACTGAGAACAGGTTAAAAGCCTCTACACACACACTCAAGTGTGTGTGCGGAGGCTTTTTCCAGTTTTTCCTTTCTTGAAGATGAATATATTAAAATCAAACAGTAGGAGAGAGAACTGGGGTGGTTACAGATTAAAAACTTATGTGTAACATAATAACACACATAAACATGTCTATGAGTTTCAGTCTGCTTTATGCTTATATTTACTCTGGCTGCAGTTACATGGACAATGTTTCTTCAGAAAATATTTTGACAACAGATTTCAGCTTAACCTATTATGATTATTGGGTTTTTGAGGACATGTACAAATATTGTACGCTGATTTCCAGCTGGTCCCAAGAAACCAGGATACTGTTGCATGTACAGATCTTATCCTAGTTTTTGCCCACTGCTAACTACAGCTGACACAACAAGACGGCAGAAGCATTTCACCTTTGGAAAAATGAAGGAGGCATTCTCCCATCTTCTATGTACATGGTAACATTTTGTAAGTTCCCGAAAAACCTATCAGACTGCAACTACACTGCAAAAATGTTAAGTACTCTTAACCCTTTAAGTGCCAGGGTTTGTTTTTTTTTTTCAATTTTGATATCAAGATTTCAAACACCTGTCTGTTTCATTCAGTTATATTGCCTGAACAGAGTTTTCTTCATATATTCCGAAATTTCTCCCCTTGTTTTCTACTTATTCAAGAGCCACCCTCGACCTGTACCTGTACCTGTAAGTTCATCATGTTTCAGCAATGTTAGGACTGAAGCCTCCTACTCTCATCACCCATCCTTGCAAATGCCTCGCTGGTCACTCTGTTTGTGGATATGTCTGTCGGTCTGTGGATATGTAGGACTGGTTGTTTCCTTGGCCACTTTTTATGTTCTTAAAATTTTCATGCTTCATATTTTTTAAAAGCAGCTGGTTGTATTTTCTGATGGCCCTGGTCCAGAAGCTGAGACGTGTTGGTCTAATTTAGAGACAAATAAAGCTGGTCTACACATCAAGTGTTCTTGGAGTTCTTGATCAGCTATACGTTTTTGTAAATACATGTGCCTTTTTATGTGGCGTTTTCTTTGGCAAGGTACACTTTTAATACAACAGCTTGCTTCTCAATGTGTTGTCATGAATTCATGAATTTCCCATGGCAATTAAAAAAGTTAATGAATCTAAATCTAAAATATACCTCCAAAATTAGGTCTCCTGACCACCATTTCCTAAAAGGCCATGGTCACATCCAATATGAGTATGATCCAACTAGAAACAAACAAGCCAAACAGTCACTTTTCTGTAAAGACAAAGGATGGTACCAGATCTATCTCCAGCACTGGCAGTCCTCTAACAAAAATGGGAGTAAACAGGCCACAGGATGTTGGTTTTCCAACATTTGCAGAACATTACAAATCCACCAAGCGATAGTAGTATATAATAGTTTTAAGATCGCTAAAAGCCAAAGTGTAATATATGAAAACTACTACAACAGACAAGAAGACACCTGCATAAACTGCACACAGTATAACCACGACAGTAGTATTTACCGTTTACACAGGGATAGTATGGAGCAGATTTAGATCCGTTTCAGCTCCATATCCTGATGGCCTCATAAAGTGGATACTGGTTTACATGGAAATGATCTGATATGAAGTGTATTTAACCCTTAAAGATCTATGTCTATTTTTGTGGCAACTTCCACATGTTTTTTTCTTCACATCAAAGCCCTTCAAAGTGGTTTTTCAGCATTATTATGATATTGTCTTATTACATATTATATTATTTTTCACTGAAAAGCAGTTACTTATGTTTAATTCACTGATCATAGAAGTTCATAAAGATCAAAGATGTTCATTAAAGTTCAGAGTAAATTCAAAAGTTATTATACCACAAGAAAGAAAACTGAAGAAAAGTGTTTTTCCCCCAACAAAATATATATTTAATAAATGTAAAAAGCATCTACATCCCCTCTAATTTATGAAACTCCATGGGTTTTATTAGTGAATGATAGAAGATGATGGTGTTTCCACCTTCATTATGGAGCCTTTGTACGACCATGAAAAGCTGATAAACTGCATTTTACCTGAATTATTTACATGTATTGATAGGATTAGTGGTTCGACACTTAGTAAACATTTTTGATCAGTGGATGTTTTTAGTTGCCGACAGCTGTTTAAGTCTTTGAGGGTTAAAAGGGATTTAACATATGCAAAGTGGCCCACCTGCTGTGTAGAGTTTAATCTGAAATAAAATCTAACTGTCGATATGTTTCTCCAGCTTCATTCATCTTTTTAAATGGTGTAGCAGATATGTTTTTTGGACTCCATGTTTGCGTGCTTACTGAGAACTCATCATGTCACCTGAAACCAGAAAGAATTGATTCATAGTAACCTGAGAGAAACGATCAGGTGAAGTGTTCCTTCTGATCAGACCAGTTTATGATGATTAAGATAGTTATGTGGGGTGTTTTTATTTTGATCAGACTATAAATAGACTGACACAACACAACCATGCCACCAATTATCACTCATACTTCTGCTGTGAAAAAACAGGGAGGGCTTTTGTTTTGCAGTTTAGCATACTTCTGTCTGCTTTAGCAAAAAATAGACACAAACGCCTACATGTAAAACAGGTGAAAGTCAAGTACATTTGGAGAGTGGCTTCATCCACTCCAATAAACCCACACTGAGAGGAAAAGTGAAAATAATAAATGAATAAAATGCCTGGTGCAGCCCTGCCTGAGAACACAGAGAGCCACGGTGTTTTATAGGCCTGCATGCTGTGAAACAGGATCCTGAAGGCCTCTGGAGTGCTGCCAAAAATGCTGAAGTTCTGAATGGCGCCTGGCACTGAGGAGCATTTTGCACATCATCACGTGTCAGGTGTCTCTTTATGTCTCCTCTCGTCCTATCAAGCTTCCATCTGAAGGCTTTTGTCACAAGAGCAAAACAGGATTCACCTCAGGCGTCGTCAGTGTGTTTGTATCTAAAATCAAGAGGTCAAAGTATGTGTCTCAGGATTACCAGAGGAAGGTTTTACTGTCACTGATGGCCCTGAGGGTAGATTTATAATGTTTCACTCAATCTTTGTTTAACTGGGCAGCCTCATTGAGAATTGAGGACAACTCTGAGAACACCAGCATTCACAACCAACAGGAAAACTACACATAATGCATTGAAAAAAAAAAAAAGTTGCATAAAAGAATCAGATCGACATTGTTTGTTCTCAGGAGAATGAGGCCTGTAGTGTGAGGGACAGTTTGTTCCTTCTAAAACCTGACTATCTATTAGTATGTTAATGATTTGATATGTAAGATTAAGTATAGAATATGCCCTGTATGGGTACAGATACAGATACAGATACATTTTATTTATACCCATGGTGAAATTTATTTCCCATAAGGTCAGGAACTTAAAATAAAGCCAAATAAAAATGAAATTAAAGAATAAGATGATATATCCATCACTCATTAGATAAAGTGTTGAGCCTGATGCAGTGGGTGTAAAGCATCTTCTGTAATGTTTGAGGTGAGTTGTCCGCTGCTGATGCTGTTTCTTTGAGATGAAGATGGTCTCCTGTAGTTTATTCCATGTGCATCTCTCCACCAGTGAGTCCAGTTCCTGTCCAAACACTCAAGCAGCTGTCATTACCAGTTTGTCCATCCATCTTCTGTCTTTTTGTTTAATGCTGCCTCCCCAGCAGCAATGTGCCTTTCAATAAAGTATGTTGTTTTTCAGAAACTATCAGTCCCCTTAGGTGTCCAGATGAGCCCATGGATGGGTTAAATGGCTGAGGAGGGGTTTAGGCTTTCTGAAATCCACCACAATTTCTCGGAGGCCATTTTTGTAGCTTTATTCAGATCTTTGTATTTCTCTTCCAGTCCATTCCTGATATATGCTATAACAGCAGTATCATCAGTGTATTTCTAATATTCTCGTGGTACTTTAGTATGCAGTAGACTGTAGATATATATTATGAGCAACAGAAGCAACAAGCAAAAATGTTGTAGATTTAACAATAAGAAAATATACTGCATCAGTTTATTCAAGTTTTTGCCTTTATTCTAAAAAAATCTAAAAATGTCTTTCATTCCTTTGAACATCCATCCATCCATCCATCCATCCATCCATTATCTTCCGCTTCTTCCAGGACGGGGTCGCGGGGGTAACAGTCTAAGCAGGGACGCCCAGACTTCCCTCTCCCCAGACACCTCCTCCAGCTCTTCCGGGTGGACCCCGAGGCGTTCCCAGGCCAGCCGAGAGATATAGTCTCTCCAACGTATCCTGGGTCTTCCCCGAGGTCTCCTCCTGGTGGGACATGCCCGGAACACCTCCCCAGGGAGGCGTCCAGGATTCCTTTGAACACCCTCTGGAAAAGGTCTGTTTTCTGTATTTTCTCCTATCCATAATCAGGTATCCACCACATGATGTTTAACAGTAAGTGTGTTTCTCCTTCCAAAACACCAAAATGTAGACTGTTCTTTGGATTCACCCATCCCACCAAGAGAGGATCTTTGCTGAGATTCTTATTCTTATTTATGTACGATTTTAGAACTGAGTTTTATTGTATGTTTTATGTATGTTTTTAGTGCAGATGTATGGATGAAATCTCTATTGTCTGTTGTCTTGGCCAGGACACTCTTGCAAAAGAGATTTTTAATCTCAATGAGCCTTTTATTCCCCTGGAATTCTCCTAAAACTGGAATGATATAATCCAATCCAACATGTCTACACTAGAAAAGGCCTAATACTGCTTATATATTGTCATATTAGTGTGACTGTAAACACACTTACTGAAAAGTCATTTGCACATCGGAACAAAGTGAAACTTAATTATTTAAATATGAACATTTTACTTGTCTGTTTGATTAGTTTAAAAGTCTATGCATCACATTATTGAGCTTTTCAAATAAACCATGTTGTGTTAAACGAAGTTAATATAAGACCTTTTCACTTGTCTACTTGTATTGATATGTCCAGCTATACTTTGTTTTCCTGTTTGTCTCAGTTTATAACCTTTTGTTTTGTTTTGTTTCTCCTGATTCAGATTCCTGATTCCTGATATTGCATCCTGACAGAGATACATCACCACAAATGTATCTGATGTTATACATCTGTCTTCTGCAGGAACACCCAATGTGTACACTTTTTATTCCTCCATCTTTGTCCCTTTATCCTGAAAATTGAATTTTTACTCACTATGTGAATGGTTCGGCCTTTGTTAGTGACCTAGTGATTAAATAACATGCAGTTAATGTTGGACTGACTAAGTCAATTGAGCAGAAAATAGCTGCATTCATCTAAATGTGGACTCATGAAGAGTGCTTGAGCGCAGCAGGGAGTGCAGCACTCTGCTGATGATTCAGGATGTGAAGCCAAAGTGTCAAATGCACAACAACCACTGTGACTTCAGCCTGTCTGTCTGTGATCTGACGACCCCACTGTGACCCCACTGTGGAGGAAGTGGTGAGGAGCCACGTGATGAACGGTGTCGTAAACCAACCACAAACTCAGCACTGAGGTGTGATGAGACAAACACCGGAGACAAATGAGTAAGAGCTGACCTGTGTTTACATGTGTATGTTAGAAAAACACTCCAATCTGCTGCACTGCTATTCAGTTGACTGGAAACCTGAAAACCAGCATTCATTTTTCCCTGACCCACTCATATATATATATCTTATATGTCATATGTGAACGTAGAATGTATATCCAATTTTCACATCTCACTTTTTTTTTCTAATCCTGCCCTCACATGCCATGGGAATTATGGTTACAAACTCGAAAATTGCACATGAATGCGCATTCATGTGCAATTTCCACTGGAGAACTGGGAAAAGATTTTGATCCACAAGCTTCCTGAGATGAAAATAATTTTTGAATTTTTCAAAATGGTGGAGAGCAACGAGGGAATCATTGTGAATAATAAACAAAGCTTTTCTTAACATTGTGCTGCTGTTAGCTGATGATTTTGCACATGTATAGCATACACAATGAGCAAAAAAGTTTAAAAATTACAGAAAAAAATTCACAATGAATTGTGTTTCAGCCATTTTTCATTGTGCTACATCAACAAAAGCACTTGAACATAACACACTTGTTATTTCAAATTCACAAGTGGAAAGGATCCGGTTCCCGATAGCACATGAAGGCAGCTTAAATACACATTCACAAGGTCAACCAGCATGAGACTTAATGCAAGCTTCTAGTCCCTACAAGTACTGCTGATGCAGAAAAAGCTTTTGAATGTTGCTTTGTGCCATTTCTTCGTAAATGTAGCTATCAACAGGGTAAATAATGACTGAATGATGCAGGAGCTGTAGAAAATGTTAGAATCTGAAAATACCTTCTGTCTGCAGCTCTCTCTTCTTGTCCAAATCAAAAGATGTACCAGAATGAACATGACATCATTTGACATTGTGGGGGAAAAAAGACACTTTACACCGAATTCTTCTTTCTTCTCAGACCACTTGAATTACAATATGCTGAAAGGAAACCATGGACTTTTTGCCCCCAAACAGCATAAAACTATACCCACTGCAGCTTTAATAGATCTTCATTACTGTTTATAAAATTTGTGAGCTTTGAATATTGTGTGTCACTTGTAAATCTCCAATACAACTAATATAACTGCGAATGGCGTCTGAGTGAGCAGATCTCAGTGCGTTAGTGTGTCAATGTGCTGTCCAAAAAATAAAGAGCTCAAATACCAAAACCTTAATGTCAAAACTATGGTTGTTTCTTTTATAATTACTGCAAAATGTACAAAAATATCAAATTTGTCCCGCTTATATTTCTTCTTAGCCTCTTTCAAATCAAAAATATACAACAAAGTTCTGACATGAAATATGTTTTCTGAATATTTACAGATTACTCTACACATGACGAGTGTTTTAAGAAAGAAAATCTGAGTGAGAAAAAAAAGCCCTAACCCTGAAACTAAACCATCAGTTTAAACATAATCAAATTATTTAAATTCATCCAACCAAATACAGTTTAGTCAATATAATATGGATAAACCTACTTTATTTCTGAGTTACAAATGTATTTAAATTGCAGAAAAATTTTCATTTTTTCAGTGTACATTGAAAAGGAGTAATTTCATCACCTCTACTGAAAATAAAGCAGTAAACTAACACAGAAACTACATAAAAACCATGAAATTAAAATAAACTAAACAATACTACACAATAAAATAAACTAAAACTGCAGGTAAAATCATCTCTGTTAAATGGAGTTGTATATCATGGGATCTTTAATTATCAGTGGATTTATAAGATATACATGAGGAGGTCCACACCAACGACACACAAGCCTCAGTCTCTCACATGCAAACAGGAATGTGGCTGGCCTCAACTAAATCCTGCTGTCTAGAGCTATTGCAAACTGAGGAATGATGATGATATATAAAGGCCTTCTGACACCCAACTCTTAGAGGAAGTCTGTAAATGAGGACGAGGGAGTCTGTGTGTTTACAACCTGCCTATAAAGACAGGATTAGGACATTCAGATGGCTGATTGGAAGGCTGTGTTCTTTGATTTGGAAACAGACGTCCCGGCTGTGGAGCTGGAACCTTCATGTTTTATATGCTTTAATGGTGACTGCACACCTCTGCTTGTATGCATTTTGTAGCGCTGTGTTAATGTTGCATGACTAAAACACAGGATGGCAAGCCTTGTCATTCAGCAGAACTGCAGCCATATAAGAGCAGTACAATCCAGATTACACTTTTGTCTTTCACGGGGGTGTTTTGCATGGACTCAAAACCATCAAACTCTCAGAAATGTACCTCTAAATCAGGGTTGTCAAACATATGGCCCATGGGCCAAAATCGACCCACCAAAGGATCCAATCTGGCATATGGGATGAATTTGTGAAACGCAAAAAATATACTGAATATAGTAACACTCCAGGGTGTCAAAATCACTTTAGTTCAGGGGTCACATACAGCTTAGTATGTTCTAAAGTGGGTTGGACCAGTAAAATACTATCATGATAATCTATAAATAATGACAACCCAAAAATTTTTCACCTTGTTTTACCGAAAAAAAAAACAGAAATAAAATTACATGAAAATTTTTACATTTATGAACTATCATTTCATAATATGTGAATAACTTGATCAAATATGAACCTGAAATGTTTTGTGCATTTTTAGATCCACTTTGATGTGTAAGTTGTGATGCACACATGTCAATGAGAGGCTGAGGCATTAGATAGTTAAAATTGCACTTATTTTTCTTATGACATTTCCAGTTGTTTGTGATTGTTTATGTCTTTCACATCTTTTTAAGGATATTTTGTAGATGTAAACATTTTCATCATATAATGTTACTTTCTTCGCCATTGTTTTTTCACCGGTCTGGCCCAGTGGACTAAAATGAGTTTGATGCCCCTGAGGTAAATGGACAATTTGGGGTTAAATAGATTGTTATTTGTACTGGGGTTTAAAATGTGAAAAATTAAAAGTTTTAATTTGATTTTACCATCAATCATTGGAATGCTGAAGCCACTCAAATGTCTCAAACCAAAATGAGTGTCAAATCTGATTCCTTCTAAAGTGTTTACAAAGGCTACATACATGGAGTTTCCCTGGTGCCATGCTATCCTGTGGCAAAGGTTACCTGCATAAATCATCTTCAGAACCAATATTAATATTCATTTTCATCTGGTTACATCTATGTGTTAGAAAGCATCTGACCATTTAATCACCATCTGATTGGCCCTGCCAATTAGCATTGAGGATGGATCGCTGAAGATATAAAATACTTTCTCTGATGTTGACTTGTGCAAACCCCTCAGACTGAAGGATTATTTGGGCTCCAAACCAGAGAGTGACATAGAGGTGGATTTGCACTGCTATTCGATCCAATCCCACAACAATATCAAATTTTGAAAAAAAGTGTCGGAATTCCAGAACAACCATTCCAGTCCCATGCAAAGTTGTGTTTTTTTTTTTTTTTTTTAAGAGGAAGAGTAGTCTATAAGCAATACATATTTTTTCTGGTACCTCTGTCATTTAATATTTAGTAAAATCTGTAATTTTGGCTAAATTCCATTTATTCCTTCCTTGGTCCAGTGGCATATTTACATATAACAACTTTTGTTACAAGTCCCCTCCTGTCTGCTTTCATTGTCTTCTTTTCTAAAATCATGTCCTGTTGCCATCAGCTGATGAATTCTGAAATTGACTAATGTCAAATGAACTTGAGATAACAATGTTTTATAACCAGTATAACTCAATGTAAACATTTTGGATCCCAGTCACTGAGGGGAATAATTAGAGAAAGTGAATCATTTTTAGTACTTATTATCAGCATTGAAACCATTACTTTACTTATTATTTAAATAAGTAAATACATTGAAAGTGAGCTTCCCAATTTGATGAGTTCACAGGCTTCTCTCTGACTCAACAAAACTGTATAAGTACATTAGAAAAGCTATGCTCATGGAAATCATAGTCGATGAAAGCCATGTTGTACAGACTTAATGAGTTGGTGAAGGCATGTGGAGGAATAAGGGTTAGGGATGTTTCAGGTCAATAAAAGCCAACAGCCGACTGCTAATTAAAGAAGCTGGACTGGGGATGTGGGGGGAGGCGGGGGTTGGGTTCAGGAAGCAGCCCAGCTCTGTTGGCGTGCCGCTCCACTGATTATGGCAGCAGCAGTGGGCTGGTAATGAAGTTGCTGTGGCACAGCAGATGGGACGCTGGCTAATGGCGGAGAGCTGCGGGGTACAACTTCAAAAGAGCTGCTGAGCGCCGTGTGGAGGCTGCAACTGCAGGAGGGGAGCAGCTCGACTTCAGGCTTTTATGGCCACATGAGAATGTTTGTGCAGTCTAGCCTTGTTTAGTCTGCTCAAATAACAAGGACCGTGTACAATGGCCTCGCTGACAGGAGGTCTGTTTCACGGAGGAAAATATGAGGATAAGTCAAGTTCAAGACAGTAAAATGTGTAGTCACTCAAAGAATGTCCAGCCTTCTGCACACAGCTGTGTCTTCATATGGTTCTGGGACTCATTATCCATCATCCCCCATACTCCTGTACCTGCTGACAGTATATTCTCAGTCCTGATCTTATCACAACTGCATTCAGAATGCCTTGCAAGGTTTACAGATGTTAGATGTTACAATTATTATATTAAAATAATCTAAACAGTCTTAAGTAGTTACTCGGTTCTTGTCCTGCAAGTACAGTCAGGTCCAAAGAATCTCATTCCAAAACTGGGCAGGTTTTTTTTTTCCTGGTAAATTATAATGTGTCCTTGCTGTTGTTAAATGTTACCCGTGGTTCACATCTTGTAGTTAACCCTCTGTATTTACATTTATGAAGGTGTCTCTTGATAATGGCACGCAAACCTCCTTGAGTTTCTTCTGGACTATTCTGGCTGGATGTTGTAAAAGGGTTTCTCTTCACCAGTTAAAGCAGAGAGTTGAAACATACAACCATGGCCAAACATACAGGCAGGCCAAAACTGGCCCTCCGAAGGGTTCAGTCCAGCTCACAGAAGACACTGGCAGTCAGGGATGTCACTGAGTCTTGACAAATTGTATTGATCATAAAGTTAAATGCTGTATTTTCAGTTCCTCCTAGTTACTAAGTCAGTGTTTTTCAACGTTGAGGTTGGGACCCCATGTGGGGTTGCCTGAAATTTCTAGCAATTGAAAAAGATAAGAGTAAAAATTTACAAATAAAAAATATATGGTAAATTGGGAAAGACAATCCTAATACATAAGAGACATGACAAACTCTGAAGCTGAAACTGAAGCACTGTGGTACTGTTTATTTGTCAAATGTTCATTGTGGCTGGTCTAAGATGCTGTAGCTCTTTCATAATTCATAGTTTGAGTTCTTGTTGGTTCAGTATTAACCCTTTCATGCACAGTGGTCACTACAGAGGACACTTATTCTCCAACTGTTTTCTTGTATATTAATGGATTTTGTTGTTTTAGTTCCATATCAGCCAACACAGTGGACACTTACGCATCATCTCATACCCTGACATTCATACCATTACTGTAACTTTGCTGTTCTTGATAAACCTGATCTGCACTAACATGTTTTAGTGTAAATCAATTGTTATTTGTTAGACAAGAAGGCTTTTTTTGCATATTATCTCCATGAAGTGAGTAATAACTAACATTAGAATATGATAAATGTGAGAAAACATCAGATTAGCAGCATTAAAAATGTTTTTATTTCATTGTTTTCATATCACTTTCTGATATTGGGTTTTAAACACGTTTCTTTACTTCAGAAATTAAATGCATGGATATTTTTGTAACTCCATAGGAAAAAAAAAACTCGATCATATTGTTTTTTTTCATGCCTAAGGAGGAATAAAAACACTCAACAAAAAAATCTTGGCTAAGGTTCTCACAATTCATGCATGAAAGGGTTAATTGTCAGCCTTGTAAATCCAAGCTGGACTGACTGTACATATCCTGATCAAGGAAAATAAAATTCTCACTTAGTGCAGTAATCTACACCTGGCTTTTCTGCCTCTGTCCATAATAATATACATTATATAGACTAAATGTTGTCTAAAATTGATGTTTATTTGCAACATGGTATCGCAAACTATTACATGATCAAAAACAAATTAATTTTAGCAAAAAAAACCCAAAAGTATTTGTTTTGAATGTCTGGGGTCGCCAGAAATTTGTGATGTTAAAATGGGGTCACAAGCCAAAAAATGGTTGAGAACCACTGGACTAAATGTTTTATGCCTTTGTGTTCTGTGAGTTGTAATGCACATGTGTAAATGATAAACTGAGGCATAATATTGTTAAAATTGTGCTTATTTTTCTTAAGAAATTTTAGGTTGCCCATAGATGTTTAGATTATTCACATTTTTTGTGAAAGCATAGTTTATAAATGTAAGCATTTTCACACTGTAACTTTTTTAAAAAAAAATATTTGTTTTTTATTAACAAAAGCTCTTACAGGATGTTGTGTTTAACAAACATCTACAGTTCGTTACAGTGAGATAAAGCACATTTCACAGAAGGAACATACATATATGTATAAACTTACGGATACACCATACAGGGGTGATTTGAGCGTCAGAAGAGAAAAGAAAAAACAAACAAACAAACAAATAAATAAAAATAATAGTAAAAATGAAAATCATAACAAAATAAAAATATTACATGAACTTTTCCTATCCTACCTCCCTCCCTTGTATGGCTCTCAATTTCTTTTCATTCATACAGTCTATGTATATGGTTTATACTTATACACATTTGTACACATTCATATGTATATAGGTCAACACACTACCTACAGCAATAACATCAATGAGAAAGTTATACAAGAAGAACTTAGAGGGTTAATTCAAAGTCGGTCCAGGAAAACTCTCATCATCACGGTCAACCAAGTCCAGAGAGGGCAGAATGTTTATGAAGGGGCCCCAGATTTTTTTAAAGGATGCAAGGTTCCCTCTCACATTATATAATATCCTTTCAGGTGTGCAGTTAGATACAAGTTAATTAATTAATTCAGTTCACACTGTAATTTTACTTTTTTTGCACTAAAACAAACAAAAATGTAGAGTTGTTGTAATGTTACCATTCCTGCCCACTTGAGGTCAAATTGGGCTGTATTTGGCTGCTGAACCAAAATGAGTTTGACACCCCTAAATTAAAGAATTCTGTCATCATACTCATTAGTTGTCTTCTGTGTTCTTCCATGGCTTTTGATATTACTGAGCCACCTAAAAAGTTTTCACTATTTCTCAAATAGAATTTTTTTTTTTTTTTTAACAGCCTTCGTCACTTGCACTGACACCTCTTTAGACCTCATATTAAGAGTTCCAGTGGATAGTTACCATAATGCAAATTCAAAACTTGGAATAATGTTTTAGCTGCTTCATTTATCATAGAATAACCAGAGAACAGGACACATCTGGACATGAAGATGCTGGTCAGCCATCTGTCTGATTACAGTTGTAAATAGATGGACTATGTTTAAAAGGGCTGTAATTCCTACACCATTAATGCAATACCCTTGTTAAATCCCTTATATTAAAGCTGAACGTCCACACTTCAATCACATCATGATTGTTTAATTTCTAATCCACTGTGGTGGTGCACAGAGGCAATATTACATTGCATTACATTACTGTCCAAAATACTTATGGACGGTATGTAAGAATACATTCCACCAAATTCCTCCTCCATGTTACAGAAGCTCCCTAACATGAAGCCAAAATATATACACATCCAGTATGGTGGTTTTTGTCTACTTAAGGTAGATTTCATTAAGTGAGTGTTCAGTCACCAATATAAAAACTGGTGACTGATAGCTGTAATGACCCGTGGCTGTCAAATCATTAAGTCTCATGCCCATTTTGTTTGAGCAACAGTGTCTTTTCCCTATTGTTCTCGATGATGGCAGCTTTCAGCATCTATTATGACCATATGAATGACACTAAGAGAGATGGACAAGAACGTTTGTGGATGTAGATTGTGGGATTTGTGGGAGTAGGTTGGTTAGGCACTGAGTGTTGCTGATGTGCTTTGTGCTTTTATATGCTGTAATCTTGATGTATCATCACTGAAACAAAACTAAATTGCAAAGGTTTTGCAATGTTTTGTCCTCATTGCATGATTCTTGCTATTCTCTTCCAGAAATAAATACTCTGTAGATACAGCACCTGGCTGTACCTCTGGCACTAAACTGCACCAAAGAAACAACACAACAGCTTATGTAACTGCCGGAGTTTGGCTTCACTTTTTCCACAGCAGCTGAAGTGATGCTGCGTCATCCAATTTACAGTCTACATTTGAAACTGTTTGTTAAGACTTTGACAACAAACTACTGACACACAAATAGTTAAACCTGAGCCTTTTTGTCCAGTACAATAACCGTAACTAGTCCTGCCTTCATGTGCTATAGGAATTATGGTAAACACTATTTACGAACTTGAAAATTGGACATGAACACCCCCTCACATTATATTTTCCACTGTAGAACCGGGAAGAAAATTTGACACATGAGCTGAGATGAAAATAACCTTTGAACTTACAGCAGAGAGCAACAAAAGATTAATTGCAAATGAAAAACAATGCTTTTATTAATGCTGCTGTTAGCTGATGATTTTGCACATTTATAGCATACACAATTTGCAAAAAAAAAAAAATCTGTAGCAGATTAAATTAACATGTCCAAAGCTATTTTACTCAACTAGCACGTCACAATAAATTGTGTGTCAGCCATTTTTCAATTTACCACGACAACGAAAGCACTTGAACACAATGCACTCTTAATTTTGAATTCACAAGTGGAAAGGATCATCTTCCTGATAGCACATGAAGGCAGCATAAGAAATATTTCATTAGAAACCTTGACTCAAATGGTACCCTTGTAGAAACACTGCATGTCCTTCCTGGTCTATGTGCGTAGTTACAAGAATAAGACACATGTAGACACACTCTAATGCATCCACTTAACAGAAAAAACAAACCCTCTGCTTCCTCCTCCTCCTTTTTCTCTTTCCCTAAAACACACAGTTGCTGAGGTAATGGTCCTCAGAGATTGGCAGCCATCCTCCCTTGAGCTCCTCCTGCATTATTGAAAGGCCAGTTCATTCATGTCAACAGGAACTTCCTGCCTGCCTGAGCGTCTGTAAGGGATACACAGAAGGACCAGTCCGTCCGCTCACTCAGTAATCGGAGAATGCCAAGGCCCGGCTAAGAGGAGCCGCCACATCCGCTGTGCCGGACGCTCTGAGTCGGGTGTACACAGGTTGCGTAACCCACCGGGACCTGACACCGATGGCTGCAACAATGAAGTGTTTGAAATATTCTCTGCTGTGATTAGTGATCAGGAAGCTGCAGAAAGGAGGGCTGAGTTCACAAGGCTTTTCATTGAGTTTGTGAATGAATCGTTGGTGGTTTACCACTCATTGAGTGTGAAGAGGGATTACACGTTTTCAGCAGCAGAATAGATGGTGCAACCCAATCTAACACTTTAAATCCACACCTAACGTGAACAATAAACTCAATACGTTTCTATTGGACCGTCCCATTTGTACTACTTTGTATTGCTTTGGACTTCAATGACTGTATCTGTAACTGGTTTTAGCTACTTAAATGGTAAATGGACTGAACTGATATAACAGATTTTCTACACCTTCATGGTGCCCAAAGCACTTTACAGTGCCTCACACACACACACACACACACACACACACACACACACACACACACGCACACGCACACGCACACACACTAGTAGGCGGCTGCTGCCATGCAAGGTGCTGCCAGACCCTACTGGGAGCAATGTAGGGTTCAGTGTCTTGCCCAAGGACACTTCGACATGTGGACAGTCAGAGCCAGGATTCGAACCGCCGAGCCTTTGGTCATTGGACGACCTGCATTACCAACTGAGCCACTGCCACCTGGTCACTAGTGACCCATTTTAGGGTTAGAGTTACATTGGAGCCATAAGTTCAGACTGTGTTTCAGTCACCTACTGAATACAGAAATTACAAGATGCTCCCTTTCAAAGGAAGTCTATTAACATTGGACTCACTGTTCTGTTTAACACTAACCCTAAATCTCAAATCCTCCACACAACAGGCAGCACATGATTTGGCTCATGCTCTACTCAGGACATACCTGCATGTGACAAAATGACTCGGAGATCACCCCACATACCCAAGCAAACTGATATTTATCCATTTCCCTGTATAATCAAACTTGGTATAAATGAGTTCAAATGAGCTCCACCAGTATCAGCTACCACAGTATCTATAAAAATGTATCAGTCAGAGGAACCAAACTAGGACTTTTATTGAAAATGTAAACACTTCTGTGCTTGTACTGGACTTGCAGTTATTTTCATACTGCTATATTTACACTTTTACTTAAGGATATCTTTTTACCACTGGTTATGTGTAACTGTGAGGATGATTCTTCATGCAGCCCACATATACATGACAAAAATAGCCCACAACTCGTCATGTGAATGGAGCTCAGGGAACATTCATGTTGATGCAAGAACACACTGTTTGTTGACTCAGAGCTTATTGAGGTGGCAGTCATCACATCCTGACAGGGGTGAGCATCAATATATGGATCCCAGCTCCAGAAATGTGATCCCTGTCATCACCCTGCACTCATACATGACACGCAGTTTGTCCTCATTCAGAGACTTCTTCATTTTGCTTCCGTTATGGCTGCTGCTTCTCCTCCTTTGGCCTCTTCCCCTCCAGCGTCCAGCCCACCCTCAAAGGATGTCATGAGACACAGAGGGGAAGCCAAATTTGACCACGGTGCTTCACATGACCGCTCAACAAACACTGCCATTCACCAACGAGTAAATCATCACTAAAGTATGTTTCAGGGTGCATGTGCACAACATGTACTACTCTCTCGTGCGCTTTTTCTCCACAAAGCAGGATATTATTACTCTAGTGAAGACTTCTTTTGGGGGCTGTAATTATGCAATTATGTGACTGAAACCCTATTTGCACACGATTAGTATTACCTAGTGACCTAATTTGCAATAATTGTGGACATCATCTGTGATCTGTAATCTTAATCCTGTGCAAAATCTGTGTGCTGCAAATTACCTACCCTGTTTCAATAAACAGAGAGGTCACTTAATAATATTACATTCACATCTCTGTGGACTTGCAAGATTTTTTGTTTCCTCAGTGCATGTATTCCTGATCAAAGAATACGGAGGCTGTACTGCGGATGATAAATTGTAGTTATAAAGTATTTTTGGGTGTAGATTCAGGAGGCTCATGTTGCAATAGAATATGGATATTCACTGAAAGAGTAGACTGAAATCCTTCATCTGAAAAGGTCATGAGACAGATGGGATGCATGACAGGATACAGTAAGGAACTTTTTTCTATCTGTAAACACATATTTGTATTTCCTTTGATATCAGAACCAAGGAATAATCTCAGTAAATTTGAGTAAAAAAATAAAAAGGTAAAAAAAAAAAATTGCACTGCATGAAATACAGACAAGAGAGGTCAATTTCCAAATCATCAGAGGTCTTTAAGTTTTCCTGAGTGAATAGGGCAGGGTTGCTGTAACGAAACACATCAACAAAACCAGTGACAAATGTATGGGATGTGTTATAATGGAGAACAGCTCAGTTCACCACTTCTGGTTTTTCAATCCTCACACTCTTCTTCAGTCGGGAACTGTTCATTTTATGACCTGAACTGAGGCCGATATTTTGCTGTATTCAGAACTACCAGACTCACACAGAGTAAACCGTCATTTGAATCTGGAATAACATAGTAACAGTGACTCAATGAAACAGGCTACAGAGATGCTTTTTGTCAGCGAGTCTGGTCACTTAAAGAACCTTCAGGGCTTCAGCTCCCTGTGAAAAATTATTGTATGACAGCAAGAAAAAGTGGTGAAAATATTATTATTCCCATTCAAGTATGAATGGCTTTTAAGCTAACCTGTTTAAGAGTCCCTTGCTGTTCAGGGCTGTCTTATAGTTGTTTGTCCGGACATCCCTGAACTAATCGTGTCACACACATCACACCTGGACATTCAGAGGCAAATCATCCTGGCTTCTTCATCCCTTCATCTTCTTCTTTTTGACTTTTTAGATCATGAAGTTACACTTTAAGTATCAGATATAAGATGATGTGCCCGGCCCCATGAAGTTCTCATGTTTACCCCCCCTTTACGGTACCCCAGGATTAGAGTATTAGCATACATGTAAACTGGCTCAGTGTCATTAAAGACACAGAAAATGTCTGAAACTTCAGAAAGTTCACAAAGGTGTATCATATGTCTAGTAGCTGAATGACATTGTGCTCTTGCCATTTTTTTTCCACTGTGAAGACATAGAATATCAACAGTTCACATAAATCATTAAAAAGGTCTTAGTCAGTCAGTATCCAAGGGGTGTTTATTGATTGACAGTTTCATCTTATGCATACATCAAAAAGGCAATCCAAAAAACACACCACTAACTATTGCCAAGGACTACACTGCAATAACTTCAAGAAAGAAAGCCTTGCTTCATGTAAAAATGACAAAAACTGCTATCTTTAAATACACTTTGATCAAGTTGTAGGAAAAGACTGTGGACATTGTGAGTCATTTTCTAATATCTTCTCAGATATTTTCTGAATTTAATGTTTTATGCAAAGAATGCGCTTTATTCCTCTTGGTGGTTCTTCCAGGTTCAACTGGCGAATAACAGCTTACAATGACAATGTGCTTTATTCACCATTTATAAATGACTGAATCAATTAAATATTAATTAATATCACATCTTTACAGCAGTTTTCAATTTTAATTCTTGTGATTTTAGGTGTAGATTATAGTTAGGATATAAGACTTTCATTTTTCTCACTGATGATTAAAAACCAAAGAGTTGTCAAAGAATGTATTTCTGTGCATGTAATCCTGATGGACGTACTGGGTGTCATCCAAAACAGAGAACAACCAGACACAACACAAGAGGAAACTAATGTCTTTAAATCCAGTCTATGGCACAAAGTGCTTTAAAAGCTGACATTCTTGTTCCTCATGGGCTACCATAAAACTTTATTTACTTGCCCTCCGAGCTGGGGGTCACATGTTTGGCCCTTTAAAGCTGAACAGTCCTCATTTGAAGTAGTCCACTTGTGGAATTCCCAGCGGACCTTTCATGTTGTAAAAATTCCTGTGTATCCTGGTAAACACTGGAGAGTTTGACTTCATCCTCTGAGGAAGTTCATAAGGTCAGCGTGGACAGAGAGCAGGGGGGTGGGCATCTCACACACACCTGATAAGCAGCAGATTATCAGCTCTTTCCTCAGGGAAGGCTTCAGTGACCTTTGAACCTTTCAAGTGACCACACAGAAACAAAAAGTTGATGCTTGATAGTGAGGCAAAAGTATGACTCATGTTCTGCTTCACAAAATCTCAAATCCATATTAAATAATTTATTTTATGTAAGTGTAAAGCACATAAATGTTAAATTTCACCTCTGTAAATAGCTACCACCACCCATTAGTACTGTCATCAATATCTGGGGCAAGACCCTTTACATGACAGTGGACAACTGTCCTTTAAGGCTTCCTGTGGCCTTTAAATACCCCTGCCATAAATCACATTAAAGAGCCTTGTTCAGGACCTTGTCCACACTCAGGCCCTATTCAAATCCCTTAATCAGCCAAGTGACTATTTTTGGTAATTTCCGCACACATATGGAAACAGTGAAACATTTAGAAACAGTTTGTCTAAATTACTAGTAAATAAAAATATACAAATAAATATATACATTCATAAAGCAGACAAATTATGTTATGTGTTGCAACAAGATGACTGCAACAAAAAAGACAACTAAAATGAAAGGAAAATGCATTCCTATTTCAATATGACTGATGAGGGAATGTGGACAAATACAGTACATCCCAGGATGTGCCAAAGAAAAGGCATTTTGTCGCCCTCCATCCATATCGAGCACTCTAAAAAGTACAAAATTCACCTGTGAGATGTAATGCAGTAGGAGTACAAAGTCAAATAAAATAGAAATGTACAAGTACAAGTACCTCACCTTCGTACTGAGTACTCTCCCCCAGTGACTCACAGTCCCTCTGTTTTTAGTCCAGTATGAGGAAACAAATCATTGTCTTTATACCAGAGGTACAATATTTTCCATGCTGCTTTCAGTAACCTATTTCAACCCCTCTCTCAGCTCTTGAAGAATGATCTAAGACTGCTTAAGTCAAATGTCTGACTCAATATGACATCACCGGCAAGCGGAAGCAGAGGCTTGTGCAGGACTAAAATACCGATGCTGTGAAAAGAGGCATGAGTTCCAAGATTTGTCTGTGCTCAGGGAGATGATGCACCAAGCTTTGTGCTTTAAATGTTGGTGTTGCTTTAAAAATATGAGATAATTATTGACATCAGCCCAGCTGGAGCTTTATTATGGCTAATAATTTATTCAACCCGTCATCAAGTCCATTTTAATGCAAACAAGACGGGGGAAAAAAAATTGTGTGAGATTTCATTGGTTTAACAGGTGAGTATTTTATTGAATTTGTGAATTTGGCAGCAATGCCTTTGTCAGAATGAGACTGTTCTGCCAAATGACAATGAGAGAATGAAATTAAATAATATTCCAAATGTGTGATACCTCCATTTTACATTTCCTTTGTCTTGATACTTCTGTATCTTAACTTCTAGCAGATATCTTTTTAGATTACACCTTTACAACCCTGTCCCATCTGGTGTAAAATTATCTTTGAAACCAACAAACATCACATGTGGAAATGATGACATTGATCACAGGATCAGAAAATCACCTTTCTGTCTCTGTTAACCAAATGTACCATTTTTTTCTGAAATGTTGTCTCATGGGGCACAACTGGGATGAGACTTCACCTTTCTATTTGGGCCAGTGGTTAATGCTGACCTTGATGTTTTCTGTGTTTGCTCTGTGTTTTTTACTCTGTTGTTGTTGTTTTTTATTCTTCTCAAAGAAATCTTCATTATATAAGTACAAAAACAATAGGTGTGGGCCATGTATTTCACACCTAGGCCTTCAGTGGTGTTCTATCTCACTTAATCCACCTTTTAATATTAACACTATATCATCAGTACTATACAGAAAAACACAATATAACAAGGCATCGCATTACAGACTGGTATCTCATGTAGTGAGAGTGAATGCCATTACTAAAGCATAAAATCCAATGAATGCAATTCAGCAGGTCTCCTTTCACTACAGCTACAGCTTTTTAATTTAAAGAATCATCAATATTTCCTTATTAAAATTACAAAAACATGCAAATGTTTTGGTGTATACTCACCAAAACTGATGCTTATTTTTGAGTGCGTCTGTGACCAAATCAATTTCCTCTCCTCTATCATCCATTGTGTATTGGGAAAACAGCTATAAATGTAAACCAATATATTTGATCTCTGCCAGACCCCCCCCCCCCCCCCCACACACACACACACACACACACACAGACTGAACAACCATCACCCCCCCGTCTAATGGACAGTGAAATACTCACAACGCATGCACCTTGTTTCTCTTAACCTCACCTTGTATATATCCTTTATTGCCTGTATATATCCTTATTTATTGTACATAGCAGTCATCTGTAGTACAGAGTTAGCTTTTTGTATATTTCAGTTGTTTTTGTGTGATATTTTATACAGTCCTTTTTTGCCCTAATTATTTGTGCTGCTAAACAGAGCAGAGGTGCTAAATGAATTTTCATTGTTCTTGTGACAGCGACAATAAAATCTATTCTATTTTAGTTTATGCAAGTTGCTAAAGATGTGGTTTGCTAGCTGACTTTGCTCTAACTAGTATGCTCTATGACCATCCAAACATTAGATGTGAAATGGGCAATGCTATTGTACACCTGCTAAATTGCCCCCACATGGCTGACATGAAATCTAATTGGTTAAAGCAACAGGTTTATTCCATTTATTTGAAGCCCTGTTGATTCTAAAGGACTCAAGGCAAATTTCTTTACCAACACATTGCAACACATGATGGCTGAAATATGACTGGACAAACACTCTAATGTCCATATATGCTACTGGAAGCAGTGCCACCAGGAGAAATGCGAAAGAAAAAGAGAGATGAAGAAAATAGTACAGGAATAATTTAATACATCTTTATGGAACAAATATGAAAATGTAGGCCAGGGATTCTGATTCTTTAGGCCAGCAGAGGAGGACTTGCTGGGCCTAGTGCAAATGCAAACATATAGATTTATGGAAAAAAAACAAAAAACTTTAAAATAAAATGACAAATAAATATCTGATGCTGCCATTAGTGAAAAAAACATCGGATATTAGTCACGATCAGAAAAATGTTGTGTATCCCTTGTTCTCACAGGACAGCAATGCTCCAAACATATGAAAATCCCAGTATATGATGCCTTACTCTGTATTAAAGCGTACCTGTACTGGTCATGCATATGTCATTAATTGTGCATTGTGTATTACTTATAAGCAAAAGAGGCACAAATTCAGTAAATAATCGCTGTAAATGTACCATACTGGACCTTTTTATTACGTGAATTACATGCGTGAGCAGAACCTATGGGGAGCAGCCATTGCTGGCCGTAAGTGACGTACCTGTTGTTGATTCCAGGTGATGAGCACAAGTAAACAAACAGTAGTCAGTGAGCAGATTAAGTGGAAAGCATACATTCACGCTTGTTGTTTGTGCTGCCGTAAGCTTTGCACTCCGCCATTGTCCTAGAGACACAACCCAGCACTGGCCAATAATGTGTCATCTTAGACTGCTGTCTGCTGCTTGAAGTCAGTGACCAGTCCATCGCAGCCCAGCTAATCAGACAAAACAATGAGGTTTCATAACTACCGATGCTGGAACAGCCCATGAAGGAGGCAACATGTCTCTGACCATGTCTGACTAACAGGGCAGTGACTTAGTACTCGCACATACTTGACAACGGGCAATGATGTAAGTTACCTGATGGAAATGCTAATATTATACGTGATCTTTTGTGATTCTTAGCGATTAAATTCACTACAGGTACCCTTTAAACTAACAGTGGTTTATGAATGCATTCAGATGACATGTGCAGCAGTAAAATGGATCCAAAACCATAAGATCTAACAGAAAAACTAATATATTCGTAATACTTGTGTATGTACATGAACTTAGTGGGGTTCTTCCACTGTGGGCTGTCGGTACTTTAAAGAATATAATAAAAAAAATACTTCTAAATACATTTTTCAATGTTATGGTTCCATTCTTATTTGGATTGGACACTTTTATCTAAAGTCCAAAAGAGCTAATCAACTCAATGACAGCGATCCATCTAATTTATACCTCTGGGTGTTAAGTGAACACCTGATTTATCCAGGTGTCAAAGTTCAGTTTACTTCAAACTGTATGTTCTAGCAAGAAAATGTTAACTTGTAGTGCTCCAAACCCGAAAAGTTTCTAACAAATGCATAGATGAAAAGAATGCTGTGATGAGGACAGTGTAGTCCAGTATAATGCAGAGGACAGTTTTTTTCATGTATCTGACACTCAAGTGGTATGGAGCGGACACTTAACAGCAGCAATAGAAACCTGAGCCATATGTGGCTCAAAAAACTCAAACTCATCTATCAGTGTGCTTTTGGTAATACTTCCATTGTGTGTTTTTATTAGTAGTAGCAGAGACAAACCAACCCCTTGGTGAAGCAGAAGTTTACTCAAACAAGAACAAAGACAAAATGTCTGAAAGATGAAAATGGTTTTTGTTGTTTATGGGTGAATGTCTCAGTGCAGGCTTTTAGATCCAGCTTCAGCACAGTCGTGACAGTTTGAGTCAAAGCAGATCCCTCAGTGATGCGTTGGCCACTCGACTCATGACACCATGTGGCTGCAGAATGCAACTGTCTCTCAGGTGTTTCAGGTTATCAGAAGAACCTGGAGATACCTCTGCATGTCTGAACCTCTGGGGAAAACAAGTTGTCTATTTAAGTATATGGAGGCATTTTGGTTTTCTGGGAGCCCCTGAATGGAAACAAATGGATCCATTCACACACAGGATTGAAATAAGATTATATTTAAAGGTTTCTAGAAGATCATGTGCTTACAAGAAGTTGTGTAATGTACTGAAAGAGTTAGAGGCTTCAAGAAGGAGTTAGGAAAGATATGTGGATAGTTGGATAAATGCTAAGTATAAGTGAGAGTTAAAGAATTAATGTGAAAATTCAAGCAAAAAAAAAAAAAAAAAACCTACAAAATTTGTGTTTAGGTATGTTTACAGCACACATATGGACTCATTGTGGTGTTGATATCCATGTGAGGTGAACCAGATCGGACGCAGAGTCTCTGCTGTTCTTCTCACGTGGCTTCTACAATTACATCATGACTCATGAGTAATGCAACGCCTTGACTCCCTTTGCTCTTTTACATGTTAGTTTTCTCTGTTCATGTTTCCTGTACTCTGGCAGGTAGCTGAATGTTACACAACAGGCAGCACTAGCCACACAATCTGATTGGCCAGAGAGCAAGTATACCCATGTACTGTTTTGTGAGCTACTTTGAGCACATAAAAAGTGAAGTGAAATTCAGTCCACTGTCACAGAAGTTTAATTTGATGTTGTAAATATCCAGTGGAAAAAATATACATGCATCTTCAATGAGACTGACCACATGCATCATTCCTGGACACTCTAGTCTGTTTGATTAAAACACATTCACAGTTGGAATATCTCTTCTACCTCTTTGTCTTTCCGCCGTATATGACTGTGTTGTCATGTAATTTTGTTGTCTTTCCTTGCGTCCATACTTCTCCTTTGTTTTTCAGTTGATAAAACAGTGACTTTTACAAACACTGATTTAGTTTGTGTCATATGGTTTCTTTAGCCTAAAAATCATCATCCATCACATGTTGTAGGATGTAAACTGTGTACAGATAGAAATTTTAATTCAACATGTGTTTTCCTTTTTAATCCATGAAGGTCAGACTGAAAAAAGGCAACAACTGTTCATCAGTGCATTAAATATTAGCTTGAACACACAATGTCTCAAAAGGAACATAGTTACTCACTCCAGTGAGAGATCATTACAAGATGGCGTTGGAGGACAAAAAGACATATAACACTTATTTTGCTTATTTTTGCACCAATACACTACTCACATGTTATTAATACACAACAGGAACATGCATTAACACTAAGTGACAATACTCTTATGCAAGTAAAAGTTTTGTTAAAATAATACTGTAATTGCCTCCAGGATGTAGTGGAGAAGAATAAGAGTGTATTCACACCTGGAATGTCCTTTGGTCCGCTTATTTGGTTTGGATCAAATGCAGACTTTATTTTTTTCATCTGGGTCAGATTGCATTCTCATTACACTTTTTGCTAGTGGACCAAAATGTGTAAAGAGACGCACGCATGTGACAATCTGCGCTGGCATTGGACAGAAAAGTCAGGGGTGGGGTGAATCAGAGACGGCCGACGTTGATGAAAACAAACATGGAGGTCCTATGTAATGAGACATCACTCTCCTCACTGCTCCACATCTGTCCACAGCTCATAGCTGCTGCTATTAACTCTGGCTACCTGTGCGGCTCAGCTACTTCCAGTTTTCTTGATTACCCACAATACCACGCAGCTACGGTGGCTCGTCACACACAAAAAGGGGCATGGTTCCTTGGTTTGTTTTGGCTCGAGGCCAGTTATATTCACACCAGAAGTGAACTGGCCCAGAGTCCATTTGGAAATGGACCAAGACCAACTCTTCTAGGTGGTCTTGGGTCTGCTTGTTTGGTTCAAATCAGAGTTTACATGTTTGTATTCACACCTAAAAAAAAGTCTGGACTTTCTGGGGAAACAAAGTCTGGTCTGTATTAAACAGACCAAACTAAGTAGGTCTGAATACATCCAAAAACACTTGTGTTTAACTGATTGTTTGCATCAAAGCCTTGAGAAGGTTGCAAACAGTAGGAAGTTATCTTTTACAGTTTTAGGTGCAGTTTTGAAAACAGGGTCTACATGGTTGAAAACAAAAATATGGGGAGTGGGTAGCCAAGAAGTGGCGGCCAAAAGTTTTGGCAGTAAACAACTGGTGTTTCAGTTCTTCATGCCCCCCCCCCCCCCCCCCCCCCCCACACACACACACACACACACCTACACAACATACAACACACATACACACACTCAAGTAAACTGAACAAAAGTTAGGATCATTTTATAATTTTCAGAAACTTTTATTGCCAAATCAATCACATTTATGTTTACGTTGGCAGAATTGTTCACGTTACGTTACATGTTATGTTACGATAAATAAAAGATAAACCAGGTGACATGCTGACATGTCTGACTGGCTCTGAAATCACAATGAAAGGGATCTGAATATTTCTGCTCTCTGTCACTATTGTTATATTTGTGGTGTGAACTCTGCCACTCAGCTGAGTTACGCCAATTTTAAAAACTACTCTGTAATTACCATTAGACATCTTGGATTTTTTTTTTTTCTGCAAATCAGAACTCAAATATTTTTTAGTGTTTTAGAAAATGCCTGCATCATCTTGAATCTCTTCTCACTAGTTTTGTTAAACATACTTGGCCAGACAGAGCTGTCAGTGAGCCCGTTTACATGCACACTAACACTCCAATCATTATCTGATTTCTGGAGTTTTCAGATTATTTAAGTGATATTTCAGTGTAATCTGATATGGTTTATCGGATAGCAGAAGAGCTAATCAGACATGTTTCTGATTATGAGAACTGGATAAACGTACCTGGATTTCTCCCTAATACTCCAGTGTCGTCATGCATGGATACAGGTTAATGTGATTTATTTCCTTTTACATCATGTGTAAAAACAATTAACATTGTAGAAAACGTAAGTTACATTGTCAAACGTGAGCAGAAGACAATAACAGGAAGTTTGAGTCTACCATCACTATGTACATAAGTACTCCAAAAGACATCCGATAATGGACTGGAGCATCTAAACCAGGGTTTTCAATGATCACATTTCTTAAGTGCATGTAAACGCATCAGATCTGATTATTACATTTTATGGTCATGTAAACAGGCTCAGTGATTCCTCCACAGCAACTTCAAGACAATCAAGACAACTGTACAACCTCTTCTTCATGAGGATTAGGTTTTCCTCTTCATCTTTCTCTGTGCAGTCTTTCATTTCCAAAAACTTTGTGTTTTTGGATGAATATTTCTCCGTGTGGTGTTTGTGATATATTAATTGCGTCTGTTTAAAGCTACTGTTCTGAAACATCATACACTTGCTGCACATCTTTATGACTATTTCACTGAATAGTATTTCCTTAAATGTCTGAAAGACAGTAAACAGAAACCTGTTTTGCAAGTAGCATTGATAAAAGTCTCACGTTACACAAATTGAATTGTCTTCGTAAAGACAAGAAACCCAGTGTAACACAAGCTGGTTTGGGTGTGAAAGCGTCCACCAACCGTCCTCAGCAGTCTCCAGCTCCTACCTAATTATAGTGAATGAGACTTTAACTGCCATCTTAGCAAGCTTTGGAACAATGAATTATATCATATATACTGGAATAAACATGATGGGAAAAAACTATTTAAAGATGGAAACAATGAATCACTGCAAACACAGCTGTAAACATGTCAGGTGAGTCACTTCCTTTATGTGCCCGTAATCACAGTTATTATAAAGTTCTGTTGTTCAAACACCTTCTGTGACCTCCAGGTTGTAACATTTCTCAATGAGGGTGAGTCACGGTGGAGAAGTCACACCCGATAAGCCACGAAAGGAGAACTCATCAACGGGTGTGAGTCACTACTAGTACTCTTATTTAAATTCTAAATTGTCAAAAAGAAGAAACGTGGATCACTGGATCTCTGGATCACAATGTCTCAAACTCTGCAAAACATTACTGTACCAAGGCATATTTACCATATTTCTGCAGAAAAGTTAAATAATGTTAAAAAGATGCAACCTGGGGCATCAATCAAGTTATCCTTGTAGGAGCCAAAAACAAAATTGAGTGCATGGGAATGACGCCGTTTTATAGATACACAGGGTGATAGATAGATAGATAGATAGATAGATAGATAGATAGATAGATAGATAGATAGATAGATAGATAGATAGATAGATAGATAGATAGATAGATAGATAGATAGATAGATAGATAGATAGATAGATAGATAGATAGATAGATAGATAGATAGATAGAGTCCCACACTCTTAATAAAGTGCTTTATTCACAGCACACGTTCACAGTGGCATGAATATATATAGAAAGAGATCGAGAGACAGAGAGAGAGAGAAGTTACTTAATGTACTCTTTTACAATACACTTTACTCTATTAAGTAAATTGTACAAAAAGTAGTTAACATTTACTTAACAAAATTTTGTGGAACCACTTGACAAAACATTGTTCAGTAAATACAACTAATAATTTTTATTTGATTACACTCCAAAAAAAAAAAAAAGCAACTTAACCATTAAGTTTGTTTTAATTAGCTGAGCTTAGTTTGTCTAATTAAAAATTCCTAATGATGTTAAATAGAAAAAAAAAAAAAAAAAATCTGAATTCAACAATTTTATTGAGTTCAACTTCAGTACTGAGAAACATTCCAAAACGTACCGTAAACACTGTCATTTAACAATTTAACAAACATAAAAATGTAATACTACTGTGGCTCCAAATGCAACCTGCTAAACAATGTAGTACTTAAGGTAACTGTTTTTAATACATTTTAGAGGATAAACAAAAGAAATCAGTGAAATTGCTTATTGTCATCTTGGAAATATTAAGTACAACCACAGCAGGGGCATATCTGCTGAGTATTTGTCTTAACCTCAAACACCATGAGTTTGAAACTTAATTTTTGCAGTTAAACAAAGAAGAAGCTCCAGCTGTCAAAACCACAGCTAACTAAACAGTTGAAATCAATCATTCAAAAAACAAATCAACACAGTCTGCAGGTCATACTACAGGCAACTGAACACAAACTGATCAGGAGTTGTTGTATTTATTCCAGCAGTTTGGTTTTTGAGAACCTGCATTTTGTTTGACAGGTGCTTTGGATCAAGTTCCACCAGAATCTTTTGTATGAACTCAAAAGTGTACTTCAGGTCTGATGGATAGCTCAGGTTCAAGTCACAGATGATGCCAAAAAGCACAGGCATTACCAACATCTTGGAGTTCCTGAAGCACTGTCACTCTTTCAACTAACAACAAAATGGCGGAGTTCAAGTTTTAAAAGCTGCGTGGGGTCTCCAAAGTGATTCCAAGAGGACAAACTCTTTTTTTTCTCAAGGGCTGTCCATTGTAGGTAACACAGCTGCATTAACACAACTTAGAATCCCCATGTACGCTTGACTTTTCAGGTTTTCACTTTCAGACAACACAAGAGACTTGATTTAATATAAAAAACATGACTTTTTCAGTAATTTAAATGTAATACTCCTGATTATAGTCAACAGCAGTGACATTTCATTTTTTGTGTGTGTATTAAGCCTCTGAACATCCTCATGGGTTATATCTGATGCCTTCTAAAAGCTGAGAAAGTGCATTTTAACCAGAAAGGTTTAGATGTATCAATAGGATTAGTGGTTAAAAAGTTATCGAACATTTTGGATCAGTAGATACTTTTGGTCGCCAGTAACTCATTAAGTCTTTGATGGATAATGTCTTGTTTTATGCGGATATGATAAATGACAAAATGTCTATTTTACAGTCACAGGTCATCAGACTCCTTTTGTTAACAGGAATAGAGATGTGATGTTCAGTTTTGACTCATTGTGATCACAGTGAAAGCCAAATGTGGAATCAGATATGAGGTGCAACAAAAAAAGAAATGAGACTGTGGCAGCCATGCTCATGACTCAATGCCTATTGACTAACCACTTATTTCATTGTGTTGCGCAACTTCTCGCCAATAGTCTGCTATAATATTGTTCACTTATCTCACTCCATTCTTCTGTTTCAGGCTTTTGTGTGACATAGTGCTGTGACGCCTCGTCATGCAACTTTTGTGAAGCACAGTGATATCAAACGTGGAGCAGAGAATCAATTTGAAATTTCTTGTTAAGTTGGGAAGAGCCCAACAGAGTATCTCAAACTTCTCTGTGAGGCTTACGGAGAAGATGCAATGTCGTGGCCACTAGTCTTCGAGTGGCACAAATGCTTCAAGAGAGGCTGCGAGGAGGTGGACGATGACCCCAAGTCAGGACGGCCTTCCACAATGAAGAGGGAAGAGAACATTGAGAGAGTGAAGCAGCTGGTGCAAAGTGACTGCAGATTGACAGTGAGGATGATGATTGAACAGCTCAGCCTGAAAAGGGAGTCAGTCAGTGCGCACCATCTCGGTGGAGGAGCTGGGGATGCGAAAGGTGAGTGCCAAGATGGTGCCCAAGGTTTTGTCGGATGACCAGAAGGAGAAGTTTGAGACACTCTGTTGAGCTCCTCCCCAACTCAACAAGGAATTTCAAATTCTTTGTTCCATGTTTGTTATCACTGTGCTACACAAAAGTTGCATGACAAGGCCTAACACACTGTCACACAAAAGCCTGAAACAGAAGAATGGAGTGAGATATGTGAACAATATTATAGCAGACTATTGGAGAGAAGTTGAACAACACAATGAAATAAGCAGTTAGCCAATAGGCATTGAGTCATGAACATGGCTGCCACAGTCATTTCTTTTTGTTGCACATCGCATGTTCAGATGTTGCAGAGAAAATAACTACGCAAAGGACCTTGTCTTCTATGTATAAAAATAGCATCTTTGGTCAAGTGCCTCAGTATTGTGATCATAATCAGCCCTGAAACAGAGTTTAATTCATCTAACTTTTCTTATCTTTAAATACCTGCTGCAGAACATCATTTCACTCGTCTGTGTCAAGGCCAAAGACTGAGTAAGTCTGCAGCTGAGCTTTTCCAATATTTCAGATCTTTTCTTAGGTCCTCGTTTTCTGCAGACTCTCCGCCTTGTTCATTGTTGGCCATGAAGTACCAGGTTGACCTCAACCAGTCAGCCTTTGCACTAGACGTGTATTGGTGCACTCGTTTGTACCGAACTGTTTCGGGGCCTTCAATACAATACGGAGGCGTACCGAGCGAAAACACTATGTGAAGAACGCAAACATTCAGGAAGCAGGCTGGACACAAACAGAACCCATGTGCAGGGTTTCCTCTATATACATTCAGCAGCAGCAAATTCTCAGCGCCGCTGCAAAACAAACTAAAACATGACAACAAAGAGTATAACAGTTTGTTATACTCTATATACGTACATACATAGTGATGGTAGACTCAGACTTCCTGTTATTGTCTTCCACTCACGTTTGACCACATGACTTCCGTTCTCTACAATTTGAATTCATTTTATACATGCGCAGATTTAAAACAAAGAAATAAATCAGATTAACCTGTATACATGTGGGGCAGAGTGATCAAGGGGGACTTAACAGGCCGACAATGCCACCTGGATCTTGAGCCCAGGAAATGACTATTAATATTAAAGAAATAAATGTGGTTCTAATAATCCTACTTGCAGATTGTTTTGTAAGGAGCTCAAAGGAAACCACACAAGTTCATTCTGATTAAGGACAGAGACATGTTAAAATTAACCACATAATTTATTCAGATAATTTGAATGCAGTAAATCATAAAAAGTAAAGTACTGGAACTGCAAAATGAGAAAAAGACAAAGGGAGTTAATAGACACAAAACCGCATCAACTTAAGCCAAAAGATGATTTTATTACAAATAGATGAAAGCCTCACAGAAATCTAAAGTCACTATCACAAGTTTAAAATTAGCAATCCAACTGAAAAGAAACTAAACTTAATAAAAAGGTAAGCTGGGGTCCACAGGTGGGAGGCAGCCTACACTGTCGGGTGCCACCAAATACCCACCTCAGTGCAGCACAGCAGACGTCACAGCAAACTTAAAGGTGCAGTCTAAAAATTTGTCCCAGTGTATTTTCTCATAAACAAGTGGGGAGACCTCATCAGTGTGCTTAACCCCTCAACCATGCGGCGGCCAGCTCCCTGAAATAAGAAAACTGAAAAAGAATTAACAAAGAAATATCCCAATTGGCTAACAAATAAAAAAAAAAAAAGACAAAACCAAACCCTGAATAAATCAACCAAGGGGACAAGTTAACCTAACAAACTAAGCAACACAACATACAACAAACAAAGGCAAAACAACAACAAAACAAAGGATTAACAAAAAACAAAACAGCAGCAGGTGAATCTATTAAAACAAAAACAGGCATTAGCTCAGGCTCAGCTCCCTTAAAAATGAGGCCCAGGGTCACAGCCTACTTACCACCTTTACTGCACAATAGCGAGACCAAACAGGGCTTCCCTGGCAGGAGCCACCCGCTCAGACAACAGAATGAGAGAGGGAGAGCAGCCACAGCACAGGTGTTATTATACACCTATATATATGTTAATTAAGGGAGTGGTCAGGGGAGGAGTGAAGCTAAAGCTACGTTCACACTACACAGCAGTGCTACTCACCACACGTGCAAGAAGAAAACAGAGTATTGAGGATAAATTCTAGGTGTGTTAATCTGATTTCTCATAATCACATTACCACTGTTATTTGATAAAGCATATCAGATTATGCTGTTTACATGATCGCTTGAATAATTTGATAATGATTGAAGTTTGCATGTAAACAGGCTCACTGACTTCCCTCTGAAAATCGAGCTGAGAAAGAGAAAGGTGAGGGAACTAAAAATCACAGTTAAAGCTATACCTACCGATGTGGCATTTCTCACAGCACTTAGTAAAAGTTTGAACATGAACAACCCGCCTCCCTCCAAGCCCCGCCCCCTTCCCTCTGCCTGAGCACTGAGGCTCCTCCTCCTCTCTCCTGATGCGCGATGGAAACGGAGGAGGAAGCAGAGGTGGAGGTCCGGTCCGTTTTGGCGTGTCCGCGGACCCCTCCCTCAGTAATCAGATGCATCATCCACGTGCTGCGGGCCCACGGCTCCTGTTCCATCAGTAGACCTGGTCTGTGCAGTACTGGGTCAGGGTCTTCACTGCAGTGCCCAGGGGATGGGCACGCGAACTGTGAACGCGCGGCCTCCGCGAATTTTCCGTGGACATTTGAAGTTTCATAGTCCATACAATTATCATCCTACATCATCTTACATGTGTGACACCATGTACATGTACCTGTATGAGTCCCACCGTCATAAAAGCTGAGCTTTATGCAGACCTGTTCAGTCCAGTACAGCTGACTTCCGGACTTTTATCTCCATCCTTCATTCATCAGACTCCCGTTTGTTCCCCTCAGTTGTCGTTTCTGTTCATAAATCCGTTTATTCCCTTCCACATGTGCATGTCAGTTCTATCCAAACACATCCTAGACAGTAGACTGTGGTCAGTGACAGGAGAAGCAGCGCGAGTGAAGTGTCAGATTCAGAGGAACACATATCGGATGTGAGACGGCGATAATGGATCGGATGCTGGACAGCCGTAATGGATGATTGACAGGAGGCTCAGTCAGGTTCGGCCAATTATTTCATTCGGACCGACTAAAATGATTGGTCAGACTGTTATTAGAAATATATGAGAATTAAACATTTTTCAGTTTCAATACCTGGTGGATTTCTTTTACATTTTAGTTTGACACACACTTATTAGGAGCATTTTAAGATGACAAAAGAAAAGTGTAAAAATGCCACATCATACGGTATAGCTTTAATCAGACAACAGTCATTTTTCCCTCACGAACATTATTATTAAGTTCATATACTGTTCCACCATGACTGATGATCATTTGGAAGTCGGTTTGAGGCTGGTATGAGCAGATACTGTCCAGATTATGCATAATAATGTACTGACCACAAATGTATCGAATTGTATCAAGCCACAAGGGTTCATGCAGTTATGCAAGGTGTGCCTATCTATAATAACACTGGCAGGCCATGAATTTGGTACCTGAGCCTTCCGTGGGGACGTTCTCAACTTAGTCCACCTCTTAATAGAACTACTATAATGTCACAATTATAGAAACTATTAATACCATACAAAAAAATGCAAAATAACAAGGTTTGGCATTAAAGACAGACAGACAGACAGACAGACAGACACTTAATATATTGAGGGTGAATACCATTATTACTAAAGCAAGAAACCCAGGTAAGAAAACTGCAAACCTTCACACAACAACCACAACTGTGCTACGTACACCATCTGGAGCTATTCAGAATCAATATTTATCTAATAACATGACAAAAGCATACAAAATTTAAACACCAAATATCATAGCCTCCTCACCAGAGATGTGCATTCTTCATATACAAAATCCAACCTCCTGTCTTTGTGCAGGTAAACTTCTCTGTCTCTGTCATAGAGGTGATCTGTGTGTTTCAGTTCCATCAATAAGTCCTTTTTTATGTCCATGGACGCCAAGGCTGAGAGTCTCCAATGTCCAATCGTATTCAGTCCGTATTCTACTTTCTATTCTCTTGAGGGCAGAGAATGTCCGCTCGACAAGTTACCAAGTGTCAGGGTTGGCCGACCATACATCACGATGTTCTGGCAAAGTCCACCTTGAAAATGGATTGTTAAGTATGTCAGAAACCAAAACATTTTTCTCTCCTCCGTCAGCCATTGTGGGTGTAAAAAAATTCTTCAACTTAGTGATGGATGATTCATGAACGAATCGATTCATTTAAGTGAATGAGTTGAATCGATTTGCCAACGCAACTGAACTGATTCAGCAGCACTTTGGTAATGTAACCCGTATGAAACAGGGTTACTGATATTTTCATCACCTATTGCAACTTTTTCCAACACCCTCGAATGCACCACCATTTTCCAAGTCCCTTTTAGTGCATCTTATGCTCACACGTCCTGTATCTGAGCTAGACATGGTTAAAGAGACACAAAGAGCAAGGAAAAAGGTACCTAAATAACAAAATGAACCACAAACAGTTGTAAAATGCACTTTTACCAATTTCTAATTTAAGGTTACTTACCTTTCAGAGCCTTTATAGTGTTTTGCACGCTGTCAGACCAAGTGGAGTGTGTTTGTTTTTCTGAAAACTCTGGTGAGTGAAAATTATATTTTTAGCTAGCAGCATGCTAGTTCCTGTCTGCTCACAAGGTGGCTAAAGTGTGTGCATTGTATGTAGAGTTGAGAAGTTAAAACCAGTCAGAGTGCTAAAATGTGTTAATTCATTATGTGGTTATGGGAGTATCTTGACATACGCTGAATAAATATGCATATGTGTATTTTATTGTGCTAAAATGTGTTATGGGAGTATCTTTACATATGCTCTACAAATATGCAAATGTGTAATTTTTTTTTAAAAATTGTGCTTTTGTTTTAAGTGTTTATGATCATTGTCATTTTATTTATGGTTTAATTCATAACTAAACTCTGGTTAAAAATGATTTAAGTTAAACATTGAATAATTTGATTCATAATTTGACTTACAATATCTTAAAAATGGGTAAATAAATATTGTACTGATGTGTAGTGCTGTAAACTTTGCACTTTTGAGTCAACAAGACCTAAAACAATGTTAAAGGTCCCGTATTATGCTATTTTTCACTCACGTCATATAGGTCTCAGAAGCCCAAAAACATTGTATTTAAGTTTGTTCGCCCCAAAATCATCCTTTTTTCGGAGTTTCAGCAGTCGAAAAAGTCCCTCTCACTGCCCTCCTCAGAACAGGCTGTTTCTGGGCCTGCTTCCGGGTACGCAAATGAACGCATCTGTCCACGCCCACTCCCCCTCCCCTCTCTGGGAGAGGACGTGGCTTACGCTAGCGGTACTACGCGCTAATGTTGACTGAAGCCATGGCTCTCTCGTCTACAATACACATGTCTCAGACAGAACGTCTTTCCAAACACTGGCTTTCTTTGCCTTGAGGCGTGATTGAGCCCCGACGGAAAACAGCGGTGTTGTGTCGGGTTTGTGGACCTGACACGGAAAGCCGCCTGCCACCACTAATGCAGGCAGCTACTAACAAGCTTGATGCTAACTATACTGATGCTAACCACAAAAGGCCCGTGTTCAAAGTAGTTCTGTTGAATGTCTCTCGATATTATCAGCTCTTGAATGTTAACGGGGACGCAAACGTTAGCAGCAGTAACCGAGCTATGTTAGCTGCCATGCTAACGTTAGACGTACACATCAACAACCACTCGCTTATCCGTAATGTAGGGTTATGCAGTAAAGATACAAAAAAATGATAAGAACTTACATCTCCCACACTTGTACTTGGGTCACGAAGCGTTGGTACTGCGTCCCTCTTGATTCGGAGTCTTTGTGCTAAGCCGCAGCTGTATGGGCCCATGTTAAAAAAACACTCGTCCGTGAAATGCCGGGCACACACATACAAGCATTTGGGAATGTTGTTTGGTACATGACCGTCAAAGATAGAATCCAGCCACTTTTTACAGAGAGGCTCGGAAGTGGGGAGCAAAAATAAACTATCGTGTTGGTGTGTGCAGCCAACAACACCACAACTTGCGTGTCTCGCCTTCGCCATGTTTATTGTCCAAGAGGTACTTTGCCAGGGCAGGGCTCGCTTTGCCAGGGTGGGGGCACAGTCAGGGGGAGGAGTTAAATCCGCTTATGTCGTCATAAACGGAGCCAACTCAAACTCGGCCGTTTGAGCAGGCATTTTCACAAACTGTGGTGTAGCAAGGAAGGGAGGAAAAAGACAGTTTTCAAATTCCAACCTCATAATGAGGCTACTGCAACACACACTACTATAAGAAAACTGTCACAAAGTGAGATTTGCATAATACGGGACCTTTAAACAACAAGGTTTAATAGATTTTGGATATTTGATGAGATCTCATGTTATATAGATCAGTATCATGATGACATAGGATGTATGCGGCTTGCGCACCTTGGAGGCAGAAAGCACACCGAGTTCATAGCAAAGCACTGACTGCCAGTGTGAATAATGCCGTCCTCTTGCTGTGCCATGGGTTGTCAGAACACAAAGAACACACAGAAGGATTTAATCTTCTACAGAATTCCTGCTGGCAAACATCCGTTCCAGAAAAATCGGCAAAAGTTATGGTTGCAGGCATTAGGCCCTTTCCCACCAAAAGGCCCAGGAACTTATTTACCAGGAACTTTGTGGGGTAAAAAAGTTCCTGGTAACTGCGTTCCCACCGCACCCGAAAGTTCAGGGTAATTCATTCAAATCAGGTTGATGATGTATGAGGGAGCAGTAACAGAAACTGTAGTCCAGTTCATGTAGATTCACAAACTAACCTCTAGTTCAATAAAATGACACACTACTTTAAGTGGACGGGCTGGGTTTGACATTTTACTGGTTGTTGAATCACTTAATCCATGTGGAATACATTTTTAATGAAGTTAACCATCATTACATATCCTTAATTTGTATTTAAAAATGGTAGATCATGTTTTTTCTACTTCTCATTCCTCAAACTAAATCACATCTAACTTTCAGTGTGATGGATGGTTCTGTTTCATTTCTATTGTTTACAGATGTAGTCCAGGTTCAACCCTAAAGTCAGACAGATTTACTCAAATGCCTGCACTTAATTCAACTGCTTATTACTGATAAAAGTACTTAAACTCATATTTTGATGCCTTGTAAATGAACAGACAGTATTAGGTTAGATTTTTTTTTTTTTTTTGTTAAAAATTGAAACAAAACAAAGGTGCCTTGAGATTAAAAGGGAAATAAACACGTGTGACAGGTTCAGGCTTTTGGACCAGGGTCTGGTCCAGCTAGTCCAGGACAGCTGGTCTGGAACTCCATGGTCCTGGTCCCTTTTTTGCTTTCCTACAGGAAAAGTAATAAACATGTTAAAATGAATCACAGAACAGATGATGACAGATTCCTACCAGTGTGATGTGACATGTCCAATCTCTTACCTGGGCTGTTGTAAACAGCAGATGATGGACCAGGACACAAACGAGCCACAGGTTCGGAAAAAGAGGCGAGTCCGTCCGGTCCATTTCAGGTGGAAATCACAAAACATACAGACTAAATCAGTGTTCTGCTCACGGTGACAACACGAATACATCCAGTTCTGTGATTTAGGTTTAGTGTCAGACTGTTGACCAGTTAGCATTAGCATTAGCATTAGGTTAACTGGACTTCACTTTGGACTAAACAGCTAATGCCGCTGACTACTGTTACAGCAGTGAACCAACTAAACAGGGAATATTTCTGTCATATACATACCATTGGTTTGTTCGACAGTCAGATCCACTGTGACCGTTGTGGTCCTTTAGATTCTTTTAATCCTGCATAAGTTTCTTCTTCTTTTCTTGTATTTCTTTAGGCTTGTGTCTTATATTTGGCTCTGACAGCTTTTACTCGCTCGTTTCTTGTCGGCGATTCAAAGTTCGTCTGAATTTCCTCGTTGTCCGTCCACTTGTTGTAGCTTCTCTTTTGGTCCATTTTCCGAATTATCAAAATACAAAGCTTGTGGAAATTAAATGAATTAAATATTGGCGGTGAACAGAATGCGGAAATGCTGCCAGTCTAGTCCACCACTCAGCCTTCTCCAGCACATAGCCCCGCCCCTTAAAGTTCCTGGTAATCTGGAAAGTACTACCTCTGTACCAGGAACTTCTTCGGGGTAAATTTGGGGCCGGGGGAGGGTCAGTTACCAGGGTAATTTTCGGTGGAAACGCACCAGGAACTTTGAAAGTTCAGGGTAATACAGAAAGTTCCTGCAAAAGTTCCTGCAGTGGGAAAGGGCCTATTAAGATGCGAGAACTGGTCTGAGGAGGAAATTAAGAATGCTGGTCTGTGCAGTGCACACTTCAGATCTGGTAAGTACTGGAGATCTACCATACAAAGGTTGAGTTAACCGGAAATATTCCGCCATTGACATTTTTTTTTAAATGACGGAAAATTCTGAAGGCTGTCTGTCATTTTGACAAATTAAAATACTGAGGGTAATCGTTGTTTAGCTGACTTTAGCCAAAATTAGATGCTACTTTGCTAGTGCAAACTGTGATGACAGCTGAGTCCCCTTAGTTATTTTAAAAAGCCCAGTAAACTGGATGGCATTGATAAGCGTAGTGAAAAAAAAGGGACTGATGCAGTGAAGGATGACAGACAAGCAAGTTATACTCCAGTTCTGATGGCATTTGGTGTGTTATATGTACGCATTTTCTACCTTTCATGTGTTATGGCATGCCAATTTGTGTCCAGATCTGTGGTTCACATAACCCGAACCCTAACCCTCAGTGCATGGTATTTGACACTGCGTGAACAAACACAAGGAAAGCTTATAATGTCTACAGATAGCACACCAATTAAAAGTGGTGTAAATAATTATGCGAGCAGTGATATCATGTTGGTTTATCAGCCAGCAGCAACTACAGCTGCTGCATCATTGAGATGTTTTTGAACATTAAATACTACTAAATATATCTCATCATCATTAAAAAATAATATGTTATGATGGAATTTTTATGACCCTGTCCCTCAAAATGACGGTCAATAAAAATGTCTAGCGCAACCTCTGCTCCCCACCCGACTGTGACAGTCTGCTTTTCTACAATGGGACAGCCTTCCCGATGCGGTCAAGTCAAATTAAACGGCCGTGAAAGAGAAGTTTGAATCGGCTTTTGGACAGAAACAGTTAATGGACAGTTTTAGAGCTAATACATTCGCTCGTTCACAAGTTCTGGGGGAGAGCCTGGAGGTATATGTGGCTGATGTGAGCCGGCTGGTAGCTGGTACTGGTGTTTTTTGCCTCCGAGTTGCATCACTGTTGTTAGTAAACATTGAAACTCATCTATAGAAGTTATTTTAGAACTGTTTTGTTTATTGTTCTGCATGTGTCTGTATGTGTCTGTGTCTGTATAACCAGTCTGTATGTGCAGACTGGTTTTTCTAGAGGTCCCAGATCTGATCTTGGAAAAGTGATGGCGAGCCAGACCCAGTGAGAACTTTCGGAAGATTCCAAAGCAGAGTGGCCAGCAGCTTGGTCTTCTGGAAAAGATCTACAGACCTATAGGTTCAAGCCAACGAGCCAGATAAGACATTATTCTGCATGGATAACACTACAAAAGGATCATCTAAACCACATAATACACACAAAGACAACTTTAAAAGAACTGAATACATCCTCATTTTGGGGGTTTATTTTTGTTTTTATTTTAAAGAGCGCCTCACATTGTGAATTTGTTCTGTTATTAGGGCTGGGTATCATGGTCAATTTCCATAATCAATTTTGATTCATAAAGTTCTGAATCGATTAATCATGATTCGATTCGATATCGATTCGGGTCAGTATTAATTGATTGATTCAGAGTAATTTAGTGATACCAAAGTACAATTTTGAGTTGTAACCTGATTATTTAAGTACCGCAATTATGCAGCACATCAATACTCATACCAATATTGATAGTAGAAAGGAAATACATATGACATTTCAGCAGTAAATTGCTGAATGTGCTCTTCAGTAATGAACAGGACACCAACATTGCCATGTTTTTACAGTGGCTCAGAACGGACTTCGTTAACTTTATTCTGTTTTATGGCTGGAAGCTACTACTCACTGGGGGTTGGGGATGCACTCCGTGATTGTTGGTCGGAGCGGAGGGGGGCTGGGGGGTGCACATGCTCCGTGAATGTTGGTTGGAGGGGGGTAGCGTAATGGTCGGATATTGTCGCTTTACTATTCCTCTAACTCCATACTCAGCCAGAGGTGATAGTATGGATCCAAGTTATTATTCCAAGAACAACCGGCTTCTGTGACTCACCGGGTGGCCAGTTCCTTCACACTTCAAGTTTGAGGCCGGAGGACCTCCAGCGGACGGGGTTTCCCCACCACGTCTTTTTCACGAGCGAGATCAAGTCTTCCTCTGGGGTTCGCAAGACGGAGCCGCCCGCGGTTCCCCGTACTCCTGGTCCTGCTCTGAAGAATCAATCTCATCCACTATTAATCGATTACGCAAAATTAAAATGAGATTGATCTAAGATCAATTAAATCGATTTTTTTACCCAGCCCTATCTGTTATTGTGCTTTACAGTAGTTACTAGAAGCACTCGGAGGGCGCAGACCTCCGCCAAGGCTGATCAGTGGCCCCCCCACGCCAAGGAGGTTATGTTTTTGCCAGGGTTTGTTTGTTTGTTTGTCTGTCTGTTTGTCTGTCCGTTAGTGTGCAACATAACTCAAAAAGTTATGGACAGATTGTGATGAAATTTTCAGGGTTTGTTGGAAATGGGCCCCCCCGTGGGCCCCCCCACCCCCGATCACCACCAAAATTTAATCATTTCTTCCTTATCCCATTTCCAACAAACCCTGAAAATTTCATCAAAATCTGTCCATAACTTTTTGAGTTATGTTGCACATTAACGGACAGACAAACAAACAAACAAACAAACAAACCCTGGCAAAAACATAACCTCCTTGGCGGAGGTAATAAATCTGCCAGCTGTTCAGTTTTCAATTTTTGCATTATTAATTAACACTCCTCACGAACCTAGTCCCAAATATAACCTTACTAATCTAAGCAAGTGTTACAGTAATATTGTTTGTTATCACATAAACTAATCAGAATCCCTCATTAAGTCAGAGGCAGAAGTGCTGTGCGAGATGCACTGTGCTGGTGATGGTAGTGACCTGCTGAGTGGCCAAGTAAAGCTGAATCGCTTCGCAAATCACTGAGTATATTGAACAGCTGAACGAGATTAGATACCCCTAAGAAGACAAAACAGAAGCCATAATAGATAGATAGGTAAATAGATCTCTATTATTTTGTCATTTTCTTATTACGTTATTCATTGATGGATGTAAAAGAGAGATATTAAAGCAGTGTATGAATTTCATCCAGTTTTTCTTCAAATTAGTAAAACCCCTGTGATATCCTAATTAGGGTTGCATGATTTTGGCAAAAAACAAAATCCTGATTTTTTTTCCTCTGAAAACTTGATTTTCAATTTCGATTTTTGGGTAAAACGACAAAAGACAAAATAAGTCAGCATGTTGTTTTTGTGAGCAGCCCACAATGCAAGCCATTGCTCCCTACCTCAAATCTGTGATTGTACCATGTGATGAACCAACAGAAATTTTTTTTTCTTCATTAAATCTTTATTGAATGAAGTAGAGTGTACAAACAATGTATGCAACAAGAAAATAACATAACAAGTTTGCCAGGGGGAATACACTACAATACAATGTCCAAATCAGAGCAAATACTGAAATTTTTATATCCTTTTTGTTTCCAGATATATCTAAAAGCTTCACATAAAGTTCAACATCTTTCAAAAGATAAATAATATTTGGTTTTGTGTTACAGAACTTACATTTGTGATTGAAAAATTTAGCAAGTAAGAGAACTAAATTAATTATTTAAAAAAATAATAATTTTTTTTTTTCCTTTTGGGGGTATCTGGGCCCACAGAAGTGATACCAATGTAAGTCAGTGACAGGCATCAGTCGTGTGTGTGTGGAACACATAATATGAGTGATCCCCATGCAGTTTTATTTAAACTGGGGGATCCGTGTGTGGAAGAGACCGACCCAGCACATGCTGGAGGGATGATATCCCCGGAGCTGGTGGATGTGTGTGGGCAGAAGGCTGTCTGAGCTCCTCTGCTGAGGCTGTTGACCCCATGACCCGGACCCAGATCGGAAGAAGACAGCATGGTACGGATCCGGGACAACGTAAGATGAATGATCCCCATGCAGCTTTATTTCAATTGCGGGATCCGTGCGTGAAACCACGGCTTATATTGCTGTAAGTACAGCTCATTAACAGATTTAACATCCGTGGTTATTACATGGATTTCTGTGAAAGACTGCTGTAACAGATCGGAGGAAGTGCCTACGGTAGCCCGCAGGCGCGTGGCCTGGAGGCACAAGAAAGATGAAATCGATTTGACGATTTCCCTTTTTTAAGAATCGTCCTAATTAAAAAATCCGATTTTGATTTAAAATCGATTAATCGTGTAGCCCTAATCCTAATTATCACTAATCCATTAGTCTTTCTGTGCCTACGCTCCTAAATCACTTCCCTCATGGCAAACAACTTCAATCACAAGCAGTCTATTTGGTTACATACCAAACCTATACGTCACTGGCCTTTTTCGGAAATTTTGTTGCCAAGTACATCGTGGGAATGGGAATTCCAAGCAGCAACAAACATGGAGACAACCAGCAATGAAACCTTGTCCACTACAGGGTAAAAAGAAATGGAAGGAAACACTGGAAGTCAATTGTCATCTTATAATATGGGGTGTGTGATGGGATGGTGAAAAGCGATACTTAGACATCAGTTTCAAAGCATTCTCGGAACATGCCATTGTGTAGGCTTATCATACACACCGATGGCCGGGCTCTCACCACTCACTCACTCTTTACAGCCAGCTAGCTGGCCCTGTGAGGCAAAAATTAAATCTGATTGTTTAAAGAAACTTGTAACACTCGACCCCTCAGAGCCCCGGTTACCAATCTACGACAAGAGGGGTGTTAAGAGTAATGGTAACAATGAGAATGTGCTTTCAGCTGTTTGTAGTTAAACAATTAATCCAGACCCAAACCAATATGCAGTACGGCCTCTTGCCATTTACTGTTAAAGAGTGTCAGTCAACGAAAAACAGGATCAAACGCAAACCATAAACCCCGACGCTGATTACAGCTGAAACCCCCCATTAGTCTCAGTTAAAACCTGTTGCTGCTCAAGGTGTATACAGTTCTTTATCCTCGTTGTCGGACCGTACAATCCAAAGGAAAAGGGGTAATCCACTGAGAAATAGTCACAGTCACGTAATCCAAAAATAACGAAAATAATCCAAAGGGAAATAGTCTGTAATCCAAACAAAAAGTTTCTCGGACACGGCTGGACGTCGCTGCTCCTTTCGTTTGGCAGTTAGAGTACGTAGTCTATTAAAAGGTCTCACTGCGGACTTCTTCCCGGTGGTCCTAGAGTTTTCTTTTCTAATTTTAACAGAAATGGGGACCCAATAGCTTGAGTCTCTCGTAGACACCTCAAGCCTGTTCCGTCTGTCTCTTTTTTTCTCTCCCCCCGACACACCTACACCACCCCCCTAATGAGCATTCTGTTCCGTGTGCACTCGGACACACCCCTTATTAGGGTCATACAGAAATACCAGGAATACAGGTAAATAAAACAAAACATCCCATACCAACATTCTGTGGCTATGCTACAAACTGTCCCAATGAATATGTGTATCGTTTGTTCTTTTTATATTCAATTGAGAATCCACAATTGGAAAACAAAAAAAATAGCTTATTTCATTATACATGTACAAATCAATAAGGAGTTGTTTTTCATTCTCTTGATTATATGCACAAATTAAAAATTGTAAATAAGCAAATGGACCAAATGTTAGGTTTCATGTTGATATTTTTGATGTCTGATTTGGTGTGACCCAGAAGTTACTGATACGTTGAACTGGACGATCATGGGTTTGCTAGGATTCTGCCTAATGCATTCTGTGGTAATGGAGAATTTTGTGTCATTCAGAGGCAACAAATGTGTTGCTCTCAAGGAGGACATGACAACTAAAAAAATTAGCAGGATCTTTCAGGTATTGATGTTTTGTCTAATACGGTGCGGCCATGGTAACCAATGTAAGTAGAAGCCACTTCGCATAACACATGAAGAAGTCAGTAACTTCGGGGTCATACTAAATCGGATATCAAAAATGTCAACATGAAACCCGACATTTGGTCCATTTGCTTATTTCCAATTTTTAATTTGTGCATATAATCGAAAGAGTCTTTGCCCCAAGTGGAAGAGTTCAAGTATCTTGGGGTCTTGTTCACGAGTGAGGGAAGGATAGAGCGTGAGATTGACAGATGGATCAGTGCAGCGTTTGCAGTGATGTAGTCGCTGGTTGGTTGTGGTGAAGAAGGAGCTGAGCCAAAAGGTGAAGCTCTCGATTTACCAGTCAATCTACGTTCCTACCCTCACCTATGGTCATGAGCTTTGGGTCATAGCCAAAAGGACAAGGTTCTGGATACAAGCGGTCGAAATGAGTTTCCTCCATAGGGTGTCTGGGCGCACCCTTAGGGATAAGGTGAGGAGCTTGGTCAACAGGGAGGAGCTTAGAGTAGAGCCGTTGCTCCTCCACATCGAAAGGGGCCAGCTGAGGTGGCTTGGGCATCTGTTTCGGATGCCTCCTGGACGCCTCCCCGGGGAGGTGTTCTGGGCATGTCCTGCCGAGAGGAGGCCTCGGGGAAGACCTAGGACATGTTGGAGAGACTATGTCTCTCGGCTGGCCTGGGAACACCTCAGGGTCCCCCTGGAAGAGCTGGAGGAGGTGTCTGGGGAGAGGGAAGTCTGGGCCTCCCTGCTTAGACTGTTGTTGTAAAACAATTTGTTTTTTGATTTGTGTATTAATAATGAAATAACGACTCATTTTTTCGATTGTGGATTCTCAATTGAATGTGAAAAGAACAAATGATACACAGATTCCAATGGTATATAGTTTAAGTTACATGAGCCTTCACTATTCATTCTGAAGGCCCAGGGCAGAGTAGATTAACCCCGGCAACACACAGAGACTGAAATCTGATTGGACAAAATATCCATCCACACATGTACTGGAAGCAGTGCAGCCAAGAGAAATGCTAAGAAATGAAGAGAATAGTCTTTTGGGAATAAATTAATGCAATTTCATTGAACAAATGTTAGAATTTAGGTTGTAAATGTGGGTCAGTGTTTCTGATGATGTTTAAGCCAGCAGAGAAGGCTTTGCTGGCCCTGATGGCCTACTACTGAAATGCTAAGTATATTTTTAGCAAATTTTAGTGTACGCAGATCATCTTGGTTATCTCTAAAGTATCCTGCAAGCTGAAAAAGTGTGGCATCCCTGCTATAGACCTTGTGTTACAGCCATGAACAGACAGTAGCTCGAAGAAATCATTAAGCACATATGTATCTAACTAAACACTGGAAAGGAGGCTCATAGATTTTTTAAACAAACTTCTAGAGGATCATCTACACTGATGTTAAGCATATACCCATATTACACAGACCAAGCAGTGTGACACCATAACGCAGAGTAGTTTACAATATTACTGATAAAGCATAAAATAAAATAACATCAAATTTGTACTTAAACACAACACTTGAGTAAAATATACTTAAAATGTATATTTCTTTCCTCTGCTGGTATTTTGTATGTTTCATTGTGAATGTCAGCACAAAGAAACAGTGATGACGTGAGCTCCTCAAGAGAACAAATGAAGTCATCTCCAAGCATCCATACATTATTTAGTTCATGGTGAGGTCAGGTCTGCACTTCTAACAACAGTTTGTTAAGAAAACAGGAAATGTTTTTTTAATGATTCAGTGCCGAGGTCATGCACTAAACGGGAGTGTGTACAAATGCAGAAAAACCTCCAGCTGCTTTAACACACCTGAAGGGAGAAGAAGGGAAACAAATGTGTCCGAGCTCGTGTACTGTCAGATGTGTTGGCGTGTTTGTGTGTCCCGTGTATGAGTCAGGCCTCAGCTGTTCCCTGCCGTCCCTGTGTTGTCTGTCGGCGGCAATTTAGGGACAATTAGTGACTTCAAACTTCCTGCAACCTTCTTTGTTACACCTGTAATTATCTGAATTTCTCATCTTTCACATAATTGCTCTTTGTTTGTCAGAGGAAGAGGCTGTGAGGCTGCAGCTGTCAGGAATTCTAGGATGGTTTAATCCAGTGTTTCTCAAACTGTGGGGCGGGCCCCCCTGGGGGGGCACGAAGGCTTTCCAGGGGGGGCATGGGATCATTCCTAGGTGTTTTGTTTTTTTTTTTCTTCAGGTTAGAACATGTATCAGGTGGAACTAATGTTTTAGCGTTGGAGCACCCCGAACTCATTTTAGGGACATACAACAAACAAATCTACTGCCATAGTGATCTGTCACTAGACTAGACCGAGAGTTTAGGTTTGGACAATGGACAAGGATTGGACTGGAAAAGAAAAAGGTGCAATGTTTCTGGTTTTGCACAGTTTGTACAGATTGCACTTTAATGTTCTGAGATGTGCAACGGAAACAGGCTCACTGCAGCCACTGATATTGTTAAAATATTCATCTTTGTTACCAAAATTTGTTTGTTGTTCTACAAAAAAATTTACCTTATTGTCATAGTTGTAAGACAATTACACATTTCCTATTTTTAATTGGAAAACTAATGTCTCAGGGAGCAGTTTTGTTCAGGTCATTTATATTGTTCAATCAAAAATTGAAGTTATTTTTAATTTGCACAACACATTAGTCAAGGAAAAGCAAAAAGTATTCTAACGATATTGATGTTTTTTTCAATAAAAGTTATAATTGCACCACAGGTACAGTGTTGTTGGGGTTGAGGGGGGCTTGGAGATTTTTCGTGCTCCAAAGGGGGGCCCGACAGAAAAAGATTGAGAACCACTGGTTTAATCTTTCCAGCAGTGTACATATTCTCACAACAGATCAAATTACACAATGAACTGTCAGTATCATAGTAAAAAAAAAAAGCTAAGGGAAAATTTATTAGACCATCAAAAGTCATCAGAAACAATGGTTATGCAATCAAGTAATAACTCCTGTGTGTGTCATGTGACTAAAACAGACAGAAAAGAAAACATGGAATGCCTAAAAGCACTGTTTTTGGCAGTAGGATGCCATAGTTATTGATGTAAGAACTGAAGTGATTTTGGTTATTATTAAGAAAACCATGGGAAATGTCTAGATATCAGCTCTGAAATTAAACTCTTATGAACTATTGATGTTGTTATCATTATATTTGTCGAAACAAATGTACCTTTAGTTGTACCAGGCATTAAAATGAACAAGAAATTGAAGAAAACAAGGGTGGTCTAATAATTTTTTCTGTGACTGTAAGTCATGATAGAATTATAATCACTGCATTAACACAATTATTTTATCCCTGCACTAATATAAATAGGAGGAAGATGCATTTTCTAAGAATCAGAGTTAATTAAGAAAAAGATCATGGCAGGGACGTGATTCAGTGCTGAGGGTGATAGCAGCACCCCCTCCGCAGTCTGCATGTACCCCCACCCCACTGCATCCCTACAGACTAAAATTACATCAGCAAATGGATGTCCGTCGGTCCTGGTCTCATCGTCAGCCTGTCTGTTCATGGCAGTGGATCTCCCCTTCGTTGTGGTTTTCCTTGAGGTTCCTCTCTTTCCCACCAGGTTTTTTGGAGTTTTTCCGTGCTGAGAAGGAGGGTCTAAGGACGGGGGATACTCGGGACACTGATCCATTTGCTTCACCAACTGTTTATTATTGGATTACTTGACTGTTATTTTCGTTGTGTTTTTTTTTTTTTTTTTTAATCAATTCAACAATTTCTGTAAAGCCCTGTGAGGCAACTTTGTTGTGATATTGGGCTCTATAAATAAATTTGAACTGAACTGAGCAGTAAAATTTGGGTTCCCACACACAACACAAGGTCCAACAGTCATGTCACTGTATATAATTATCAGCTTGGAGGTTCCCTATACACCGGCATCATGCTTTAGCACATTTCTAACATTATTCTGAACATGTCAGCAGGAAAGGAATGATGTAGTCGACCTTTGGACAAACTGGTGACACTGTTTTGTTTTGTTTTTTAGACTGAGTGCAAAAATAATCTCTTAATAACAATTGGAACAGTTTTGTATTGAGTGCAAAATGCTGGACATACAAGCAAATGTATGCCGAGTAATGCCGGCGCAAGAACGAAAATGCCATTGATGCGGTTGCCTTTGGCCACTGTCGCCACTCTCAATCATTCACATTCATGGCAGTGAGACCTCTCCGAGCATGTACATGTCTTGTACACAAACCGCATATTTACATCTGCTTGGAATGAATGGGAGTCAGTGGGCGACGCTCAGTCACTGTCTGCACTCTGAGTCAGCGTTTTCACTGGCGTCGTATCCTATCTGTCCTATCTTCTCCTTGGGCGTTTGGCCGAATGAGCTCAAAATCGGTGTACATTATCTAGGGAAGTGGGGCAGATAAATTTTTGGGATAGGTGTCACTGTTTTTGTGCAAGGAGGTTTTTTTTGGAAATTTACCTTTACAAAAATTGTTTCAGTTCAGACATACAAACACCAATTTAGCTCAAATTCGAGACAGTTGTCAATCTCCCAGGCGTACACACATTCATCAGAAAAATTTGAATTTTGGCTCCATAGCGCCCCCTGCAAATATAATTTTATTAAAATTGATTCAGTTCGGACATACAATCACCTATGTGGCTCAAATTTAAATCAGTTGTCAGTCTCCCCAGCCTACACTCATTTGTCAGAAGACATTGAAATTTTGCACTATAGCGCCTCCTACAAATTTACCTTTGTGAAAATTGCAACAGTTCGGACATATCAACACTGATTTGGCTCAAATTTGAATCTGTTGTCAATCTCCCAGGCCTACACCCATTTATCAGAAGACATTAAAATTTGGTGTTAGAGTGCCACCTGCTGAATGATGGACATACTTGTACTGGATGTGCCCATGGCGAGGGCCTTTCAAAGCCGGCTGCAACTTTAATTACTAATTATTATGTATTATTTACCTGGGACAATATATATTGAAAAAGAGCTTTTATCCTCCAAGGCCCTTCCTGGTCAAATAAGGGTTAAATACAACAAAATAGATAAGTAATTGTTTGAAAACACAGCCTATATGTTGTCACAGATCAAAAAGTAATCACAAGATCATGGACGTTAAGGAAACAAAAAAAGGCCACACAAAAACCAAGTGAACAACAATTGAATGAATTTTACCCAAAATTTATGGAACTACTGGTGTGATACACTGCTAATGACTACAAAGCGAGTCACACACAGCTGAAATTCAAGACAATCTGGACATATTTTTGATTTCAAACAGGTATTTTTCTTCCAGTTTTAAAGTCAGTGCTGAATAGTGTTACGCAAGTGTTTTTACCTGGACACTGGACACAGACCTAATGGAACTGCAGCAGACAGGCTGGATACAGAGACTACTGATTACAGACCTGACATGTTGCTAAATCCATTAATATTTATGAAAAATGAGCAGGTGTTAAATATATGTGGTGCTTTAATTGAACAAATGTCACCAGTGTGGCAAGCCGAAGTGCCTCACCTCTACCTGAAATTTTTGTTCAAGGGCAGAGGGGTAGGTCGCCCAACATGTTAAATATCTCAGTGTGGTTGTTGATGGCTAACTTTTAAAAAAGCATAAATATAAAAAAACAATTAAGCATAACTTTGCTGAGTTTAAATTTATAAGATGAGAACAGATGATGTATACGTACATGCATTCAAAGATAGTCATATTTTTTATATTTTTACCAAACCTCGAAGAATTCAGACCCAAGCATAGCATTTACAGTTTATGTAGACCACAGGGAAATGTTTTCAAATGCGTAATTCCATTTCAAAAAGCAAAATATTACTCATTTAAATAAACAATACTTAAATACATAAATTTGCGCTGACAGATTTTCATGCAAGATAATGTCATGCATTTTCTTTTATTTGTTCGCTTCCATTGTGTAAAGACCATAACTTTGGCACATGTTAAACAGTAACATATGTAACATGTAGAAGCTCTCACCTTTGATTAACCTTTCTCTGGTGTTGTGGAGATTTTGTTCCCAGAATTCTCATTGCTATGCTCTGACCTCAGAATGAATGACTGTAATAGCTTTAACTATGTAATCATGATTTCATGTAGACGTAAGATTTCAGAATAAGCCAACAGACGGTGGCTTGCCTTGAGTCTCTGTTGAGACTGTGACGTGTTTAAAGTTCAGTATCAATATTTATCATCTCTTTTCTCATGAATACTTCAGTGTGCATCTCATTTGGTGTGTATATTCCTCTCTGTCAGTGGGAGAGCTAATTATTGACCAGCAGCATATGAGCACAGACTGTCAGGTATTATAGGCATGGATGTTTTGTTAATGATCACTGACTGGTGGCTACATTTACTCTACCAAAGATTTAGGATTTCAGGCTTTTAATTTAACGGTTAAAATCTATCCTGGTTTCTGTTTATCACACTGGAACTGAAAGAGGAAATCAGATAGCTACAAACAGATGAGGTGAGATGAAAACTAATAAACCCCACAGACTTCTGAACAGTCTGGAGGCTAAAAGGCTCAAAAATAAGGCAGGCAGACCAACAGTGTACAGTATGTATGTGGGAGAGAAGCTTTCATTTTCCTCCCTTCACAGCTCCAGATTAGTGTGAGATGGTGCTGGAGGTGTGATGTGTTATTCTTAGCCTCCCTTGTCAGCGTTCCTGCCGTGCTTTTTTGTGGTGAGCTTTGTGAAAAGGCGCTACCACCTGCCCGCCTGTCACTTCACCGTTAAATGTGATTTCTAGTGAGAGGTCATGAAATTGAGGAGGCGGTAAGGTGCTGCCACTTCAGTGCAAGTGTAGCACTGTGGTCAGCTGTAACATAAATCTGACACTGTTTTGGTCTGTCATGCATTAAGATGATTTCCCATCATTTCCATCTTTGTGTATTTTCTTATTTGTGGACTGAGAAGATTCTGCTCACTTTTATTTGCCTCTGCTGCTCATAGTGGGTTAAATTAAACTGTCAAGTCAAGAAATATTCAGATCTCAAGTTAAACTATGCATCTGTTACCAACTAGGGGCTCGTTTCTGCACTGGCTTGTTAAATCGTTAAGCCTAGCACAACGCAAAATGTGTCCATTTCTTCCATTTTGCGCTATCCTGTTTCTGGGCTAGTCAGTTAAAAGTCTGCACTCGCCCAGTTCCGCGTCACAGAGCTGATTTTAATGCAGACCTCAGAGGTCTGTGTTAGAATGAGGATATATTCCTGTAGCTTCATTTCACTTTCTATTTCTGTCATGGATTTCTTTTGAAATATTATTTACATTTGAAAAAGAAGATTTTTAACAGAAGTTTGACAATATCTTTGATGATATCAGATATTTTCCCCTGGACATTTTGCACCAACAAAAATGAATTTAATGTGTGAGGATTGATCTGCCCAGGGAATTTTATCCTCTGCATCGATTTATGGATAGTCATAGATTACTTCATTACAAAGTACAACAAGGGACAGAGTGTGTGTGGCTTTGAAGATTAATGAATGAATGAGAGTGGTATGGGGGCAGAGCCAGTGAACCGATGCCACACACACTGGCGCATGTGTGTGTATATGTATGTGTGCGCGTAAAGAGGTATGAGTGAATGGATGAGGGAATGGAGGAGAGTTCAGTTTTTCTGTACAATCTCTTTGTCCTGTTGTTCGGTGTGGTTACGGCCAATGGTAACCATTTAGAATTCTGTTAATAAAGTCACCAGTGTGGAATAACACTGACCATCCTTGGACATCCAGCCGGACACACGATTTGGTTCGATTTGTTTGTTTGTTAGTTAACACTTTAGCAGCAAAACTTTTGGTTGAATTCATACCAGATTGGGTTTATAGATTGCCAGTGACCCAGAATAGATCTCATTACATTTTGGGAAAAGTAGGTCAAAGTTCAAATTTCTTATGAATTTTTTAAATCTTTTTTTTTGTTTTGTTTTGTTTTGTTTTGTTTGTACCATTTACGTATAATGGGCGGAATTTCATATCTCTATAAAAACATCAATTTTGTTTAAATTTACTTCAAATGTGCCACATAGAGGCAAATGCTATGCTGACATCAGCACACATAGACATGATGGCATCAGCTGGATCGATGCCAAAAAAAAGCTATAATTTGTGCAAGGGGCAGGATTTGTTGTGCCTGGCACCACTTGCAATAAATGAAATGCTTTTGATATGGTGGAGGCCAGAGGTCAGGTTCACTGTGAGCCCAAATCTATCCTTTGCAAATCCAATATGTCAGGAACATCTTTACTCCAAACGTTCACTAATAATCTGAATAAATTTTGGTAGCCAAAGGTCAAGGTAACCATAAATGTTTCAAAAGTCATTGAGAGAACAACATGAATAGACTTTGATGAGAACACATTTGACATGGTTCTGACAGGATTCTGATTATCAAAGTGTTGAAGAAAACTTGATTTGAAGGTCTGTCTTCAGAAAATACAAGGAAAGAAATGTCTCCAATGGTCATTTTCATGAAAAACAACCACTACTTTATAGCAAATGTCAAATCCAGAGATAAATTATATTAATTCATGTATGTACCTCATAAACCGGTGGATCCTCCCAGTGCTTTTCCAGGAAAGTTTCCTGAGTGTGCCAGTAGCACACAACAGCCAAAGACAAACACCTCATCCCTTCATGACACGACAGACGGAAAGAAAAACCACTTCTAAAGCCTTCTGCAGCCAGCTTGGCTTCCTGGTCTTGTTTACCAGGACCAGAGTCTGGCATGGGTCTGTATCCACACCTGACTGCAATGTTTACCTGGCGATCAACTTGCAGACTCAGTCACTTGGAGCTGCTTGGGTTCATTGCACAGAGAAAAGTCTGGTTAACGCTGAGTCATGCAGTTCCAGTAATAGGAAAACTTAAATACATCTGTCACCAAAAGGTCACCATGGTCTTTAGGAAGGAGCTTTTATTTAACCTTCGAGTATCCAGGTGCATTGGCACCTGCAGTTGTATGTCCATACAACTGCAGTACTGTGTGTACTGAGTGACGTTTGAGAGAGAGAGGTAGGTAAGGTACACCCCCACCCCACCACCACCCGTTTCACAATCTATTCACCCCCCTCCCAATTTACGAATTATTCACACACACATACCAGTCCATGCATACCTCACAATTTCACTCTGCAGGCGCACCTGTCCAGGTTTGCAAATTATGCACACTATGCACTTCATGTTATAAAGGTTATGTTATTTTTCCCAATTTGTATTCAGCCAGAATTCAAAAGTTGTTGATTTTTGCATGATTTCAATAAATTTAACCCAGCCACTAAAAGCAGCACATCGTAAACAATGGAAAATGACCACACTAGCACCCTTGTCCGAAGTGAGTAAAAAATGAGCATTGACACATTTTAGTATTTAACATTTGACCAAGGACAAAAAATATAAAATTTTTAATGTAGTTTATTAAGATTTTTGTCTTTTTTTGCATAATAAATATTATTTGTTTACATGGCATTTAAAGGGTTAAAAAATAGAGTTATTATAGTTATTGAATATTTGGTATTTTTATTTATGGCTCAAGTTCATGAAATACCAAAATAACTGTCTGAAAAACATTGTGACATTAACTGTACAGATGATGCCCTTTTGGTGGTTAGGAAAGACCTCTCTGGGCTCTCAGGGTTAAATATCAATAGTTATACTAATCTGACAGTTACATAGAACGTACCTTTAAGGTGCAGAAAGTGGTGTGAACAGTCTTAAAAGGTCCTGATACTTCATTGTAAAAAGATTCTGTAGATGTGGAGTCATCTGTTCAGTCAGTCTCGTCAACTTTTTTGCAAGGTTTGGCCATTTCTTACATAGTTTACCATTAAATGTTTATTTTAATATGTATAGTAAATATTCCCTTTTCTGTGTTTTTTCAAAGGTTCAGATGTTTTTCTCTTTACAACAAATGATGAATTTCTAATGGAACATTAAGGGAAAACTCAAACTATGTTCCTCAACTTGACAAAATTAACAGTGGAATAAGTACATTTGAGCTTGAGTGAATCCAGTGACAGTTTTTAACAAACAAAGCTTACACCTCAGTATGAAGCTGTGGGCTTTATTTGCCTTGGATTGAATTGGTGGCCAAGGATTTTCATTATGTTCAACATCAACATCATCGGAATGTGACTGAGCTTCAGATTCATTCATGTTTACATTTTGCTGTGGAGTTTCACCTTGAAATGCCATTAAATTTTATTTAAAGAAAACGCAATAAAAAAAACCCACATGGTTTAAGAGTAAATTTAATTAGTTAAAATAATAAATCCACCAATAATCTAAACTGTTACAGGTCCAAGAGTAGGTGTAATTTATAGCCATGATATTTTCATCCATCTGATCTACTGAAAACCATCAAGTAAATTTAGAGTTAATATTTTGAGATGGGAGTCAATGTTGGGATTTATAACATGACTATGATAAGAGAAAAAGTCAACAAGAGCGAATGGGATTGGAAGCAGAATATACACCCGCATACATAGATCTACACTCATACATATGTGGAAATTTATATATAAATACATATAATTTATCATTTGAACACCTGCAACTTTGCATATATAATCATGCATATCATGCACCTGATTTGTTTTGTATTTTGTGTTATTTGACCAAAAAGGAGATGGAAGAAGTAAAAATTTATGTAGTCCCACCCCCTTTCCATTAGCCTATATTCTGTAGTCAGAGATTAATTCAGCTTCCTGTTAATAAGTACATACTCAGTCATCTATTAATTAATATAGCATGCATGAATATGAGCATAAATATAAATATGTATACCTACTCATATACTAGTGTCACCATCAGTGTTGGGCAAATTACTGTTAAAAAGTAATTAATTATAGTTCCTAGTTACTTGCCCAAAAAAGTAATTGAATTAGTAACAGAATTTCTCCATACATGTAATTAGTTACCAGGGAAAGTAATTATTGCGTTACTTTTTTGAAAAACATTCAAATATGTAAAAGGAAACTGATTTTTGAGCGTGTTTCACGGGCCAGTTGCATAGAGTAGAACAGCAGACAGGTACTTCATACCGTAACTGTGGTGAGGCTGGGGTCCACCAGGGCCCGGCTTTTCCACCACATAAGTGCATATCTGCATTTACAGGAAGAAGACGCTCCTCCAGTTAATCCAGCATCCCCACTTTTTTAAGTCACTCCTCTTTAATACAGCAGTAAATGTCTTCAGTCCAGTTAGTTGGACTCACTGATAAGTCCTCCCCTAAATTAGCTGCGCACATAGCTGTGTTCAAGTGAATGGGGTGTGCTGCAGACAGCTCAAACTCGGACATGTCATTAGTTGTTCAGGTGAAGGCAGCGTGGACAACTCAGACTCATGGACACACAGGTGAAGCATGAAGGCAGTGTGGGCAATTTGAATATAAGAATGGCTCGTAAATGAACGGCTTGCAACGAACGTTCTTATCATTCACTGAAAGAGCCGTTCAAAAGACTCGACTCGTCTGTGAACATCACATCTCTGGTGCCTGGCTGATCGAGCCAGGACAGGTAACAGCTGTTAGATATCAGTGCATAGTGACATGCCACATTTCACTGCCGGTAACAGTAACAGTGTTGTAACATTTCAAATAGTAATTCATTAGATTACCTGTTACTGGAAAACAATAACGGCGTTAGTAATGCTGTTATTTTAAATGCTGTTATTCCCAACACTGGTCACCATAGTAATGATACCAACAAATATTATCATCATTTACACAAATAAGCAAGTAATAATTTGAAATACATCCAAAAAACAAATGTAAGAAGTCAGGAAAACTTGCATTATTTAAAGGTGCTTTAAAAATGCAACACAGCAAAGGAACAGGATGGGTCAGGAGGAGTCATTTTTCTGGGATTGGAAGTAGAAGTGCAATACTTAAAATAGTCACGCTGAACCATGATGGAAAGTATACAATACCTTCCTTAATTTATAACATGATTTAATAAGGGAGTTCCAGTTTAAAGTGACTTCTAGTGGGTGGTTAAAATAGTGAATGTGACTGATCTGAATGATGGGCTATATCTTCTTCTTATGAGTGACAAGTCATGAGTAAAGCTTGTTGGAACAATGGAGAAGGAGGAGAGGATGAGTGGAGAAAGAAAAGCCTGAAATGAAGGGAGACGGGAGGAGACACCCATCAGAAAACCTCCTACTTCACAAACTATAGAGACAGAGGAAGAACTGTAGCGGGAGGACAGTTTTGTGGAGGTGGGGGGCTCTGATTCATCCACTCCCGTAGGCTATTTATTATGCTTGGATGGAAGAAGAAAATCCATGAGGGAAGTTTCGATCTCGCTGCAGGATGACGTAAAAGGGATGTCTGTGATGGGGAGGGGCGATTATGGAGGGAGAGTCACAAGCACAAGTAGGCCAGTGAGGAAGAAGGGACACCAGACCACAGAAAGAAACACTTCAGGAATTAGTCACAGCCCAACATAACCTGATGTGTCTACATTGGTAAATGGTCAGTAGTATTTGTTTTTATTGATTAACCCAGTTTGTGTCTATTTTATAAAGTTATCCCTTATTTTCATGCAGAAACAGAACACATAAACATAGGTCTTCATCCAGCCTACTGTATTTACTGGCTTCATTCCCTGTGGGTTATACTCCCCCGCAGTCATGTGTTCCTGCATAATGGCCCATTTCTAACTGGGTCTTTACACTGTACTTCCTGCTCATGTAGGACAGTGACTGAACTCAGCTGAACTCACATGGACATGTAATAAAACTGTGTGTAGCCAACAAACACTTTACACTTTGTGACAGCTTTGCAATAGATGTCAGTGTGGAGCTGTGTACGACATGATCAACAGCAGAGTTTGAAGCTGATTTCAACTAAAAGTTCAAGTTCTTCATAGTGTGTGACAATACTGAAAATTAGCAGTATATAAAATCACCTACATGTACCCTTTGTCTCAGTTAATGCTTAATTAATGTTTAATTAATGTTGAGTTTTGGTTCTGAACAAAGAACTACAAGGATATCACTAAAAAGACCCTGCACTGACAGTAGACAATTATGTGTTGACAATTGCTGTCATTTCTTTTGAGTGTAAAACATTTTATCAAGTCCCACTTTAATGGGAAACAAATAAAGCACAGACTTAACCCTGTCAGTTATTTAGGGTGTATTCACACCTGCCTTGTTTGGTCCGTTTAAAACGGACCAGAGTTCGTTTGCTCCCTTGGTTTGGACCTTTTTGGGCTGGTGTGAATAAGGGTGTATTCACACCAGGAAAGTCCGATAGTTCACTTGCTGTGGTCCGGACCAAATGTTTTTTTTTTTGTTTTTTTTTGGTGCAGTTCGCATTCACATTGTACATTTTTGTAAGGGGACCAAAATCTGTAAACAAAACCACGTGTGCTGAGGTCGTTCATCCACTGGACAGAAATGAGCAGTGTCCATTAAAGCGCTCAGTCCAAAGTGAAAGGAGAGAATCATGGAAATTTTGCATGTTGTTTTTGTTATTGTCATAGCGGTTTTTACAGATGCAGGTGTTTGCACAAGTGTTTGAGCAGCAAGAGCGTTTGATGCAACGTCAGGTTTACAATATTGTAGAATTCATTTCTCAATGACGAAGACACAGGGCCAGACAGCTATGGAGGACAGCGCTCATGTGTGCACATCATATTGCAACTGTTGGTCTTATTCACGCAAGACATAACAGGTATGAAGTATATGCAAACATTGTTATCAAAAAGCATTAGTGCTACGTACTGCTTACCTACATGTATCTATCCTATATCACCGTTAAGTTTGGCCAGGTACAGAATTCCTTAACGCAGGTAAAGTTTGCTGGTGGTGATGAAGTCGTTTATTATTTTTTATTTCAAGCACAACAGACAAATCTAACCGTCATCCTAATCATTCTCTCGATGAACAAGCTGAAAATGTCGGAGTTTTTATTTGTCCTTTCTAGCAGTTGTGTTATATGGACTTCTGCCCAGATGTCTAAAAGGCAGCGTGTCTCTTCCAAGCTCCAAGTTTGACCATGGCTCATTTTCAGCTACGTAGCCTATTCTCACTCTGAGCGGTTCTCTGGTAAACCTCTGTTGTCCATAATGCTCAACACACGACGGGAGCTCGTTAGGTACAAAAAACCCCAACTGTGTCAGATCGGGTCCGGGCTGCTTTCACACCTCAAACAAACCGCACCAGGGTTCGTATGGAACCGTGCCGAGGCCGCCTCTTCAACTGGGTCTCAGTTCGCTTGTTTGGTCCGGAACAGAGTTCGGTGGTTTTTATTCACACCAGCCCAAAAGGTCCGAACCAAGAGAGCAAACGAACTCTGGTCGGTTTTAAACGGACCAAACAAGGCAGGTGTGAATACACCCTTAAAACCACAGAACTCTGTTCCGGACCAAACAAGTGAACTGAGACCCAGCTGAAGAGGTGGTCTCGGCGTGGTACCATACAAACCCCGGTGCGGTTCGTTTGAGGTGTGAAAGCAGCCCGGACCCGATCCGACACAGTTGGTTTTTTACTATTGTGTAAATGGTGCATTATTAGTTCATATTCGCACTGCAGAAAGGCAGAGGTCAAAGCCACTATCATTTTGGTTTCTGTTCCCAGTAACTGAACTTCAGTGTGGATATGGGTTGGATTCAGTGCAAAACAGTAACATGCGAACATTTCATTTTCAGAACTCCAGTTAGATTGGTCTGTTGTGCTGGAAAAGAAAAATAATAAACGACTTCATCACCCACAGCAAACTTTACCTGCGTTAAGGAATTCTGTCCCTGGCTAAACTTAACGGTGATATAGGATAGCTACACATAGGTAAGCAGTACATAGCACTAATGCTTTTGATAACCGTCTTTTGATATACGACATACCTGTTACGTCTTGCATGAATAAGAGCGACAGTCACAGCATAATGTGTGCACAGGAACGCTGTCCTCCGTAGCCATCTTGCCCTGTGTCTTCATCGTTGACAAATGAATTCTACAATATTGGAAACCTAAGGTTGCATCAAACGCTCTTGCTGCTCAAACATTTGTGCAAATGTCTGCATCTGAAAAAACCATATCGCTATGACGATAACAAAAACAGCACACAAAATTTCCACGATTTCTCCTTTCACTTTGGACTGAGCACTTTAATCGACACTGCTCATTTCTGTCCAATGGCTGAACGACCTCAGCACACGTGGTTTTGTTTACAGATTTTGGTCCACTTATAAAAATGTACAATGTGAAAGCAAACCGCACCAAAAAAAAAAAGAAAAACCACATTTGGTCCGGCCCAAAGCAAATGGACTATCAGACTTTCCTGGTGTGAATACACCCTGAATCACCTTAAATGACTGCTGTTATTCCAATGTGATGGTAAGAACTGGTTTGGTCATATCACACTGTAAAATATCTATAATCATAATATTTTGAAAACCTCCCAGAATGGCCTCGCTGTGCATGTGGTCTCAGTCGTGCTCTGGCTTGGTGTTTTTCTCTGCACTTAATTTGCACATCAGTAATGTTTTTGAAAATTTTTTCAAGTTGGTACTTGCACACTGGTTGAAAATATTTTGCTGGGAAAAAAACAGCAAAGTGTTTTATTGTTAGGGGCAAGATCATGTTTTCTAACAAGTAAAGACATCAACCAATCATTTGTCTGAATTGGAGGTCATGTGACGACAACAATGGACCCAGACCAGTTGATCTCTTGTCAAAATGTTTATATGAAATGTTCAAATAATAACAATAATTAAGTGAAGGAAAATATGTGGAACAGCATCAACAAAATGGCTAAACCGTCATGATGGTGGGAGGTTTCTGTCATGATAAACATTATATGACTCAAAAACAATTTGCATAGTGCATGCATCTTCCTGGACACTGGATATAGACCCAGAGGACCAATGGATTCTGGATCAGACCTACATCCTGCAGATGAGGGTCCGGGAGATGTTGAATCCACTACTATTTCTTTCTAATAGGCTGAAATGAATATATTCAAGTGTCAGAACTATTGGAAATTCTCCTCACCGCAGGTGTAGAAAGTTGTGGGTGTATACTTTGCCATTTCGTGGCATTGTATTGTTAACTCCGGGGTCTCAAAAATCTTTAAGTTTTGTTCTCGTCTTGTTCATCGATACACTCTGGTCTTCTTCATGACTTGGGCTCAGTTTGTTTTTACATGGTTTACAGAAAAGTACAGAAGCAACATTTTATTGTATGTTCAACCCAAACATGTCAACAAAATCCTGACCTCAACATTCAGCTCAATCGAGCATCATTTGGCGTTAGACCTGGCGGTGTTTACTGAAGTGGGAATAAATGGTGTTAGTGTGTCTGTAGAATGGGGTTTGAAGGAGGAACCAGTGGGAGGCTTACGAAACACCATTTTTGTGGGCGCTCTGACAACAGGAAAGAGTCTCAGACTCGTTATGCAAGATGTTAGTCATCGTGGCATGATTCACTCTTACCGTTTCTCATTCTTTCACTCTTCTCCCCTCTATTCCACTCTTTTTTCAGGTTGAGGGACAGAAGGCGCCAACAAGAGGTGGAAAAAATAATGGAAAAAAAAAAAAGCAATGAGATAAGTGAAATGTGTGTTTTGAACTTACATCCAACATATCAGGTCATCACTACTTTGTAGAAGTGATAGAAAGTCAGAGGGTTAGGTAAGTGATTCAAACCAAATGCACTTAATAAGAGTCAAAACTTTCTTCATCTTTTTAACATTTTACACAATTTTGAAATATTATAATCTAATCAATATTCACCACCCCTGTTCTTGTAGGTGCCGGTTCTGGTTGAGAGTCATCATCATTTGTCCCCCACATCTCCAGGTTAGAAAGGACTTCATGAGAAGGACAAATTCACAGGCATGGTTTGAAAATATTATGATGTTCTGTGATTTATTATGCCCTCCAGCCTCACGGTCATTTTGGAATCCTAAAAAACTCCATATTAGAGTCTTTCAAGCTCTTTAAAAAATACAAATTTATTCCATTTCTACAAATTTCACAGTTGTATTTTGACCACTTGGAAAATTGAGCAAAAGAAGAGAAGCTATGAGAAGTGGACGGACAACAATGTTCATTTTCAGTGTATTCGGCTTGCTCATACAAGTGAGTAGCAATAATCTGAGTTCACCTGAATATGCTCTGGATGATAAGGCTGGACCTCACAGAAGATATATGCTGATACGCTGAAAAGAAATTCAGTGGGACTTCGGGAAGTACCGGGAATTGTTTTTCCCAGGTAAATAAATTCCTGGTAATAAAAGTCCCCGGAATGTTGGTGGAAAATGTGTAATGGTGTAATTTTGACAGGTTCAAAGGTCTGTTGATGTAATGCACACTCTCTGAAATATCTAAATGTGCATTGTAATTACATTATGAAAACACCTTGTAGTTATGTCTTATCTTGTTTGTCATATTAGCACTTGTTTACAGTGCTTAAAATACAACTTAGTTCCACTGCTGCAGATATACTCACTATTATACATGTAGACACATCATCTGGCTCCTTATCATTATGAATTCAGCTTCTTTTTTCCTATTTCTGAAGAAGCGCAGTGCACCATCATCTCCTCCTCCCCCTGCAGCTCCATATCCATTGTGATGTGCTATTATCATCTAACTCCAGAAGTCACACCCTCACAGTGCTGCGAAGGTGAGCAGCCCAGCTGCAGAGGATTAGTGCGCTCAGCTGTGCCGCTCCTTCATTTCCATTTTATTCTCCATTTCCACCTTCCTTCACCCGACCTCACCTCCTCGTCGTGCCCTTCCCCCTCTCTCCCCTATCTTTATCCCCTCTCCCTTGCTTACGTAACGGGTCGATTGCAGCTGTCCACTGGGCTGGAGAAAGATCTGAATGAGGAGGAAATTATGAATGAACAAGCAGCCATACTTAATCTTGGCTCTCCCTCCCTGCCTCTTCTTTCTCTGGGAATCTCTCTAGCTGTGTCTTCCTACATCAGTTTCAGCACCTCTTATTTCCTGTTCTATAATCTCACCTCTCTTCTTCCTTTGCTTCTGCGTTATATACCCCCAGCTCTGCATTAAAGCACCGCGGAGGCTGTTGCCATGCAGATTTAAGGGCTGTAATCCTGTGCAAGTGCAGCGATGCACCATGCGTCCCCGTGAGTGTGCACATTGTCTGCAGAACCACTAAATGCTTTATATCAGAGCAACAGCCAAGCTTTATGACTGCTGCTACATCTAACTGTATCCCCAACCATCATGATCACAATTATTCCATGTTTTGGGGAGAGGAGATTCCAGCAGTGAGGTCTGTAGATGGCTCATTCAGAAAAAAACAGAAATCAGCAGCTGGATGAAAGAGGGAGAACGGAGAGTGAAAAAAATGAGCACAAGTGGGAGGAAGGGGGGAGTATGCCGTCATCACAGGAGATACAGCATACTCACAAGCTCATTCAAAAATACAGGCTACACCAGAAAGAGAAAAACGAAAATGAATATGAGGATATAAAGATGACTAAAAGAGACAGATTTTCAATGAAACTGAAACAAGCAGGAGGGGGTAAAGGGACTGGAGCAGAGACAAAAAATGCAGTGAAGTGCTGAATAAATTCTCTTCTGACTCTAAAAGCCCAATAGTTAAAATCCTGCATAACAGAAACATAGTTGTGGAGCACTGATTCAAGGAGTTAATGTGCTGAATGATACAGTTTGACACACTTATTAACCGATGGGGAGACAGTGGGAGCTCAGCCTCAGCTTCCTCCTCTAACACTCAGCAACACAGAGCAGGAAAAAAAGCTTTTTTCTGTTAGTTTTGCTGCAGTACTGCAGGTGGCCATGGAGATGAGACTGCACCATTACATCCAGAAACTAATGATTAAATATCAAAACTGGGAACAAGGGAGGCATTGTCAACAGTGTGATATGTTTGATATACAAAAGAAGCAGCTACCAACGTGATATGACAGTGGGTAGTTTGATCTTATTTCATAGGACTTTAAATCAACTAAATAATGACATTTTTGTGTAACATTTATTTTAACTACATTATCTCCATAAACATCTCCAATTTATTTCCTTTTGAGAGCAATTTCACAAACAGGCCATAAGTGATAAGGAAAAAAAAAGATCAAAGGTTAGATGAAAAATGGGTCTCCATGGTTATGAATGGTCCTGCATGTGGATCCATCTCTAATTAGTGTTAGTCACAAAGCCACATGAGCACAAGCACACCTTCAAGTCCCGCTTTGTTCAACAGACCTCTCTGAAAAAAAACACTTAAAGGTGAGATCTGAGATGTTTTCCTGGAGCATTTTTTACTATATTCCTTAAAATCCCATTTACACCCTGATTACAACTAGTTAATTAAATGCTCTAACACAAAAATTAAAAGAATTAGTCACCTGTGGAATGGACAGGACTGAAAAACACCATCCAATCATTTTGAGCACCCCCCCCCCCCCCCCCCCGCATGTACCCCTCTTGGAGCATGAATCGCACGTTCCCAGAGGCTGGAAGCGCTTGAACTGGAAACGAAGCAAGAACCTGGGTATATTAGTTATATTAGGATGGAAAGTTTACCGGCAAACTGTTTTGTCACTAACACAAACCAGTAGGAAATGACAGGTATGAACTGAGGCTGTTCTGTAAGAGCGGGGGTGTTAGAGGAGACTGAATGAGGTATGCATGGATATGCGAGCTGGAGCCTCAGCCGGGGCCATAGTTGGAGCCGGGGACGGAGCCTCAGGCAGGGCTGTAGTCGGAGCCTCAGCCGGTGTCGGAGACGGGGCTGGGCCGGACCGTAGATGGCGTTGGAGCCCAAGCCAGGGCTGGAGTCGGGGACGGAGCAGAGCCTCAGCCAGCGAATTGTTGCTGTGCAGTGCTCGTGAACCCTTGGGAACAAGCATTGCACGTGCCAGTACTCTGGAGGCGTGGCTTCGGAGGGACGTCTGAAGAAAGGGGTTTGGACTTTTGAATAGAGAATTTTCAAAATGTAGCTTGCTCGAACTGTTTTTCTAATATCTCATACCCCACCTTTAAAATATCAGTGTGACCTGAGTGAAAGGAGAGAGTGAGAGGAATGATGTATGATCATGTGATTGCAACATGTGACATGAAAATTTAACCCACAGCTTTAGCATTCAACAGTTTTTTGATTGTAGGCGCTTGATGTACCATTTTTACTTGCTTATTCGGACTGAAGGATGAATTGATCTTGGTTATGACTTTGTTGGTCTAAGGTTCTTGTAACTTCACTAAACACCTCTGTGGCTGTAAGTGCCAGTAATTAAGAGACCTGCATTAAGAACATTTGCATTATAGCCTGAAGTGATACAGGCAGACATTTAGTCCTGTTCCCATTTGTCTTTAATAATAATAATAATAATAATAATAATAATAATAATAATAATAATAATACATTTTATGTATAAGCGCCTTTCAAGACACCCAAGGACACTGTACAACAAGATAAAACAAACAATCCATAAAATACAAAGAAATAAACAGATTAAAACAAATTAATTTAAAATGCATTTTGGTGACATTTGGTATGAGTTTCACTTGAGTTGAGATATTATTCCTGGATGCTGAAAAGGTCATTAAAGTTGTGAAGTACCTCCTAGTACTGATGTGGCCCCTGGAGCCTTATTCTCTGAAAAAATTATTCATTGGAATTTCCATGAGTTTAAAATATAATTTTACAATTTAAAAAAGTTACAGTGTCAAAAGTGTTAAAGTCTTGGACTGTGACAACACTTTAATATGAAGCCATAATTTTCTCTTCAAAGATGTCTTTGACCAGGCTTTTAGTCATTTTCACCTTTTTTATCCCTTATAGATCTCAACAGTTGCCAGTGACCAAAAGCATCTACAGATCTAAAATGTTTAATAACTTTTTACAACTAACCATTACCACTATAAATATAGTGAAATAATTCAGGTAAAGTGCAATTTCTCAGCTTTTTATTGTCAGTTATGATCTATTTAGATATTCAAAGGCTCTGTAGTGATTGTAACAACAACATCATTTCCAACAATAGCCACTTTTACACAGAGATCCCGGAAAAAGGTAAGATGGTGATCCCACCTTTTTTTCACCATTGACCGATTTCCACAGAGTAACAGAGGTGAGACAGGCTGGACTTTTACACAGCAAACCTGCGTTCCAGAATCAAAGGAGCTGTGACAGCGTAGCGTACAGTATAACGTATTATATCCACGTCAGAAATACCCCGAGCGTAGCGATGCTGCTGGCCCGTCTTTCACCGTTCCACAAATGTTAGCATGGATAGAGTCCGGTGCCCGAACTGACAGCAGCTCACTGATCTCTGCATCTCCCCAGTTCTGCATCTTTCTCGTCGTGTTGATATGTTTGTTTACTGTACACGGCCCGCGCTCATTTTTAAATCCCCCCAGCACGGTGGTCGCACATGCAATACGTCATCAAAACAGCACCTTGGTTGTGAAACGAGAGGTGTTCCTTTTACTGCTTGCTTGTTTTTTTTTATATCCTATTAATGATATATATTATAGAAAAAGTCATTTTGTCTTCAGTTTTCTCTGATTTGATGTAATAACCTTTGCATGAATGAGCCATGAAAACAAAAACATTTAACCTTTTGTTTTAACGTGGTAGGGCTGCAACCAACAACCATCACATCCTTGATGACACATTTTCCAGTTATATCCATGTTGATGATGCATTGGGATGCATTAGCATGTCCAGTACACATGATGTGATCAAACCAGTCCCAGACTTCCTCCGCCAAGTGATGAGATCATAGTACGTCTTGGTGGTCGACAGATTTTTTGCCAGTGTACATGATTGTTCAACATACATTTCACAGAGAAGCTGAAACTGGGGTTTTTGCCACAAAACTCAAGGCAATGTTACTGTTTTGCTTTTTGTTTTTGCATACACGCTGTTAATCATGGATAGACAGCTACTTTCAGTTCCAGTCCTGTGGTTCCCAGCAGTCATGCATGAAAAGCTTTCTGGTCCAGCTTGTTCTAATGAAACTGCTGTGCCATGTTGGAGATGTGGTTTGTGGTTTACTCCAAATCGCTCTGTTCACTGAATTCAATGTAAACAAATGACAACTGAAAGGCCAAAACATTAATGAAAACTGGGTCAGTCAGACTCAGTGTGGCTTCAGGGGTTATGTGTTGACAATCGCTCTCACACACATTCAGAGTTGGCAACTGTGCTCTGGGTCCAACTATAGGTCAGCAAAGTGCATGTGTGCATATGAATCAATCAGTTCACGTGGTGAATACATGATTTGTTGCGCATGTGTGGTAAAAACATGAAGGGAGAAGACTTTTTGAGTGCACTCATGCAATTAAATAAAACAAAACACCAGAGATTCATATATCAGACAGACAACGACAAGTATAGTGATGTAATATAGAGTAATTTTTGCAAAATTGTTTTTTGTGTGCCTGTGACTCTTGGATTTCTTGCAGGCTTTCCATTAGCACTGACAACACAACAGCAGATAATAGCATGGCTGTGTATCAGTGTGGCATAAAATGATGATCTGTACACTAATGGATAAAGAAGAACACAGATGCAAACATGGAAGTGTTTGAAAAACTCCCTAGGGCCGCCATAATCTGATCCTGTGGTGGTGGTGGTGGGGCACACATGAACACAGTTGCTCAAACAAACATAATCTAATTTTAACTGCAACACATTCATGTAGCCTGTACACAAAGACTTACTCACAGTCCACCTTATTTAGGCACCAAGTGAACTTCCAGGATCTGTTATGTTTGAATATGTTTAAGTAAAAATATACTTTCATATATACACCATTCATCTCCCTTTTATTCCTGGTCAGTTAATCAAGGTCAAGGTCCTTTCCTCTGTCTGTTCACCTTGCATTTCTGTTATGTTTACAAAATGTTCCACCTGTGGACAGTGTGGTTGAAATGCATATAATTCACATTATTCAATGGTTTATCATTAGGTGTGCCCATCCCTTGGTCCAACACCACTATATTTTAAAGAACAATATCTCCACAGTTCCACAGAATGTCCTCAGATTTCCAAGAAGAATTAGTTAGAACTGTAACCAAAGGTAGAGGTCATAGTAATCTCAAAAATTATGGCTGCTTGTAACTGAGATCTGCATGAAAAGATGATGATGCAAGGATAGCAGACAAATTTGATTGACCATATGGTTATAGTTATAGGAGTGCTTGGAGAAATGTGATTAAATATGGTTGCCCTGTCTCTAAAAATGCAGAAGGGAAAAATCTCCTGTGGAATCTCTAGATTTTCATGAACATGATCCACTACTTTATGACAAATGCAAAAATCCTGTGAAACTACTGATAATCACAGCAGTTTTGCTCACTGTATTAGTAATGCTACATTTTCAATTTCATCTCTAAACCCATGAAATGCAAAGAGTCTTCCTTTGTAAAACCACATGTGATTAAACTTAAGGCTCATGCTTTTTTTCCCCCATGATTTCTGAAATGTTTACATGTTCCAAATTCACTTGACACTTTGTGGGAGCACACCAGAGACTAAAGAAAAAAAGTGATTTCCTTTCACTTAAACCAGGTGTGTCAAACTCATTTTAGTTCTGGGGCCACATACTGCCCACTCTTAAGTATGCCGGACCAGTAAAATAATCCAAGGCATATAACCTACTGATAATAATACAATTTTCTCTTTGTTTTAGTGAGAAAAAAGTGAAGTTACAGTAAGACAATATGAATAACCTGAACAACCGTGGACAACCTAAAATTTATAAAGAAAAATAAATGCTGTTTCAAAAATATTATGTCTGCTTATTATTAACACTACTTAGAGACCATAGTGGATCTACAAATTCACAAAACCTTTAGTAACAGGCATAATCTTGTGAAATTTGAAATTATTTTTCGTAAGAGGTTTCAGGCTGTTCATATTTGTTCATGCTATTCACATTTTACAGTGAAAAAATTGTTTGTAAATGTATTAAGTGCATTTATATTCCCTTCTTTCTGGAGTCTGTTTGCTCATGCAAAATGAAACGTGATTAATATAGATTAAAAATAAATTATATTTAATTATGATTAATCAAAATTAATACACTGTGACTCTGTGATTACTCTGATTGAAATTATACATTAAATATAATAAATATGTTTATTAAACACCTTCAACAGTTTCAACAAAACAACTTGAATCTATTTTTTCCGTCTTGGGTTTTTTGTCCTCATATTTCCATCCAGAGGGCCATTAGTGTCTTCCATCTTCATCGGGTGGTTCTGCTGCCTGTCACTACCAGATCAACTGCCCATTTGCACATGCGCAACACTAACTCTACCTGGACAAACTGCCTGAAATGTGTTGCTAGAAACGTTCAGAGTCATTCTGTGCTGCAGATGGGTTAAGTACGTTCAAATTTTTAATCAGGTTAATGACGCATTAATCTGCTTTAACGCGTTAATTTTGACAGCCTTACTTTTTTCACATTAAACCAAGAAAAAAGTTTGGAGTTATCATTATTTATAGGTTATTATGCTATTATTTTACTTGAGATCACATCGGGCTGTATGCGGCCCCTAAACTAAAAGCAGTTCAACACCCTTGACTGTTAATACCTTCAGTGTAATTTTTGCACTGAAGGGCCAGATTGGACCCTTTGGTGGGCCAGGTTAGGGCCGTGGGCCATATGTTTGACACCCCTGACTTAAACTGTCTAAGAGGCAGTTAAACTTCAGAAATGAACAAAGCTCCACAGTTTTCCCAGCCTTAACAAAAATAACTAATCAGTTTTTTCTTCTTACTTATGTTTGTCTCTCATGATCCCAAACTCATTTGGGTCATTGCTGTAGTCCTGAAACATAGGTAATAGCCTACTTTTATGAATAGGTCAATTCTCCAAGGATCTACATGGTGTAAATCCTAGGGTCTCAGTGCAGGATTACCTAAAATAATCTTCCTACAGTGAGATGTAATGACCTCAAATGCGTAGGGATTTGCCTTGTTCTTTCAGGGAATGTATCTTTGTAAACCTTGACCTATGCCTGGACGGAGTGAAAGGGATTAAAGAAACCCTATACAAACAGAGGATTTGTTCTTATGGGGATAATAAAGTTTCCCAACTACAGCTTCAGAAGTGGGTGAACGAATCGTGTTGACGTGAGGATGCTAGGAATATCCATGCGTTTTAGTCAGAGTTGAATGGATCAATGCACTGGTGTTGGTTGTTCTGCGAAATCAGGTTCAGTCAGGTGGATCTCTGGAACATTACCCTAATGTCATTATACACTGTTACAGCTTTTTTCCACTATGTTTAACAGTAACACTGACTCTTGAAGCTCCGTTACAACTTGTAGCCAATGTATCTAAGTGAATTGAAATACATGCATGTTCTTAAAACTAAACCTGTAGTTTCATAACATGCTGCTCAATTGCTCATAATAACATAAAAACTCAATGCTTTACACTTCGATTCAATGCGTGTGATATGAATGAAATCTTTTGGTCAGACTGATAAATGAAGTCTGGCTTCATTTATCAGTCTGACCAGAGAGATTATTTGACAAAAAATAGTAACTTCTATTTCACTTTTTGTTCTTCTGTTTGTCTTCCTCATTCTTACATTGATAGAGTTTAGAGTGTGGAATAATTTACATATTACATATTATTACCCTGTGTGGAAGTAAATGTTTTTAGTGTACCAATACCATGTACAAAACCATTAAAATGTATAGAAACCAGAATGTTAAACTAGATAATTATATCACATAGTGGTGAGGCAAATAAAAAGATTAGTTCTTCAGAACATAAGACATACATAGCATCTAAACTCAGGATGCTCTTTCTACGGATATTGTACAGTAAGTTTAACGTGTATTGCAAGAAGAAAAAAAAAGTCATTTTATATGTTTAATTAGTGACATATTGTTTGGCTTGTTGTCTAATTACTTTTCTTCAGATTTTTCAGTACTTCAGTGATTTAATATGTAAAATGGCATCTATCACCAATCTGGCTTTGATAAATCTACATCCAGTACCTGAAAAACAGGATATATCTTGCGATATTTTGCAGAAAATCTAGAATTGCCTTCTTATATAAACAAAGATTGCATAAATTTATGCATGAATTTGGATGTTTGATGCTCAAAAATTGCTGGTGGAGGAATTTCAGACCCCATGTGAAACATGTCCCATTGAAACATACACACAGTAGTATATTTACTACACAAATGACAAAACTTTCAGTTGGCATTAAAAACATTTGAGGTAATTACTTTGTCTTTCATAGAGTAAGTGTTTAGTCAGAGCTTTTTCTCTTTTTTTTTGTTGCTTAGTTTTATGGTAGAGCTTTGCCTAAATAATCATGGATATAAGCGACAAAAATGTGCTCACTCGTGTTGTAATTCAACATAGTAAAGTAGACATGCAATAAATGCACAATTTAACATAGAACTATATGTAAGAAGTAATTAAATACCAAGCATTGTGGATTAGCAGCAGTAAAACCATACAAATGAAAAATGATCATGGTGCACAAAGCCATTTACAGGGAAAATTATTACATTAAAGTTCAGCTTTCACCATGTTTGTCCTGTATGTATATATATATATATATATATATATATATATATATATATATATATATATATATATATATATATATATATATATATTTACAAACCTGAAAAAGACCCAACTCTGAATCAATATATATATATATATATATATATATATATATATATATATATTTACAAACCTGAAAAAGACCCAACTCTGAATCAATAATGAGTGAGAGAATATTGTGTGTTTTTGGGTTCCATGAGACAGAGTGGAACAAACACTGAAGCCCTAATGGACTATGGGAATCCATAATAATGTAAATCCTTATATACAATTTAGATTTTATTTCAGTGTTGGAGTCAAGAAAAAAATGCTTGTGAGTGTGAATTGCATTTAGTTCTACAAAGGTATGATCATGATGTCCTTTTCAGCTCCATACAGGAGGAACTTTATGTGGATTCACAGGTCACATAAATAGGCACAAACACAGACAACTGTGTGAACTTATTTTGTACTTGTGAAATCAACTTGTGCATGTTTGTATCTTTACTTCTTTGGCAGGATTTGTCAATGAACTGGTGTTTGCTGTCCTGGCCTACACCATCATCTAGTGGACAAAAGTGGTTTTACAGACTTGTAAGTATTTCCAACTGTACCTGGAAGTAAAACATGGAGATGAAAGTACACACGAACACCTAGACCACAGACTAATAAAAAAAACATCCAGATCCAAAGTGTCTCTTTTATAATAGTAATGATATCCTGGTTTCTGTTGTTTTATGCAATCACTCAGGATTTTTTTTTTCAGATGAGGGAATCATTCCTATATTATATCAGTGGGATGGCTTTTTTTTTTTTTTAAACTCTATCTGCTACTTAAGTTCACAAAAAGGTTAAGAACCATGATTTTTGACTCCATCTTTAAAAAACAAACTGTGGCACATATATGCTCCAGTGTCACCAGATGTACAACAATTCCTGTATCCAAAATGATTAATAATGCCAAATTTATGGTGTTTTGATCACTTTGGAAGAGATAGTATTAATTATAAAAACTCTAGAATATCCTACTTGAAACAATATCCTGACATGGTCAGGACTGTCATTAGATTTCTTCTCACATGATGTTCTTCCAGACAAATAAATATATAATGTTAAACATGACTCATGCATACAGCTGTCATTAACAAATACGGGCTTTGTCAATAAAGACATTTCATATTTAACTACTGATCTGAGACATCCATCCCATCAGTACTTTTTAGTGGATGCTGTACTGATGTTTTGCTACTATTTGGCTTCATCATGCAGATCACATTCTTTACAGTGGGCTGATGTGAAAAGTAAGGAATGCAACATCAGTCACATGGAGGTCAGAGGACAAGAATAGAAGAAAATGGAAGGAAATGACGGTGCTGTGGTGATAATTGTAGAAGCTATGAACTTGCTTGGTGATCCTGTAAAGCTGTCAGTGCTGTTTCAAAGGACTTATTTTTTCACCTACTGTAATGAATGTTTACACCAGGGGTGTCAAACATGTGGCCCACGGGCCGAATTCGGCCCCTCAAAGGGACAGGTCTGGTCCACCAGATGAACTTGCAAAGTACAAAAATTACACAGAAGATATGAACAGTCAAAGGTGTCACTGAGTCTTGACAAGTTGTATTGATCCTAAATTTAAATTCTAGGTTCCAGATGCCTGTTACTAAATGTTTTGTGTCTTTGTAGATGCACTGGAATCTATAAATTGTAATACTTGTGTGTAAATGATAAGCTGAACCATGATATTTTTAAAATTATGCTTTTTTCTTACTAAATTTGTGGTTGTTCATTGATGTTCAGGTTATTCACATTTTTTTGTGAAAGGAGAGTTTGTATGTAAACATTTTCATACTGTAATTTTACTTTTTTATACTTAAGCAAAGAGAAAAAATTGGATTTGTCATTATTTACAAGTTATCCTGCTATTATTTTACTGGTCTGCACCAGATCATCTTGGGCTGAATGTGGCCCCTGAACAGGTGTGTCTTTAATGGGCTTTATATGTGTCTTCCAACTTCACTTCTGGTGTAAAGTTACTCCAAGGATTTGGATTTCATTGACCCTTTCAGTCTGTGTATTATTTAGACTTAGATGTCTGTTATCATGACCATCCATCAAATCAATGTCAAAACTGTGTCAAACAAACACCAAGCGTTCAATCACCGTCTGTTTTTATTGAAATCAGATTCATTTATTACAGACTTTTATTGACTCAAAGATCCAATAAAATTCCAATCAAACACAAAAACAAGCTTTTCTCCGTTTCCATTTCCAAGTGGTGACAGATTGATCAGATCTAATCTCAGCAGGTCGGTCTGTCGGTCCATCGTTGGACAAACGGTGGCGTTTCTGTTCAGTCCACAATTGGACAAATGGTGGAATTTACACAAGAAGCATCAATCTACAGTAAAAATCAGGAGTTTCTTCACAGACAGCAGAGTTAATATGAACCGCACAAACAAAACACAAGAAACATTAAGGGCCTGATTTACTAAAGGTTTGTGTGTGTAAAAATGTGCACAAACTGGACTGTTGACGCAAAAACCCGTTGAAGCTTATCTACTAACTCCACACACCGAGGGTTGTGTCTCTCAAATGGTTAAAATAGCTCACGCAACCCATTTAGCGTGTTTGTCCTGATGAATATGAAATATGGGCGTTTCCGACAGAATGCACAAAATTATTGGCAGGAGTAGATGCAAATATTTATTTAGTGCGTGCAGTGTAATGGACCAAAGCTGAAAGTGGTTGCAGTCGCTGGTTTCGCGTCTATATTTAAGATGTCTGAAAGGCAGGTTTGAACTGGAACAGCTTCACCATAAACTGGCTGAGGAGGCGGGGCTTAGGCCCAACCAGGAGTAACGCACAGAATTAATCTGATCTGATCACAGCGACATTTATGGAAAAACGGAAGAAAAAAAGACAGAAAAACAGAGACATATGCCCCCCCCACTTTAGGCCAAGACTGACAACTGAGAGACACGTCTGTCTATCTGTCTCTCTCTCTTTCCCCCTCTCTCTCTTTCCCTCTGTCCCCCCCCCCCTCTCTTTCCCCCCTCTGTCTCTGTCCCTCTCTCTTTCCATCTCTCTGTCTCTCTCTCTTTGTCTGTCTGTCTCTCTCTTTCCCTCTCTCTCTTCCCCGTCTCTTTCCCTCCTCTCTCTCTCTTTCTCTCTCTCTTTCCCACTCTCTCTGTCTCTCTCTCTCTTTCCCTCTCTCTCCCCCCTCTCTGTCTTTCTCTCTCTTTCTCCCTCTCTCAGGGGAGACCGAACAGGACAGATTCTAGTGTTGCGCACACACACACACACACACACACACACACACACACACACACACACACACACACTCCTGAACCTTCTATATAAGTGGATGTTTGTTTGTTTTTTTTCTTTTCGTTTTCCTTCTCCATACAGAGCAACAAACAGACAGAAGTTGTTTATTGGACTAATAACACACTTCACCACTGATAAACAACAGCAGACAAATACCTGCTCACCCTCTGTGTGGAAAAACAACAACTTCAGATTCATTAGTGCTGGTGGATCCCACAGCAGTTTATACAGTCCACTGTCTCCGTGACGACAACCAGGAGCACACGCAAAAGCCTCATTTAAATAGGGTGGTCTCCGAGACTTTGCGCCTGTTGTACTTTGTCCAGGATTCTTGGTTGATCACCTGTGACACGCAAATCAATAGCACGCACATTTTTTCAGCGAGAGCAAGCACATTAGCGCCTGTTATTTGCGATCTTCGTAAACCAGGCCCTATGACTGGACAATGACTGTAGGACAGAAAACTGAGGTCCACTCAAAGCACCAAAAACTCTGGTTCATGTTGGACCTGATGAGATGGAACCTCATCTGGATGTGGCTTTGGAGATCTTCCAGATTTACCCACAATTCAACTCCAATGAACCATTGGTGGAGGTTTAGGATCACACCCAGGGAATCAAAGTCTCATTTTTACACATAAAAAGTCATATTTCAGTATAAATGTTTTTCTGCTGTTTTAATAAAAGCATCAATACATAGAGTGAAGAACTCTGGACTATTCTAAGTAAAAAGTATTTTCAAAAACAAATCAGAATATTATAAGAATGAAGCCGTATTTACATGTGTATAAACTCTGTGAATAGAAGCTGAGACGCTGATGGATCATGAAGCATCAGAACAGAATGAAGGCGTTTATTGCTTCAGCTGTGAAACTGTTGATCTGATCCAAATATCAGCTGGACTCACACTGAACAACTGGGACTCTACAAATGGGATGTTTCTTCCTGAACTCTCATTGTGGTTGTCTCCGCCTTCATTCGGATCCGCCTCACGGAGACCTGGAAAAAACATGGCAGCACACATGTCCAGTTCAGACTCCTGTGTGTGTGACTCAGTCTGAAGTCCAATGGATCCACTGAGGAAAGATGTGAACATACCTTATTGTAGAAGAAGAGGCAAATATCAAATATGAGCAGAGCCGGGACGATGACCACTACCCTGATGATCAGATTTGTCACAGATTCTGAAATGCAATAGAAACAACCTTTAAAACAACGCCCATGGAACATGTGTTTGAAGACAACGAAGAAATACCAAGGAATTGGAAGGAAGGAAGGAAGGAAGGAAAGAAGGACACCTGGACAAGTTACCAAAGAAGGAAGACCACAGCAAAGGGAACGACTACAGAGGCAGAACACTCTAGTCCACACCTGGAACAATTTTCACTAGAACTATATCAGAGAGGATGAAACAAGCAGCAGAGGACAAGCTCCGTGACAACCAGGCTGGATTTGACAAGAACAGGTCAGGTGTTGATCAAAGAGAACCCAGCAGGTCACCGTAGAACAGTCTGTAGAGTGGAACCTGCCTGTATTAGTCAACTTCAATGACTGTCAAAAAGCATTTGATAGCATAAACCAGTCCAACACTCTGGAAACTCATGAGACACTATGGAATACCAGATAAACTATTCAACGTTGTGAAGGCCATGGACCAGGGAACAAACTGCACAGAAAGGACAACTCTCACAACCTTTCCATGTACAGAAAGGAGTACGACAAGAATTCTGTTCATCCTGGCAGTTGATAGGATCACGAAGGAACCGACGAAAAGGAAGACAACAAGGACTCCAATGGACACTGGAGACAACTGGATGACCTAGAGTTTGTGGACGGTCTTGCCCGACTGTCTCATACACATGTACAGATGCAAACAAAGACAGATGTACTGAACCTACAGCCCACACATACATCCAGGAAAGTCCAAAGTTCTTCAGTTAGACAAAATATCAAGTAATCCTGTCACAGTGGATAAAAGATCCCTGGAAGACTTGAACATTTGGAGCGTCATCGACAAACAAGGAAGAGCAGAAGCTGATAAAAAAAAGTAAGAATCAGTAAAGCAAGAACAGCATTCAGCCACTGGACACAAGTTTGAAAAGACACAAAGACCTCACAACGCACACAGATACAGCTTTGAATTCAAATGCGAAATCAGTTCTGTTATGTGGCTGTGAAACATGGAAGACACTGTCATCAACCGATGCATGAGAACAATCCTTAAGATTAAATGGCAAGACAAGGTGACAAATGAAGAACTGTGGGACAGAAGTGGACAGAATCCAATAGAAGAAGAAATCCAACTATGGAAATAGTGATGGACTGGACAGACCCTCAGAAACCCAGGCAGTAACATCACAAGACAAGCACTAGAGTGGAACCTACAGGGAACAGGAGGCAGGGCAAGACCACACCAAACCTGGAACTGATGTGTAGAAAACCACATATGCACAATGAAGTTATGGTGGAAGGAGCTCACAAGGATTGACCAAGATAAAGGTGGAGTTCACTTGTATGTGGCCTATACCCTGCCAGGGGTGTAAGGCAATGGTGATGACCTCATCTGAAGGAACCAGTATATGGAACCAAGACCTGACCCACTGAACCAAGCCCATATTAGAACACTGACCCCACAGGCTGGGACTGCAGGCACTAGGCATGATGGACAGTTTATCCCAGTTTTATACGTTTCAGTTCTATCAGTTCCACAACCACAGGACATGTTTTATCTAATGGTTAAGATATGAGATGTTACTGGTTGCCTCAGTTGGGCCTAAATTGCTTGTTGCAGCTGAAACCCGTGGGTCAGTGCAGTAATTATCCAATGGACTACTAGTACTAATAAAATCCTGGTGGAGATGTTTGTGTTTTTCAGACAGAAAGTGCATCTGTGGACACACGTGACAGAATGAAAAAACAGGACCAATGTCTCCAGCTGGTCAGATACAGACCCATTTAGGTTGGACTTTAATCTGTGGACATTCTGGACCCTCAGACACACAGGTTTTAGTCGGACTGGTTTGTAGATACCATGAGTTGAGTTCTGAGCTGAAGTTGACTTCAAAGTGTTGGCTGATGTTGTTGAAGTGGACTCATCCTATTGGACAGATTTGACACCAGTGCATGTGTCCAGTTATGTTCGTCCAGACCAGGGGTCACCAGCCCTGGTCCTGGAGGCCTACTATCCTGCATTTTTTAGATGTTTCCCTCTCCCAGCACACCTGACGGTCGTTCTCAGGCTTCTGCAGAGCTTGATTATAGGCTTTTCATTTGAATCAGGTATGTTGGAAGAGGGAAACATCTGAAACGTGCAGGATAGAAGCCCTCCAGGACCAGGGTTGGTGACCCCTGCTTCAGACCACCATCTGCTGCAGCTCACAGACTGATTGATACCAGTGGATCCCCTCTAGACCCTGGACATGTGGACCACACTGACACATGTACAGATGCACCTTTAACTGTGGACACTAACTGGGCTTCACATTCAACTCGATGGACTGGTTTTAAACCTGGGTTTAAACTCAACTGTGGTTTGAACTGAGCTCAGATTAAAGGAGTGTTTGTTGGTTCAGCCCAGTCTCTGACAGGTTCAACTGGACCAAGTTTACCTGATCTCAGTTCTACCAACGTGGTTCTCCTCATACCTATTCACTCTGCTCACTGGGAATGTTGTGGAACATGGTCATGTGACTGTTACTGATGCATTGTGGGTGTTTTGTGTGTGTTTGTCCTGACATTACCTCCAACAGTGAGATAGAGGGCGGGGCTCTGAGATGACAAAAATCTGTGGTTGAAAACGTCCACATGATAAACACATGTGTAGTTCCCTCGGTGGGCATAGCCCATGGCAGACAACAGGAAGTGGGTGGAGTGATTGACAGCTGGCAGTGTGAGGTCCAGCGGCTCCTTGGTGTCGGAGATCAGCTGGAAGGAGCCTCCTGGGTACTGTGGTTGGATGGAGCATGTGATGGTGAAGTCGGAGCCCATGAGCACCCGGAAGCCCAGCTGGTAGACCTCAAAGACCCCGTCAGACAGGGAGATGTTGGGCTGAGGCAGCAGATCTGTCCACACACAGAGACATGATTGGACCAACCAGCACACATGAGCACAAACAAGCAGTCAGAGAATCCATCCTCCTCAGAGACACAGATGGATCTGATCCACATGAGTTTGGGATGTGATGAACACTGACCAATGAAAACATGGAGGAATATGTCATTTAGACCAGTGGTCCCCAACCTTTTTTGTACTATGGACCGGTTTCATGCGTGAAAATTGTCCGCAGACCGGGTAGAGGTGCGGGGGTTCCAATAACAAAAACCTTCAGTTCAGAGCATGTGATCTAAAACACTTACACTGTATATCAGGCAATTCCAATGATTCTACAGTATAATATCAACTCCCCCTAATGCAGAACCAATGGGAGCCCTGGACTTGTTTCCCTGCAACTAGATGGTCCCATCTGGGGCTGATGGGAGACACACTCCAGTTGTTTTCCGTATATCCAGTCTACTACTTGGTAACTGTCATCGCAGAAAACCAAGCCTCACAAAGATATGAAGTTGGAAAAAGAAGGATTTTCAGGGCTTTTGTGGCGAGACCCACATATTCTGCTTTGACTTTAATCCAGAATGCAAAGAGGTCTGAAGTTGTCTCAAACATGGATCTATGTGCCAAAGCAGTTTTTAGGGTTTCATGCTCATTAACTAGTTGGTCACAGCAAATTACGCATCGTAGTTGTAGCGCTTGTATGTCACCTGTTGCAATGAACCTGTAACTTAGGCAGGAATAAGGATATTTCCTTCTAAATGCAGCTTTCTGTTTGCAGGCAGTCGATGATCCTTCTGCAGCCCCATTGTTTCATTGTTTCGTCCTGAAAAAGTTCTCCAGTGAATTTAGTTTTTGGCTCATTTCTTTAGGTTGTGTTACTACTGATTCAGGAAATGTCACACCAGAGTCAAGAGCAGTTGTTGGACGAGGGCGGAAACGGTCGCTTTTCAAAATAAAATTTCTGCAAGACTAATGGAAAAAATTGTTTTAATATTAACCACAATTTTTTCTTTGCGGCCCGGTACCAAATGATCCACGGACTGGTACTGGTCCGGGGACCGGGGGTTGGGGACTACTGATTTAGACCACAGCTGACCTTCAAAGGCATTATGGGTAAAAAATGGCAAACATGGTGGTTTAACAGTCTCACATGTGAACATTTGGTCCTTTTGTCCTAAATGAGACTAATGAGAAATATGTTTGTGTTTTCAGCCTCATCTGGTCCAAATGAAGGCGTCAATTTGGGATCTGGGCATTACAAAGGTCAATATTTGACACATTTACAAAAAAAAAAAAAAAAAATGAATTGAGACAAAATATTCAACTGATGAAATGAAAAGATTCATTAGATGTAACTTTAAACATCAGAGTCAGAACCATCTAGTCACTGAGAATTCAGTGAAGACACAGTTTGTGTCCATTTGTACCTGAACACACCACAGCCATTCCAGAGAGACTATGGAAACCATCTAGTCCAACACAGTCCTTCAGCCCAGATTTCAGCTTTAGACAAGGAACAGACACCAACCACACAGGTCTGGATGAAGAAGCTCGTGTGTTGTTGACTGAAACAGCTGATCCACAGTCCAGATGTTGACACACCACAGATCCAGACTTCAGGTCCCAGTCTCCATAGAGGTCTCCTACTGATCTCCATTGTCCCTGCTGTTGGATCTCCAAAGCACCAGCACAGTGGCTCGGCTGTCCCACCAACCTGACACCACCTGGATCTGAGCAGAGACACAAACACATGAGTCCAACAAATACACTGTCATATGAAAGCCACGCCCCCTTGGTACCTGTACAGGTGAGTCCAGCAGCTGTTCCTGGTAAGCAGGTCTTCCCAGCTGAGCTGGACCTTCTACAGTCTACGACAGCAGACTCATGTCCTTCACACTGGAGCTCACTGGTCCAGACTGGAGCCTCCCCCTCTCCATAGAGTGCCCCCTGGAGGAGCGAAGGAGCCTCACAGCCCAGCTCCCAACAGACCACCTGGGTATCGTTAAGATCCAAATCCTCTTCACACACTAAGGACCAGGACTGGTTGGACCGGACCTCCAGTCTGCCTGAACACAGACTGTAACCATGGACCAGTCTGACAGAGTCTGTGGACCCACAACAACACAGAGACATGTTTAAAGACACAAAAGCCCCTGGACAGACGGGAGTGTGAGGTTGGACTCTTTCAAAGCCTCCTCAGTCATTAGTGACACAGGAACTAAATAGGACTCATGGACCAGTTCAACCAGAGCCACAATGTCCTCAGAGAAAACAGCAGAACAAAGAACGCACCAATAAAAAGCCCTGTAGTGTTGAATGAGTATGGAGGTAGATTTGTTTCTTTGTTAACTAAAGGAAAGTTGCCTTAAACATAAAAAAAAAAATATTCTCAATCAAAAAAATAACTTCACTTCAAAAAAAAAAAAACCCTTTTTAATCAAAGACAAACGTGTTTGAAAGAAAAAAAAAAAACTGAGATCCAAAAAATTCCACTTAAACACTTGTTTTCTTTGATTGAAAAGGTTTTTTTTATTGAAGTGAGTTATTTTTTGATTGAAAATATATATTTTTTTATTGAAGTTATCTTTGTTGTATTTGGGCCATATTAGGGTAGGATATTTGTGTCTTTATTATTCAATCCCAAAAACATACCACTTCGATCAAAAAAAAAAAAAAAAAAAAAAAATTGTTTGATTGAAGTGAAAAAAGTTTTGAAGTCTTTTTTGTTGATTGAAACATTTTGACATAAACATCCCCCAGTGGGCGGATGCTTCCCCATTGGTCAAACATGTTTGAGTGACAAGTGTCTACACCAATGACGTTTAACATAGGAATGTCTGTTTAGAATGAGGAAGTCCCCATTTGTCAAAGTGCAGGTATGAGGTGAAAATCCATCTTCCATCTCCACCCTATTGGTACACAGAAACCCTTCAAATCAGGCCCTGGGTAATTGGGAGGACCGGGACAATTCCCGGTGGGCCGGTATAATATTTAGGCCGCGAGGGCTGGAGTTCACTTTAAATATATATGATTTTTTTTTTTTTGGGCGGGGGGGGGGGTTCACTCATAGCACTGGGTTGATCACATAAACTGCAACCACTGTTCCTGGGCTGCACCCCCTGTACTAACAAGCAGATGCAGACGCACCGTGACCTGCTGTAATCTGTCCTTGCATACGGTTAGTAGCTCTAGACTGTAGCTGTGGAGCAGATACGATCTGTGCTCTGTAGGCTGTGGATGGTCAGCTGTGTTTACTGTTTTAATAGAAAGAGCAAGGGTGGCACAGAGAAGGCAAGAATTAAAAAGTGGAAAGCTCTTTAAGCAAACGCAGCCAAATGTGCCAAAATCTGCAACTTTTTCATAAAAACGACCTCCCGGTTGGAAACAACTAATGAGGACGATGAAACGGGTAAACCACCTTTCAAGTTAGTTAATTATTGAGTCAGTGAATTGTGTGGCATTGTGGCGTGTAACATAACGTTATGCAATTTAAATAATAGTATGATGCGACGTCACAGAACTGGGAAACTTTGTTTTGTAGCTCCTCAGAGTCAGAAAGCAGATCCAGCAGCAGACACCAGCCATGAGCTCACAAGTCCAGAGTGGGCAGGTAGGACTGCTCATAGAGGGAAGATTATTAGAATAAATAGGCTCCAATGAAGAGTATGGTGTAGGCCTGTTCAATATGAAAGGTGCTCTGAGATGCTCCATGATTCAGCACTACATGAATAAAACTGACACCAAGGCTTTGAAAATAGAAGATTTGTGCTGAGAATTATGACCATTTTTAAAATGTGCTTTAGTGTCAGAAGCAGAGCCAGGAGCCAGTAGTGATGAGGGGATTGTTCCTGTCAGGATGGAAGGAAAAGGTGAGCTGTTGGAACAGACTGTGTGAACAAGCATTAGTTCCAGTAAAACCACTTTCTATACCCAAACCATAGTCCTGACCTATTTTATTTTTTATTATTAAAAGTGAGACAGTAAATACACAAAGCCCACAACTGAAAGGCAATAGCATAAAGTAATATCAAATAAGCCTGCATATTTTGCCAATGTAAATATCTTAATTGGTTAAGTAAGTCAAAATGTCTGTAGATATTATTTTTTATTGTGATACAGGTGCAGGCGAGTCTAGAGAAACTGGAGGAAGTGTGAAAGGGAGAGCAGAGTCTACTGATGACAGAGGAGCAGCTCAGCAGCAGAACCCTGAACCACTAGGCACAAATGAGACAGATGAAGATGAGTCTGTTGTTAGCTTTGATTGCTTTGCTCGCCCTCAGTCACAGAATATACATACATTTTTTTCTTAACATCCTCATCAAACCCCTAATATCACTATACCAAAAGTTTTCAATAGCAAAGATGGAACAAACCGCAAGTAAGCTGTGATGGAAATCTTTTGTTGCAGAGGATACAAAAATGATAGTTATTAGAAAGTGCAGCAGGCTTTATTTTTTGTATTATTTTTTTATTTAATATTTTTATATATTCTTTTATTTCATTTCAAACATTTTAAAGGTTTGAAAAATGTTAGCACTTATAAGAACAAAAATATAGATTCTGTTATTGTTGTGTTGTGAGGAATAATAATGTTGGAGATGTCGACGTTCACTCACTGTTGAAATAAATCCACATTGTGAAGCAACCTTTACTTGCACTGAATTGGAAATATTTTAGAAAATACACTGAATTACAAGGCTTTGCAGAACAGTGTGTAGACCTAACATGTAAGGTTATAATTCCATAATTTTAATAATAATGGGTCGTGATCTAAAGTGGGCCAGTCTGAGGTATGAAACTCCAGGGCTGAAAATGAGTCTCAGTCCGGCCCTGCTTCAAATGACAGCATTTCTATTCAACAGACAACATTAGATGCTTTTTCAAATGTACACCGAGGCAGTTTTGTGGGATGTAAGTAACATAAACAGTGTAAGATCCATCTGTTTCCAGGAAGCACCTTGTATGGCTCGGTGCTTTGGACTCTAGAGTTTTGTTTCTGGGTTAAATAGTGAGCGCACCATTAGCACCCTTCAACACAAATAGTGAGCTAACGATGGCTCAGTGAACGCAGAGGCTTAACGAATGCAAATTCTGTTTCTGGGCTCGTTGCGTTTGCTAAACCGTCACTAACTTACTATTTGCGTTGAAGGGTGTGTTCACTATTTAACCCAGAACAACACCTCTGCTGTTTCCATTCATCTGTTAGCATTATGGTTTGAAGGAAGAGTTATTATAGACTATCTGTGAGCCCGGACCTCCTCCATTACCCTCACCTGTCTGGATAGACCTCCTCACCCTCATCTGACTAGATGGACCCCCTCAGCTGTCTGCATGTTCCCCCACCCTACTGCATCCTTACAGACTGGAACTATGTTGTGATATTGGGCTCAATAAATTCAACTGAATTGAATTATTTACACACATATATCATGCGTCCGGCTGGACGTCGAAGGATGATTGGAGTTATTCCACACTGGTGACTTTATGAACAGAACTATAAACAGTTACTGTTGGACATAACTACAGCAACAACAGGACAAACAGATTGTATCAAAAAACTGAACTCTGCTCTGTTCCTCATCCATTCACTCAGACCTGTGTCCAACCTCCACATTTATGGAGGTAGATTTGTTTCTTTATTATTTAATCAAAAGAAAAGTTGCCTTAACAAAAAAAAATATTTTCAATCAAAAAAAAAGACTTAGCTTTCAATCCAAAAAAAACCACAACAACTTTTGAATCAATGAAAAAAAGTGTTCAAATGCAATTTTTTGGGTCTCAAGTTTTTTTTGCATTGAAACACTTTGTCTTTGATTAGAATGTTGTTTTTTTTATTAAAGTGATGTTTGTTTGTTTTTTGATTGGGAGTTTTTTTTTTTTTTTTTTTTTGGTTAAGGCATCTTTTCTTTTGATTAAATAATAAAGAAACAAATCTACCTCCATAAATGTGGAGGTGAAGGACAGTGAGTGTGTCCTGTTGTTGACCTGGATTCCAACAGAGGGCGCTGTCTACATTCAGACTGGACTCAAACAGGCCTCAGGTCCATTCTGTGGATCCTCAGCCACAGGTTAGAGTTAGTTTAATGTTAGCGCTGGTGGAGACACAGTCATTCTGAAGTCAGACTGAACATTCAATATGTGTGAGTGGGGTCTTTTCAAAGGCAGTTGGTTTGATGCACACACAGAATCCCAGTGGTCAGTGAATGCACCATAATGCAGTGTGTTTGATCAGTGACCTGTGCACTGGTTCATCGCAGACAACTGGAAACATGTGGCTCATGTCAAACATCTGCATTTAAGGAGATGGTTTAGTGTCAGTGATGTTTCCATGGTGTCCTCAGAGTCCAGCAGACCCACATAGAGCTGGAAAAAGAGCACATGGACCAACACAAAGTCCTGTTCAAACAAATGGACTCAGTCCTTCTGAGCTGTTCAAATGCCTGTTGGAAAGCAGAGTCATGTGACCACGTTCATGGACTGGAACTGAATTCAGCTCCATGTGTTTGATGTTTCAGTCCAACTGTCCAATGTGTGGACCTGGTCTGACTGGGTTTGGTTTGACACAGCTCAGATAAAACACACCTGAATGGACTCATGGAGGAACTCTGACAGAATCAGGACCATTATCAGTAGACTTACCTGAACAGGTGAGGGACAGGGCAGAGTCACTGAACAGAGGATCCGTTCTCACATAGCCCATCAGCGTATATGTAGAGAGAAGACAGGTGGGGCTGATGGACCACACAGGACCAGATAAATCAGATCCTCTCCCAGAAACAGCAGATCCACAGTCCAGTCGACGACATATGACATCTGCTGCCTTCAGGGTCCAGAGGTCATGATAATAACCATATCCCATGGGTCTCCATTTTCTGTGATATTTCAGCTGCACTGTTCCGATACAGTGACTGGCTCCTCTCACCAGTCTGACATCATCAGGATCTGATCAAATACAAGTGGCAGATAAATGAGACCAAAGTGAGTGAACTCATAGAAGATGGTGTCAGTCAAAGCTCCACCTGTGCAGCTAAGGTCCACAGCTGTTCCAGATGAGCAGGTCTGTGACCCTGAGCTTCCACAGTCCAGCAGAGCAGACTCATGGCCTTCACACTGGAACGTCTGCACCACAGGAGCCTCCGCTTCTCCACAGAGCACCCCCTGGAGGAGCCCAGGAGCCCCACAGCCCAGCTCCCTACAGACCACCTGGGCACCATGAAGGTCCAAGTGTCCTTCGCACACTGAGGACCAAGACCTGGACTGGTTAGACCGGACCTCCAGTCTGCCTGAACACAGACTGGACCCATGGACCAGTCTGACAGAGTCTGTGGACAAAGATGGAAGAAGACTGGAATAAAACTACAGTCTGAAGTGGACTCTTAAGGGACTCTGGTGGACTGGAGTAGACTGGGGTATGGGGTTTGGACTATATAGTGGATTTTACTGGACTGTAGTGGACTCACATTCATATGTGTTTGTGTTTGTTTCTTCTGTGTAAAATGATGTTCATCAGCTGTTTGGTTGTGGACATGGATATGATTGATTGAATGATTGATTGATTGTATTGATCAGTTTGTGTGAGTTCACATTAAATCTGAGTTGAAGTCATGGACCAACCAGGATCTGAGAGTCCACAGAGTCTGGAGCCCATATTGTCAGTTAGGGTTCAGTGTTAATGGTCTTACCTGAACAATTCAGCTTCAGGAATGAAGAGAGATGTGTATCAGATCTAAAACAGTCACTCAGTGCAGATTCATCACAGTCTGATCTGATCCACCAACTATCTATAAATGAACCAGTCCATCTGTCTCTCACTGAAACTGCAGATCCACAGTCCAGTTCAGCACACACTCTGTTTCCTAACTTCCTGTACCAGTAATACCCTTCCACTGGTTTCCAGTTTCCATCCTGCCGTTTCATCTCCAGGTCACCATGACAACGACTGGCTCCTCCCACAAACCTGAAGTGGATAGACTCTGTAGAAATAAGACAGACCAGTCAGAGTCCAGTCCAGAACCACAACACACCATCTGGACCACATGGACTGGATTATTGACCACATATGGTCCATGTCTGAACAGTGTTTTCAGTCCCACTGACATATTTTCTGTGTCCAAACGGACTCAGTTCATCCATCATTCATTCAGTCAGTGAATTGAATCAGTCAGTCTGCTCCTGTTTGTCAGTGTTTCCTTCAGTTGTGGATCTTTAAAGCCACACTTGTCCAAATGTCAGGAACAGGAGATGAGTGTGGTCAGTGGAGCTTCTGTAAACCCATCATTCCTGAATCCTCTGCATTGGCTCCAGTTTGTTCAGATGAAAACCACCAGAACCAGGATGTTCAGCTTGAACCCATTTCAGATCCCTCCTTTATGCATTTCTTACCTGTTGAAGTGTTGTTGTTTTCAGACAGGAGCCCTGCAGGAAAAACACAAAGGACATCCATGAAAATAGAACAATATTGTGATTAGAAATAAAACATGTCCACATTAGGAATGAACAGGAAACTGACGCTGATCAGGTTGGATCTAAATCTGTCTGAACTGTGTCTGTGCTTTGACTTTTACAAACGTCGTCTAAATACCAAACCAGCACATGTGACACAGATGAAGGTTCAAATACAAATATTTGACATGATTGAACAGCAGCAGATGAACAACAAGATGAAACTGACACATTTAGGTTGATCAGTATCAGTCAAACTGGAGGAATCATTAATGAATCGACTGAAATCAACCCAGACTTAAACTGATTATTGTTCAGTTTATGTTTAATGGTTGAATTAAAAAAACATTAAACCAGAACTGATCTGTAGTTATTAAACTCATCCACTGACAGACCAGAATAAAAGGTTGACCCACTCTAGTATTTGGTTGGACCACCTTTAGCTTTGATTACACCCCACATTCACTGTGTCTTTGTTTCCATGAACTTCTGTAAAGTCACCAGGTTCATGTTCATCCACTGTTGCATTCAGGTTTCACCCACATCTGGGATCGAAGAAGAGGGAGTCTGAGCACTGGCCAAAGCCTTCAGTGGGGTTCAGGTCTGGACTCAGGGGTTCAGGTCTGGACTCTTGGAACATGCCTGTGTCTTCATGGAAGGACAAACCCACTGATGGAAGAACCTGGTCCTTCAGTTTATTCAGGTTTAACTGTTGAACCTAGACCTGAACCAACTGGACCAACCTAGACCTCTTTTTTAGTTGCAAATAAATTCTTTTTAATTGATGAATAAAGAAACAAATGTCTCTCCATGGAAGAAAGGGTTAACTGCTGTTTGTCTTTCGGTGTCTGTTAAACAATAGCTCCAACTGCTTTTCAAACATGTTCATACAATCAATTGCACAACAGCTCTTCCTCATTTTTTATTAAATACTGTTCTTAAGTTTAGACAGTATTGAAGCCAAAGCTGTCACTCATCTCCCTCTTTCTGCCACTCAGTGGGCGGAACCACAGTGACTTCCGCTGGCAGTGAAGTCACGTGCATACCCTCTATAGAAACTCTTCTGTCATCCATCAGCATAGGCCCCGCCCATTAAATGCAGTTAAATTCGCAAGCAAAACTTTTGAAGTGTCAACCAAAAGTTTTTAACTCACAAGCAAAGAGGACTGATTTATAAACAAAATGATGTTTTTTTGATTGCCACTTACTGTCTTTTGCTCTCAAATCTCTTTTTTGATTGCAAATCCATTCTTTTTAATTGATGAATAAAGAAACAAATTTCTGTCTATATTCAGCTCTGTGTCCGTCCATCATTCCACCTACCTTGAATGGACATGGAAAGGAAAACCAGGACATATGGTGTGTGGTCCATGTACACTCTTCTCTGAGCCGCCCAAGTTGACTGACAGCTCATCTGGACCCACTGTGTGCTTTTAAAGGCGACAGAAGGAGGAACTGGGTGGTGTGTGGTTAGCATAGAGATGGAAGACCATATCCTGTTTCCTGGTCCACATCACTGACTGTCTCTGAACATTGAAATGGGTGAAAGACACTAGAATAGGATCAAGAAACTAGAAAAGCACTCAGAGAGCACTGACCTTCGCAGAGGCAGATCAGTACCCCCCCATCACCACCAAAATGTAATCATTTGTTCCTTGTGCCAGTATCAACATTTCCTGAAATTTTCATCCAAATCCGACCATAACTTTTGAGGTATCTTGCTAACAGACAAACCCTGATGAAAACAGAACCTCCAGCTGTTCTTGGTGGAGGTAAAAAAAAACAAACAAAATAATTCATTCATCTCTGATGTTCCAGCGTGTTCAGTAAACGTCCAGACCATAATGCAACACAGCAGGGGCAATTCTAGGATCAGAGATTTAGGGGTGCTTAGCACCCAGAGGGCTGGCTGGCCAGGCAGGAGAAATTTCACTGTTTAGTACATTTTTATGCAATTTCAGACCACCGTTCCCACATTTGTGAAAGAAAAGTGTAACATTTTTTTGGGTATGAGAAACTCTTTGACTAAACCATCAAATCTGATAAAAGTCATTTAAATGCTGATCCACAGTAAAAGAGGAATGGATGGAAAGCTGCCTCACTGTAAGTTTTTGTGTTAGCTTTTGGAACAGTTCAAAGGCCGGTGCCAGAGGACCTCAGGGTCCGCCAGGGTTCATATGGTAAAAGCAGATCTAAAAGATAAGAAGGAGCAAGACCATTTAGACATTTAAAAACCATTAAAAGGACCTTAAAATCAATCCTGAAACACAAGGGGAGCCAATGCAGTGACTTTCAAACCGCTGTAATGTGAGCCCGCCTTCTGGTTTTCCTCAGTACTGGAGTGTCTGAGTTCTGGGGAAGTTGAAGTTGTGAAATTCTATCTTTGGGAAGACCAGAAAACAGGGCATTACAGTCATCAGTTTTGTTGGAGATAAAAGCATGCATTAGCATCTCTGTGTTTGCTCGAGAGAGAACTGGATGGACTCTAGCTATATTCTTAAGATGATAAAAACCTGTTTTTACAATGGATCTAATATGTGGGATCAAAGTGGGCTCAGAGTCAAAGATAACGCCCAGGTTTTTTACTTGTTTTGATGGGTTAAAAGAATACGCTTGTAGCTTTGGCAAGTATTTCTCTGTCGTAGCTTCAGGACCGATAACTAAAACTTCAGTTTTGCCCTGGTTGAGCTGCAGGAAGTTTTCTGCCATCCAGGTTTTAATATTTAAAATGGTTAAAAAGGGCGTCAATTGGCCGAGTGTCTTCAGGAGAAATGTCCATGTACAGCTGTGTGTCATCAGCATAGCTGTGAAAATTGATGTCTCCTTATGATATTCCTGAGTGGAAGCATATATACTTTAAAAAGTATGAGACCTAAGATTGAGCCTTGGGGCACACCACATCTAATTTCATGGATGGCTGAAGAGCATGTATCTTTTTGTAGTATATTGAAAAAATAAACGAACAAAAAACTTTTTTTTTTTTTTTTTTGATTAAAGAGATGGTTTGTTTACTTTACAAACATTGCATTTTAAGTTTGAAAGTATGACCGCTTTTGAGTATTTGATATGTTTGTTTGTGGCTCAAGTTGATGAAATACAAGCTACAACAAGCAAACAACAAACAACAAGTTAAAAACATTGTACCCGTGGTGCCATTGTACGATAGCGCCCTCCCGTGGTGAAACAGCGGCATGGGACCCGTACACCCTCCTGTGCTGTAACATTGGGACATTGATCGGACGGACCCCAGACACAGAACGTGCATTATAGTAGGAAGCCTGACTGGTTTGAGGACAGTCTGGAGGTTTTATCTGCTCTCCACTTACCCTGACTGACTTCTATGATGACAGGATATCACAGCATCACCCACCACATCAACACAGGCTGATTTCAATGTCTTTCCAACTATAACACTTGTGCTGATCACTTGCTTGCACACGGGTAAGCTCGTGCTATGTCATATCCTTTTGTTCAGGAGTCACAAGGGTTCATGGTTCATCAAAACTTGGAACCAATGGTCTTAATCAATTTTTTTTTAATAAGCATCTCTTCACGTGTTTCATTAGTCAGTGTCTTCCAGCATCTGTCAGACTGAGAGGTACATTATCATTTTCATGGAACCTTTACTGAGAGTAAGGGATTAGGCACTTCCTCAGCCTGTGAAAACAAACTATCGGGTTCAGAATTGTTAACCAAAAAGCACTGTGTGATGACAGTGACTGTTCACAGACAGAGATGTCAGAGATTACTGCAAAATTATTGCAGCCACACAGGAAATCATTACTGCCTGTACCCATCAGACTGTTTAAGTCCACCTTATATCCACATGTTTATAATTACACACAGCAATATTTTTTGCACACTTATTTATCTACATTTCTTTTACTTATCATATTGATAATATCTGTCAAGAATATTTTGTACAAATTGCCATTTTAACTTTTTTCCAGAGAGTGTTATACCACAAAAAATGTGTTTCTGAACAATGCATCTGATAAAGGACTATTTGAATCTTTGAGAAAATATATTTTCCCACCTTAGGCATGAAATCCCAAACATTATTAAGAATTTCTTTGTCACTGAGGTTGTTTAAATTCAACTTCATAATGAGTCAATTTGATTCCTGTATGAGTATAATTCGAAAACGTATTCAAAATAATTCTTCCATTGCCTTGGTAATCACTTGTCCCTTGTGTAAAATACCGTTTTGTAAGTACTGTATACTTTATTTGATTCTAAATAATGCTAATTTGGCTGTCACCTAGGACATGGCAACTAATTGTCCAAGTCATTTTCATAAATCATGACAATATACTTTAATATAAACATTAGATTAGGCTTTCATATATTTTCTACTTGTCCTCTAAACTTTGCATACAGTTCAACAAACATTTGTCTAATATTTGTTATTATTATGAAAAAATGTACTTTAATTAATTCATTAAAAAAAAGAAAAAAACAAGAGGAAAGAAACGTTATTAGGCATAAACGTTAACATTAAAATCATTTCATATGTTCTTCACAGACGTTAATAGAATGAATCTGTCATCTGCAGTATCAGCAGTAAAAAAAAACAAAAACAAAAGTACATTGCTGTCTGCTCTAAAATATGGGAATTGAGTGTTTACTAAAGTCTGAACTAATAAGGATGGATGGATGATCTCTTTTCTTATCTGATCTGTTGTTACCTCCGCCAAGGAGGTTATGTTTTTGCCAGGGTTTGTTTGTTTGTTTGTTTGTCTGTTTGTTTGTTTGTTTGTCTGTCTGTTAGTGTGCAACATAACTCAAAAAGTTATGGACAGATTTGGATGAAATTTTCAGGGTTTGTTGGAAATGGGATAAGGAAGAAATGATTAAATTTTGGTGGTGATCGGGGGTGGGGGGGCCACGGGGGGGGGGGGGGGGTGGGGGCACTGATCAGCCTTGGCGGAGGTCTGCGCTCTCCGAGTGCTTCTAGTTCTAGCTACTTTTGGTTCTTTCTTCCTTTAACCTTCCTCTTGTGTTAGCTTTCTGTTACCATCTCTCATGTTAACAGTTCGGTTTTGACCCATGTCTTAAATCAGTTGCAAAATACACTAAAAACAATTATCTATCATCCCATTTGTTTCTCATCTCTTGGTTACCTTGTTAGGCAGGATCACTTTGAAATTTTCGTTAACATTGTGGTAAATGGGGCCAAAATTTTCGTTTCCCAATATCTCGCTTAATTATTGACCAAAACTCATGAAATTTAACTCAGGAATTGACAATGGGGTCCTCTATCACATTTCAAAGGCTGATCCGGATCTGATCCAGAAGGTGGATTTTATCTCAATTTATATAAAAAATGGGGGTGCCCTTACTTTTTGGCCTACTGTGCCTTTAATATTAAAGGTAGAAATTTCTGACAAGCACCATCGTGTAGCTCAGTCAGTTCCACATCGGGAGTATGCCACCGGATTTCATGTAGCTTTAATACTTAAGGAGCTAGATCCAGAAGAAAACCGCCATTACGAGAAATGTGATTTTCGTGAATAACTACTGAACTAATAAGGATATAATTATGAATCCAGTTGCTAATGGTATGTTTTCATGGTCAAGGAATCTTAAAATATAGGTAAAATAAATATGGGACAAATATTTATTTTTCTTATATTTAAAAGAGGATCTACTCAAGGTTGCCAGTGATGCCTCGCTCAAAGTCTAAAAGTGTGGAAGAGAGGAGAAAACAGAATGCCGACCGCATGAGAAAGAACAGGCAGGGAGATGACATAGATGCTGCTGAGGCCCGACGTGCTGCAGCAAGAGAAGGAATGCAGCGGCATAGAGAGGGATTGTCTCCAGATGCTGTTGAAGCTTGTCGTGCTTCCAACAGAAGATCTAAACAGCAAGAGAGAAAAGATGAGAGTCCTGGGGCTGCTGCCATTCGCCATGCTGCTGATAGAGCAGCTAAACAACAACAGAGAAAGGATCAGAGTCCAGGAGCTGCTGAGACACGCCGTGCTAAAGTCCGAGACAGTATGAGGCAGCATAGAGATGAGGAGAGCGCACAGGCTGCTGCTGGTTGCCGTGCTAAAGACAGAGACAGTACTCGGCAGCACAGAGACAATGAGAGCCCAGAGGCTGCTGCTGATCGCCGTGCTAAAGTCCGAGACGGTATGAGGCAGCATAGAGATGTTGAGAGCCCACAGGCTGCAGACACAAGGCGCCAGAAAGAGAAAAAGAGGAGCCAGGTTCATAGAGCACAGAAAACAAACATGACTATAGACGAATGTGCTGTTGTCTTTATGTCAAAGATAGAGGAAGGACCAATTTATGCCTGCTCTTCTTGCCATAGACTACATTACCGGTCTTCAGTGGTAGAAATGAAGGCTGAGAAATACAAGAAAAACCAAGACATTGAAAAAATCATCACTGCAGGCAGGCAGTTTGTAACCCACAACAAATCCTGGGTGTGCAACATATGTCATGGATCAATGAAGCGCAGGAAAATACCCACCCAGTCATGGGTCAATGATTTGGCTCTTGATGACATACCAGGAGCATTAGTTGATCTGAGGCCTCTAGAGCTGAGACTGATCAGCCAGAGGATACCTTTTATGAAGCTTGTGGGCTTACCAAAAGGCCATTCATGGAAGCGCAGTAAACGTGCCATCTAAGCTCCAACCAGTGGTGTCCTTGCTGCCAAGACTTCCAGAGACAGCAGAAGTTGTTGCTCTCAAACTGAAGTGGAAGCTGAGTTACAGAGGACACTACATGCACGAGTACATTCGGCCAAAAAGAGTGATGGAGGTGCTCACATGGCTGAAGCAGAACAACCCTCTTTATAAGGATATCCATATATGTTCGGACTGGGAAAACAGGTGAGTACCATGAAAAGTTATTTATTTTTTATCTATTAATATATCTAAGTACATTAGTTTTGTTAGACATGGACACAATACATTCCACCAAAAATTGTTTGACGACTATCTGTTATCACGTTTAAAAGAATTGGAAATATTTTGTGTGTTATCTCAGGCTTTATGATCATGTGCTTATACATATTATTCGTAATATTTGTTTTGAGATTATTTGCGTCTGTATATATTTCAAATATTCTGAGTATCTTAACATATATTTAGCTGTAGTGTTTTAAAAGCTTCACACAAAAATGGTTTACAATCGCCTCTTCATAGATGACATTTCAAATCTCATAATACACGTAATACCCCACTGGTATATTTTTCCCCACTTATTACCTTAAATTTATGACTCCCATTATACAAAAAAAAACAGGTAGCATGTCTTTCCATGTATATTTTTAAAAATATGTTATTTACAAACAGGTGGGAAGATGATGATCCGGAGTTGTGGGAAGCAATTTCCAAAGCCTTTCCAGAAGACATGGAAGTTGACGAGGTGGCCCCACCAGCTCCTGCATCACCCATGCCCACAGGAAATGATTACCTCCTCCTGGCTTATTTGGCAAGAAAGCACAGCATGAAGATCAAGGACGTTCCTGGGAATGGAGACTGCTTTTTCCATGCTGTGTCATCTTCCCTAGCTTCTGTTGGAGTGCAGAACATCAGTGGCCCTGATATACGGCAGAAGTTAATTGATCATCTGGAGACCACACCCTCAAAGAGTTACTATATCAACTTCCTCGAAATTGACAACAGCCCACATCAGTCACCACTACGTGAAAATGTCATCCAGCAGCAAAGAAGACATTATGACCTATACATAGATGGGTTGAGAAATGGTGCCTGGGCAGATAACCTTGCAGTTCAAGGGGTTGCAGATATGCTCAATCTGAACAGTGAAGTTCTCAACACAATAACCCCAGAATGGCCACACAATGTTCAACTGCGACAACGTAGCAGTGAATGCACCATAACAATTGGGCTGATGGGCCAGGTTCACTATGTGGCGCTGGACAATGCTGGCAATGAAAGCAGGCAGGAAGCTGAGGCCAGAGAGAAAAGGCAAGCTCTTGAGGACGAAGAAGACAGAATCCATTTTGAACAGACAAGTAAGCTGCGTGGCATCCCTTATGACACATTGCTGCAGCCAGAACAGGTAGCAGATGATGATGGCACGTTTTCCTTGGCACCAGGGGAGCATCAGAAACCCTGCCCATTCCTGACAGACAAGAGCTTTGAAGAACTTGCAAATCCTTCAAAATATCCCTTTGGCCGAGGAGGTCTGTCAGAGGAGAGGGATAAGAAAATTACACCAAGAAAATACTTCAACCAGAGGCTGCTGAATGCAGACGGCAGATTTGCCAGTGACATAGATTACCTGCTGGCAGCTCAATATGCAGTGGAAGCCAAGCAGGTCAGTGACGACCTTCAAATTTCTTTGAGGCAGACCAGAGGTCAAACCTTTCAAAACCGCAGGATCAATGCTGGCCTCATGAAAACTTCTGACAACCTTCAGGCCATGCTACGGACTGATATTGCCTTCAAGTTCATGAAAAATATCCGCGGCTCGCCAGCATACTGGAATACGGTTTTGCTAGACCTGCTGGCCATGGTTCGGCAGCTGGGAATTCCAACGTGGTTCCTCACTCTATCTGCTGCCGACATGCAGTGGCCAGAAGTGATCAAGAGCATAGCCCATCAGTATGGAAAACATCTGACAGCTGATGACGTCAAGTCCATGCCATGGGAAGAAAAGTGCAAGTGGCTTAGGTCCAATCCGGTAACTGCTGCTCGCCAGTTCAAACACCGTTTGGACATCTTCTTCAAAGAATTCATTGGCGGAAAGGCACATCCCATTGGTGAGCTGGTGGACTACATGATCCGAATTGAGTTTGAGGCAAGAGGTTCACCACACGCCCACACTATCTTGTGGATTAAGGATGCCCCAAAACTGGATGTAAACACTGATGAGGAAATTGCTCTATTCATTGACCAGCACCAGACGTGTGCCATACCAGAAGAAGACAGCAACTTGCGGGAACTTGTCCTTTCTCTCCAGAAACATGTGCACAATGCGACATGCAGAAGAGGAGGATCCTGCAGGTTTCGCTTTCCACACTATCCCTCGGTTGAAACTGTCATCGCTCGGCAGCCTGATGCAGATGATTTTGAGTGTCTCATCAAGACCAAAGGAGAAATGTTCAAACGAATATCCAAAGTCATGGAAAACAAAGATATTCCTGAGGATATCTCTATCGACGATCTCCTGAACAAAGCCGAGGTACATCCAGAGGTATACCAGGAGCTGGTCAAAATCATGAAATCTGGGAAACAAGTTGTGCTGAAACGTCAACCCCGTGAAAGATGGATCAATTAGTATAACCCCAAGATCCTCAAGACATGGCGCGCAAACATGGACCTCCAGTTCATCATGGACCCTTACTCCTGCATCATGTATATCACCAGTTACATGATGAAAAGTGAGAGGGCCATGAGCGAACTCCTGAAGAAAATGGCAGAAGAAAGCAGGGGAGAAGACCTGAGATCTAAACTGAGGAAGGTGGGGTCTGCTTTCCTGAACAACAGGGAGGTCAGTGCCCAGGAAGCCGCTTACCACATTCTCTCATTGCCACTGAAGAGGGCCAGCAGAAAGGTGGTGTTTGCAAACACAGCACCCAGAGACAAAAGAGTGTCTATGTTGAAACCGCAAAGGGTCCTGCAAGAAATGGATAATGATGACGAGGACATTTTTTGCACGTCGCCATTAGATCGTTATGCTGCCAGGCCGGATCAGCTGGAAACCATGTGTCTAGCAGAGTTTTCTGCCACCTATACAACAGGATATGCAGATGGTCCAGGTGATTCAGCTGACCACATTCCAGATGTGCTAGAGGGCAGTAATGACAATGAAGAAAGCGTATCAGACGATGAGGGCCATTCCAATGCACTGCCAGCAACCATTACTTTGCGCAATGGCCTAGGTTTCATGAAAAAGCGCAAACGTGAATGTGTGATAAGGTTCCACAACGAAAAAAAAGAGGGTGAAGATCTGTACAGGAACCTCCTCATGCTGTACTTTCCTTGGCAGGATGAAGTGGCAGATCTGAAAGGTGACTTTGCCTCCTTTGCAGAGCACTATGAAAACGTCAAGGACACTGTCCAGGTTAATGAGGCTAAATTCAGCGTCAATGCTAATGAGCTGGACAGAGCCTTTGAGGATCTGCAGAGGATGGGACCTCCAGAAGATGCGTGGGATGACCTGGCTCCCAATGCTGAATTTCAGCAAGCACAGCAACAAGATGAAGGAATGGTCGAAGAAAGACAGCTTCCTGATGAAGACCGACTACAGAATGTCGACCTTGCTCCAGAAGCATCATCGAGCAACCGCTCTGATCTTCATGCTCGTTTTACAGCTGACCTGAACAAGGTCCTGATGAGCCCTCAGGAGTACAGGGCCATGATGAGGTCTCTAAACAGCAAACAACAGGAAGTAGTCATGTTTCACCGAAAGTGGTGTAAGGATGCGATCTTCGCCATGAAACATGACCGCCCCATGCCACAGTTCAAAGTGTATCTCTCCGGTCCCGGAGGGGTAGGGAAGAGCCACATCATTAAGCTGGTCCACTATGCCACCATGAGGCTTCTCAAACCTCTATCCGGACACTTTGAACCAGATGAGCTTACAGTCCTGCTCACTGCCTTCACTGGGACAGCTGCATTCGGCATTGAGGGCATGACACTTCATTCATCTCTTGGATTTACTTCTGGACCAAAGAACAAAAAGGAGTACCAACCTGCAGGCAGCGAAAAGCTCAACACCCTCCGATCACAGTTGAGTAAGCTAAAACTGCTCATTATAGACGAGGTCTCTATGGTCGGGGCGGACCTCCTCTACCATGTCCACCGGCGACTTCAAGACATCTGTGAGACCTCAGACCCAGACTCCCGTTTTGGAGGAGTGAGTGTTTTGGCTGTCGGTGATTTGTACCAGCTGCAGCCTGTTGGCCAAAATCATGTCTTTGGCCTGCCTTCAGACAGCTACGCTCGCCTCCATGGCTCCCTGTGGGAGGAAAATTTCAGATTAATGGAGCTGACGGAAAGCATGAGGCAAAGAGATGACCAGCACTTTGCACAACTTTTGATGAGGGTAAGGACGGCGACCTGCACACAGGGTGATATAACTCTCCTCAAGACGCGAGTCGTCAAAAAAAGTGATAACAGTTACCCAGCAAATGCCCTACATGTCTTCAAGACAAACAAAGAAGTTGATCAGCATAATGCGGAACATCTTAAGAAACTACCCAACCCGGTTTTTGACATCAAAGCTGTTGATCAGAAAAAAGACGTCCAGACAGGCCTCATAGATGTGGTAATTTCTACCAAACCGTCTGACACTGGAGGCCTGAGGGAAGTAATATCAGTGGCAGTTGGTGCCAGAGTCATGGTGACTGTTAATATTGACGTTTCTGATGGCCTTGAGAATGGAGTCTGTGGCACAGTGGTGGGGATAGAGAACACAGGAAGTACCGTGCACATAATTTTTGTCAAATTTGACAGCACTCGTGTGGGTAAGCAGGCCATAGCTGACAGCCAATACAAGCAGTCCTATCCTGAGGCAGTGCCTATCAAGAGACAAGATGTGCAGTTTTTTGCCGGAAGAGGAAGATGATCTGTTGAGGCAAAGCGCTCACAATTTCCACTCTCACTAGCATGGGGATGCACCATCCATAAGGTGCAAGGAAAGACAATGGATCTAATTGTCATCTGCATGGAAGGGAAAGGCTCATTCATGCCTGGAGAGGCCTATGTAGCCTTGAGCCGAGTAAAAAAATTAGAAGGCCTGTTCCTGCTGGGTTTCGACGCCACTGCCATCCGTGTTAATCCTGCAGTTGTTCAAGAAATGGAGCGTCTGAGACAACAAGCAGCGACTGCTGCCGCGTCAAGTGCATCTGTATCTCCTCCTCCTGGAAAGTTGCAAATCAGACTGCTGAATGTAAGATCATACGTAGAACACGAGGTGGACATGCAGGCAGATGCTACTCTTCATGAAGTTGATGTCTTCTGTCTTGTTGAAACTTTTCTGAAAAAACGACAAGTCGTCTCCATTCTCCCCGATTCAAAAGTATTTAGAGCGGACAGGCCAGCTGCACTTGGGCGTGGAGGAGGCGTCATGATTCTTGCCAGGAATCATCTGGTGCCTCAGCGACAGGAACTCAATGTGTCTGGCCTGGAATGTATTGCTGTTGCTGTCAAGACACCCTCAACTCTGATAAATGTGGTCACTGTTTACAGACCGCCATCCATGGCACTGGCTGCATTTATCCCCAAACTGAAGACACTTTTGAGATCGCTACCAAGAAATGTTCCATCTCTGATATTGGGAGACTTCAATATCGACCTCCTCGAGTCCCCACAACACCAAATATTGACTCTCATGCAACAATTAGGCTTGCAACAACAGGTTACAGGACCAACTACTGATAACGGCACTCTTTTGGACCATGTTTATGCACCGAGCAATCAGCAGACAGATATCAGAGTTGCAGATTGCTATTTCTCCGACCACGATACAGTCTGCATCTACTTGTAAATAAGTCTGCATTAATACCTGGTATTTATCTAGTTATTTTTAACTTACTATTTAGTAAATATGTTGCACATACGTATGTCAGTTTTCTGTTTCTTTAACATTAATGTATCTTGTGTACTTTTGAAAAAGTAAATATTTATGTTGTAACTGTAAATAAGCCTGTGTTTACTGGTAGTCTATTGCCAAAAATAAGGTTTTCTCAACTTGTTAGTTTGTTTGAAAATGTGTTCATTTTACCTCTGCCAAAGGGATTTATCATTTATATATGTTCGTAGTTATTTTTTCACACAGTTAATTCTAGGCAAGCTGTATATTACTATTTAGTAAATATGTATGCACTTACACATGTCAGTTTTCAGTTTCTTCCACATAAAGTAACTTGTTTAATTTTGAAAAAAGTAAATATTTACAATGATCTTGTAACTTGTCATTGTAATAATACACATGTATTTACTTATGCATATACAATACATGTATCGTTTTGTTTTCCTTTGAGAAAATAATATTGTCATCATTTGAAATTAATTTTGTTTTATGCAATAAATGCATCTATTTATATTTTATACTTCCTTTTGTCTACATTCTGTTTTGTTTTGTTTTGTTTTGCTTTTGTAACATGTTTTCATCTACTTATAAATATTTTATAAATATGTCAATTGAGGACATATAGAACATTCTGAACTAGTTACATTATTCGACACATTGCTCAGTGCAATTTACACAAACACAATACGCGTAAACAGCCTACCCCAATGTTCAGCATCGCTGTTCAGCATCGCTGTAATAACTTGTGTACATGATGATGCACCAACACAAAGCAATATTTAGAAAAAAAGGCAACAAATAAATACAAGAGTCAATGAACTCGATTACAATACTAGATATGGCATCAAGAACCATGAAGAAAAAACAAGTAACACTACTTGTATAAACAGGGTAAACATGGTAAAGACTCCTGTCACGTTTCTGATGTAACTCCCTCATGAATCCTGGTGATGTCAGCAAAATAATGAATTGTAAATCTCTGACATTTTCATACACTCTCTCACCATTTCAATTATTCTAGAATTTCTCAGAGCTGATACCAGTTACTGTTTTGAATATAATGCCATAAATGTAGGATGCAACGCTTTCATTTTATTTCCAAATGAGATCATGTACATGGTCTAATATATTATTTCTTAGCGCTCAGCTATAAAGGCCTGGCATTTTCATTGAATAAACAGTTAGGAAGCAAACCGTAACTGTACTGTAATTGACAATGACAGAACCCCCTCCCTCCCAGGGGGGGGCCACATAGCAAGCTTTTTTCATGGAGTAGAAACCATACATAATTTAAAAAAATAAATGTAGGATTTGTATCACCGATTATGTGGGGAATTTTTGCACTTGGCGGAGGTCTGCGCTCTCCGAGTGCTTTTCTAGTTTTGTTTTGTGCAGGTATACTGAATAACAAGGCAAAATGAGAATCCCCTAAAGCTCATGATTGGGAGAGGAGCTGGCTGTCAGTGTGTTGGCTCACAGTGCACTTATGGTTTCAGTTTGGGCTCTAATTATTGCTTTATAATGTTATTTTTTATAACTGGGTCAACACCAACACTAACAACACAAAGGTCATAATTTCAACTAGAGCATTTCATAATTTAATGGAAAAAAATGGGTTTTTTTTTTTTATATTATTTTGGTAATTACAGTATTCATGGCCTTTTTGTATATCTGTTCTAAGATTTTTATTGGAGCTCTAACAGTTTGGATACAAGGGCTGAGTTGCACCAACAAGGAAATAAATATTCTTATTCAATATTAGCTCTAATCAGTTTTTAGTAGAACTAGGTTGAAAATTAATAAATGCAAATATAAAAATTAAGCAACACAATTTGATCTGTTTCCTTGAATGATTACACAAAATAAGTGTGACTGTATGACACTAATTTTCTTTTTTCTTACAGGGTGCCACAAGTGTCTGAAGACGTTCCGCAAGAAAGAGTTCGGAGCCAAAACAGATTATTCTGGCTGTGACCGGTCTTCATGGAAGCCACACACATTGAAAGACCACATACACTATGCTGGATTATCCAAACAGGCAAAAACAAAGGCAGAAAAACAAAAAAATAGAACAAGCATGGAGCAAGATGGTCTGAACTTTTCCGCTTGAGTTACTATGATGCTATCAGATTTGTCGTCATAGATCCAATGCACAATCTTCTTCTTGGAACAGCAAGACACATATTCCGACTTTGGACAGAATGTGGGATTTTAACCACAACAAGCCTGGATGAACTTCAAGCTAGGGTGGAAAACATCAAAGTACCATATGACGTTGTAAGAATTCCCTTACGAATTTCATCTGGCTTTACTGGTTTTACAGCATATCAATGGAAAAACTGGACTACCATTTACTCCTTGTTTCATCTTAAGGGGCTCATCAGCAAAAGACACTATGACATGTGGTTTGACTTTGCGCAGGCCTGTATCATACTCTGCTCCAGTCATATCCATTCAGAAACTGGAAGAAGCTGATAGATACCTACAGATGTTTCTTGCAAAATTTGTTGAACTGTTTGGCACATTGCACTGCACCCCCAACATGTATCTCCATCTTCATTTAAAGGAGTGTATTTTGGATTATGGACCAGTTTATTCTTTCTGGTGTTTTTCATTTGAACATTTCAATGGAATACTTGGGAAATTTCATAAAAACAATAGGTCTATTGAAATCTAAATTATGAGGCAATTTCAGCAGGGTCAACAGGTTAGCTTGCCATGGACATGTGAATATGGAACTGAATTTGCCAATATCTTGGGAGGACAAACGGTTGGGACTTTGTCATGCGATAATACAACTGATGAGCTTTATGTGAAGTACAATCATTTGAGGTCAGCAGAAAGGCTCATCTTGGAAAACTGTGTTGTAGTGCCACTCCCCCCATTCCACCCAATTATTCTGGATGAGAAGGACAGACATGCAATGCTGAAAATGTATCATCAGATCTATCCAGAAAACTGTATCATTGAGGTTGACTGTTTTGGTATAGTATGCAAAAGGGTGACACATCTGAATGTAACTTACTCCATAGAAGGATCTAGAGCAGAGGGGTATATGCTAAGTGGTGTGCACACACTAACAGTTTTGAGGTGCCAATCATTGACCCCCTATCCAAGACCAGCCATTATTAAGCAGTTCTTAATTGTAAACATCATGTCAAAAGTTACGGCATTTAAACATGTGGGTGCAAAAGTTTCCTGGCTTCATCCCCATCCAGACAGACTTTTTTATGGAAAACCAGTAGAAGTCTGGAGTTTGCAGGGATGAGACATCTCACATCCAGCATTGTTTCTCCCTGTTGAGCACATCGCTGGAAGATGTGCAGTCAACACAACCGCTGTGCAGTTACGCAACAGTCAGGAGAGGGTAACTGTAGTCATGCCACTTTGTACACTGGCTGAAATTTAGGATCAAAGTTTGTAATGCCATGTTTCCACTACGTGGAACCGGCTCGACCCAGTATTCCTGGAGACCGTTTCCATGAAGGATACTACTGACTTTACAGTACCTGGATGTCATAGCGATGCGGCACGTTATTTCCATGTTGTCTGTTCAGAGAGTTGCTGATAAACTCGCTCGTCGCGTGTTGTCTCATCTGAATTTTTATGTTGGCCACCAAAGACTGAATCTCCTTGACTGACCATGGTGTAGTTTTTGGCTGTTATCATGTGGATTAATGTACTGTTATATGTACTGTCAACTTCCGCATCTGTTTTTGTAAAATGGTGGGTCACAGAGAAAACTGTCTGACCAATCAGTGGTCTGCAGTGTTATACGTCACAGTTTAGTATCGCTTGGAACCTCGGCGGAGGTGATACCAAAAAACTAGTACCGGGTACCAGATTCCAGGTCCTTTTTCATAATGGAAATGCAAAAAGGCTGAGCCGAGTCGAGTCAAGCCGGTACCACACAGAGGAAACGCGACATAAGTGTTGTGTCCTAGTCCAGGGAAATGGACTAAAACCACCATTCAGATTTGTTTATCTTTATAGAATAGAAATTGAAATTTTTTGGTGAACTACCACAGCTGTACTTGAATGTAAATATTTTTAACTGAGCATTCTTCTCAGATAATCTGAACCCTTTGTTCATAAACAGTTGTTTTTTTCACTGATACACATAAACCAGTACTACCTGTTTTATTCAGATTGTTTTAAAGTTTTAGTTGTTTTAAACTGTTTCATATTATTAAAGATTTAAACAGATTTTTCTTGTGTTCATATTTTATTCATAGTTAACGATAAACAGTGGACTTGTAGTGGAATTTAGCAAGGATCTTGTTGATCATACAACCATATAAAGTTGGAATAGCGGGTAAAAAAAAATGGGTATACATGCTGTATATTTCTTACTTTTCACAGCGAAGTTTAACAATTTAAGTGTATATTTGAAGGGTTTTTAAGAGTCTGGATATTTTTCATATATGGTGATTCTATAAAATAATTTAAAACTAGTTTTAAATTACAAATTTAAAATTAAATTAGAAATTATTAATTTTACAGCTAGTTTTAAATCACCTTGATGACAATCAATGACAAACAGAAAACTACTCTATCTGTGACCACACACGTACACACGCACACAATTTGCATTTGTATACCTCAGAGCAGATTCATTTACATATGAAAACCTTACACGGTCCAAGGAGCTGGGGGGTTGGGGGGGGGTGTTGCCAAGGCTCTCTGACCAGAGGTTGGGAATTCACAGCAATTCCCGGCAGTTGGAGAGAATTTTCAGTGCCGACAGTAAATTCCTGCTAATGGGTGGTAATTTGAAGTTCCAAAGCAATTTACAGTGACGTTAACTGACTAAAACCCCACTTTTCATGCAGTGTAGCCTAATGTCGTTGCATATTTTTTTTATCACCCTCATCACGAGTGGAAAACAGTCCTGTAAAGTATTTCTGTGTGTGTGTGTTCTTCCGTCATTCCAAAAATAGATAAGATAATCTTTATTTGTCACATACACAATTATACACAGTCCAATGCGCAGCGAAATGTGTTTTGTACCTGCATTCAGTTTCAATAGAAAAAATTTAAAAATAAAGGTTCAATTAAAAAAAAATAAAATAAAAATGAAGGTTCAATACAAAAATAAGGTTCTGAAATATGTGTACATATACATAATCAGTCCAATAAGCAGAAGGAACACTGTTATACATTATACAAGGTGCATGTGTAAAAAGGTGCCAGTGTGTAGTGCAATGTCTAGTTTAGAGTTTAAAGCTTGGAGTTGAGTAAACGGATGGCCTGAGGGAAGAAACTCTCTCATCCTCTCAGTTGCAGTCTTTATGCAGCGATAGCGTCGGCCTGACGGCAACAGGGAGAATAAAGAGTTTCCAGGATGGCTAGGCTGCTTCAAGATCTTCTCAGCCCTTGACCTGCATCTCTGGATGTAAATGTCCTGCAGGTTGGGGAGGGTGGATCTAATGGTCCGCTCAGCTGAATGGACCACCCTTTTGAGGGCAGAGAAGTCCTGCTTAATACAGCTGCCCATCCAGATGGTGATGCTCCCGCACAGGATGCTCTCAGTGGTGCAAGTGTAAAAGTTCCTGAGCACTGTTAAGGGGAGCTTGAAGTCTCAGGCATCTGAGGTGGTAGAGACGCTGTCTGGCCTTCTTCACAATGGTCTGAATGTGAAGTGACCAAGACAGGTCTTGTGTGATTGTCACACCAAGATATTTAAAACTGTCCACTCTTTCCACCTCAGACCCACTGATGCGGAGTGGATGGAAGACCCTCTGCTTTTTCCTGCTGATATCCACAATTAGTTCTTAAGTTTTGCTGACATTCAACAGGAGATTATTCTCCTGGCACCAGTTCTCCAGGTGGATGACCTCCGTCCTGTAGGCCTGCTCATCATTGTGGGAGAAGAGCTCCACAACGGCTGTGTCGTCAGCAAACTTAATAATGATGTTACTGTCTGATGTGGATACGCAGTCATTTGTGTACAGTGAGCACAGCAAAGGGCTCAGCATGCAGCCCTGAGGAGATCCAGTGCTGAGTGATGGGGGATGATGTGTGGTTACCCACACGTACCACCTGTCAGTTAGAAAGCTGTGGACCCACCTACACAAGGAGGTGTTCAGTCCAAGGTCACACAGCTTAGTGACCAGCCTGGAGGGCACTATGGTGTTGAATGCTGCACTGTAATCCACGAACAGCACTCTTACATAGTTCCCTCTCCCATTGTCCATGTGGGAAAGAGTCTTGTGGAGCATGAGGGCTATGACATCATCTGTTGATCCACCTGGGCAATATGCAAACTGGAATGGGTCCAGGGTGGCAGGTAGGGAGGAGGAGATGAAGGTTTTAGTTAGTTTTTCAAAACATTTCATCACCCTGGATGTGAGGGCTATGGGGTGATAGTCTCTGGGACTACTGGGCTGAGTTTTCTTGGGGACGGGCACTATAACAGACTTTTTAAAACAACTGGGAATCATACATTGAGTGAGGGAGATATTCAATATTGTAGTAAACACAGGTGCCAGTTGTTCAGCGCAGGCCTTAAGGACACGTCCACTGATGCCATCTGGTCCAGCTGCCTTCCTTGTGTTTACACTCTTAAACGTCCTCCTCACGTCATGCTCCATCAGAGTGAGTGTCTCCGCCCCTCCAGCTGGGAGTGCAGCAGTTTGCCTGTTGTCAGAGTCAAAACGCGCAAAAAAGTTATTAAGTCCATCAGCCAGAGAGTCATCAGCCCTCACCATGGGTGTGTGTGGCATTTTATAGTCTGTAATGGTGCGTAGTCCCTGCCACAGTCCCTTGGAATCACACTGCTGTAATTGTGACTCCAATTTCTTACCACAGCGCTGTTTTGCCTCCTTCACTGCTCTGCGGACGTTGTAGGAAGCAGCCTTATATGCCTCCATGTCCCCAGTTGCAAGCCCTGTGTTGTAGGTAGCAGTGTGGGATCTAAGGGCGTCGCAGATGGTTGCATCCACCCACGGCTTCTGGTTGGGAAACATCCTGATGTTCACTTTAGGTGTGGTATCCTCCACTACTTTCCCAATAAATCCCACAACGGCTTCTGGAAACACGTTGATGTCACTGCCCGAGCTGTCCTGGAACATGTCCCAGTCGGCTGAATCCAACGCACCCTGCAGAGCGGCCTCTGATTGTCTTCTCCACCGCGTCACTTCTTTGACTGCAGGCGCTGCCTGCTTGAGCCGTTGTTTATATTTTGGCATTAGAAGGATGGCGGCATGGTCCGATTTACCAAACGGGGGCAGAGGTGTGGCTTTGTAACTGTCCTTGAGAGGAGAGTAGCAGTGGTCTAAAGTTCTCTCTCCTCTGATGGGGCAGGTGATGTGTTGTTTAAACTCCGGCATCACTTTCCTCAGGTTAGCGCTGTTAAAGTCCCCGGCCACAATGAGGGCTGCATCCCGGTGGTTAGCCTGGTAGCTGGTAATAGCCTCAAGAAGGGAACAAGAGTGACTCAGAGGAACAATGTTCTCCTTGTCACACCACTTGCTGTGCACCAGAAGACACACTCCACCTCCCCTTGTTTTGCCAGACTCAGTCGTTCTGTCCGTGCGATGAACCGTAAAGAACTCCGCTGGTTGAACGGCGTGGTCCGGCCTCATGGGGGTCAGCCACGTCTCGGTGAGACGCTGGTTTCCCTCGGGGCCTTTTGTGCGACCTGGAGCCAGCTCATCCTCCTTTGTTATTGTTGTCGCCCCCCCGCAGAATGTCCTGGGGCCAGGCTGGGTCTGGAGAAAAGTTCGTAGGAACACCACTGGAGTGCTGTATTCCTATGTTCAGGAGTGTCTGCTTGTCGTATGTGAAACGACACAGCACAGGCAAGGTTAATAAGTTAAAAATAAAAAGTAAAACAACTAAATACAAACAGAAGGTCGGAGCAGGTACGACGGCACCCAACCTCACCGTTGCCATCTTGTTTGTTCATGCCAGAGTGAAAAATGCGTTCTCTGCATCTCGTTTCATCATTTCAATGTCTCCTAACCACTTCCATGTGTGTGCAATTGTGCATCCAAATCATTTGCACCTTCTTTTGAGACGTGTTAAATGTAGACACAGTTTCTATGAGCAGAATTGCTTTCAGGTTTGATAAGTCACTTTGCTTGTGCTAAATTAATGTATTTACATTTTCTCCTCCCAGCACACACACAATTGTGTGTAAACGCCCCATATTGCATATTCGTTGTGTCAAATGTACTAAGTGGATGCAGACACGCTATTTTGCACCTTTGAAAGACGCAACCCTTATTGTGCACTGTTAGTAAATCAGTTTGTAAATTTTGTTGTGTGTGCAATGAGTTTGCACACGTTTTAATACATGCAAACCTTTAATAGATCCGGTCCATGATGTTTTATCAATCCTAGTTTTCCTCAATTCCATATAGATTATAGTTGCACAATATATCGTTTGAGCATCATCATTGCAATGTACATGTGCGCAATAGTCACATCGCAGGTCCTGCAAAGTAGGATACAAATGAACTGGATGTGTTCTCATCTAATTTCATCCTGGGTACCTGACACACACTCCACACAGCAATCCACCAATTACAATCGTTCTTAATCAGTTTAGAGTATGTTGCTGGTACCAACACTGAAAAATGAGCAACAAACACACGAAAATCACTGTAAATAAAGACTTGGTGCCAAAAAGAAAAGCAACGTCAGTTATCTTCAATTATTTCAGCTACAGGAAGGATGATACTGAAACATGGATTCTGTGTCGACAGTGCCTTCTACCTATTAACACAAGAGGAAACACAACTAATTAGTTTGAGCATTTACGTCAGCACCACACAGCTATTATGTCCTCCTGAGTATTTTTTCATATAGCAATATATCGCGGGGTTAAAAAAAACAAACTGCAATGACAGTTTTTTACAATATTGTGCAGCCCTAACATAGATGTCTTCCTTTTATTGAGTTGTTCCAGTGCTGTTGCCTCTATTTGATGGTTTCCCTCCAGATTATGTGTTTCCCTTCTGATTTTTAAAGTTTTATGTTAATGTCCACAGCTGGTCTCCTAACAGTCTCTTTTGCCGCTCTGTCTGCCTTTTCATTTCCTGTGATCCCTACATGTGCTGGTACCTACATGAAAATTATTTCTTTCCTTTGACTGACAATTCTTGGATTGGCAAAGAACTGAGAGCAGAGGAGTCGATATATACGAAGTCAGTATATACTGGCAGTCTGATGAGCTGCAGCTGTGTTTGCAGGTGAACAGAGCTGAGCTGATGAGGTGGGTGTGGCTGACTGAGTGAGTGACAGGGAAGAGAGACAGAGATGTGAAAGCTACAGTGACGCGATTAAGGCTGGGGCACTGCACATTAAATAAAACAATGAAAATAATAGGGAAACACCAAACAGGTTTGTGTTAGGGATGTCAGGAGGAGTCTGTGGAGCATGTTACACTTAGGTGCAGTAAATATGACACACAGAGAGAGTAGATGAGGAGGAGGATAATAGAGTTAGGGGTAAATGAATTTACACTGAAGGGGGTATTAAAAATGGGTGAGAGAGCACAGGTTAGGGTACTTATGGAATTTTTAAAGAGCACAGGGGTATATGATAGGATTTGAGGGACACTGGGGCTATACTGTGGAAAACAGAAGGAGGGTTGAGTGCATAAGAGTATAGGTGAATAGATGCAGGGTTTTTTTCTTGTTTTGTTTTTATCATTTATTATTTATATTATATGGATAAAGAATGTTTATCTATTGTCTGACCCACACTCTGGAGCAAAAGGTGGTGGTAATGCACCAATAAGCTGGATGCCAACCACCGTAAAACACGAAGAAGAAGACAGCTACAGTAGATGTGAAACTCAACATGTGTTGTGGTTTAACTCCATCTTTGTAATAAGGTTTCATCTCATCCTAAGTGCAATAGGTTGGAGAATTTACCACATTATTTTTTATTTAAATATAAAAATAAGTCCCTACTAGTAAAGTATAAATCATTGTGAAGTATGCAAATTTCTGAAAATTGTTGTTCCCTGTGAACACGTTAACTTGTTTTAGTGGAATTTCCCATAAAGTATGGAGAAACCTGTATATCGACTTTTCAAAAGTTTGAAGGTGTGTTTAGGCTCACTAACCAGTGACTACTTTACCTACATTTTTTTACACTTGTAGAACCTCTACAAAGGGTATCCCCACAAGTGATGATTACAATGAAACATGTAAACCAGTATGGGTGTTTTTTAAACAAGCTATCATAATTAAAACCAAGCACTATTTCTAACCACATATTTCCCTCACCGTGAGGACCCTGGTCTGGCTAGCACTGCATCTTGAACCTCACTGTCAGGAGTATGTGGAGGGGTTAGAGAGGTAGGCCTACTGTTTTCAACCTCAGCTGTCCTTTTCTGTCTTTCTTTAGCCTTCTTTCACTCCTTCCGCTTATGTCTTTGAGCTCTCTTTTACTCAGATCATTGATTGATTTCTTTTTCCCTGCTTCTGTATCTCTTTTCTATTGCTCACACTCTTTCCTAAAGTATTCTGCCTTTCTCTGTGAATTTGCATTTCTTCTCGCCCTGTACTCTCTTTGCCTCTCTGCATCTGATATCTGAAAATAAACATGACATAACATTCAGAGAAAAGGGACTGGCTGGCTTAACTGCTGTGTGTAGTTTGTCATTTCAAGCTTTCAGTTGAGCAAAAGCGATAAAAGGGAAAAAAAAAAAAAAAATTCTCCTGATACTTTGTGGCCTTAAGTCATTTTTTGAGAGCTATCTGCCAACGTAAAAAAAAAAAAAAAAAAAGAAATAGGATTTTAATGTTATTGTGGCCCCACACATATTGGCCCTTATTGAGTTGTTTGGGTCCATGTGGGTAAAAACCTTCAACCCTGTAACAATGAAATATAGGTAAGAAAGTATGCTAACTCTTAACTCTCTTTACAGTATGAGTGGGAAAAGTTGAGTGATGTCACTTCCCGGGTGCTGAGGAAGTTGGACTGAACCATTATTTTTTAAAAAGGGGGGATTGGTATGCTGTTATGGGGTTGAAAAAGCAGGGGGACATGAATAAATAGTGCTATTTTATAAATAATTCATGTGTTTTTCTCATATTTCTTTTATTTAAGTTAGACAAATGATTATATCAGCTGAAAAAAACTTGCGGTCACTGACTGTTTTTATTTGTTTTATATTCCATTCAAAAGTATCTTTGTCAGTGGGGACATGCTAATTTGGCTGACCTCTATGCCTCAGCAACCCATAAAATTATTCAAAACATAATTTTTAAAATATGGTTGTGTGTTATGATGGAATTTGGAGCTTCGGATTTACAACTCTGACATCCTCTCCATCCTGCTCTATGGCTCAGAAACATGGCCCTTAAACAAGACTCTGGCTGCCAGAATAGATGGCTTTGATAGCAGGGCTCTCAGAACTATTGAAAAAATCAGGTGGCCCTAGCGGGTTTCCAATGAGGTGCTTCGAGCCCGCACGTGCTAGCCCAAAGCATCCAGCCTGGCCGCGCAACGTTGAACCCGCTGTTTCGGTCATGTTCTCCGCCTCCCTCCTGACCATCCAACGAGAGCCATCCTTCAGTTTGACCCGAAGGCCACAGACTGGAAACGACCAAGAGGCAAGCCCTGCACCCGATGGCTCAACCTCCAACAACATGGAGTTACCATGGAGGACGCAGAGCAGCTGGCACAAGACCGCCAGCGATGGAAAACACTGGTTCACCTGGTCGGCTCAACACACCGGGACGAGACACCCGTCCCATCGCAGGAGCCCCAATAGTAGTAGTAGTAGTAGTTATAGTGGAAAGACACACGGATATTTCCATTTCTTGTTTTGAAATGCATTTTGTGGTTTATATGAAAACCTTATCTAAACGTAAGCCTGTTGGACACAAAGGGCACTGAATTCAGAGAATCACCCATTATACACACACACACACACACACACACACACACACACATATATATATATATATATATATATATATATATATATATATATATATGAGCCACAACATGTTGAAGCCTGGAGATATTTTAACCAGTTTCACACATTCACAGCACAAGTATGACAACATGTTGAACGATTCCAATGTACTATTATACCTAACAGGCCCAGTGTAACAGCTGATTTTTACCCCCCAGTTGATTTTTACCCCGGGATAAAAACCAACTAGTTGATTTTTACCCCCCCTCTGGTTGGTTTTTACCCCCCCCAACATACAACCACTTTAAATATACAACAAGAAAACAAGGTTATATTTCATTTTTTCATTGCAAGCGCTCTATATGAAATATGACTCTCTTTGATTTTAATAAGTAAAAAAAAGAATGTGAAATGACGTGGCTTTTTGTGAAATATTTTATTTGAACTTTAATTCGATGTAATGGAAATGAGTTGGCTTTGTTTACATAATAGTTTGTGCAAAATGTGAACACATAAAAAATTTACCAAAATTAAAATTATGCGAATGCAAATAAAAAATTTTGCTCACTTCACAACAACACATATTGCTCAAATCCAGTGATACATGGAGTACACAAATTCTTCAAAACAAACGAAATTTCTTGATCAAGTCTCATTCGAGTAAGGTGCTATCCGATCACAACAACACCTTTACGTATTCACCGGGATTCACCAGACAGTACATATATATATATATATATATATATATATGTATGTATATATAAATATATACTGTCCGGTGAAGATTATCCAATTTACCTATATATAGGTAAATTGGATAATCTTCATTCATTCCATCATGGACGACGATCTGTATACTCAGCTTCTTAACTTCTTCTCGGCTACTGATCGGCGATATCCTGACGCCATCTACGACCTACCACCCCAACAATGTGCCAATGCCAAAGCCAACTTCCGCCACACCGCCAAGCCCTACCACGTGGCCAATGGCATCCTGATGTTTGATGACAAAGAGGTAAGCTCAGGCATTCTTATTAGAAATTAAACTGTTGTGAGTTAAAACACTTAGCATTACGCTACGAGCCTGCATGTCTGTTCGTCTGTCTGTGGATATTTTTTCCGAGCGATAACTTAGAAAGTATTTGACCGATCCATTTCATATTTAGAATATGAGTTACTTAACTAAAAACAAAGGCTGAGTTCGTTATTCAGCTTTGCAGCTCATCAAGTATGCGCATAATTAAAAATTTTCCCACACACCTATTTTTCACAATTTTGGCTCTTAAACGCTCAATTTTTAAGCTAGGTTCATCAAATTTGCGCCAAATATGTGGCTTAAAGACCTGTACATCTGTATCAAATATAATGTTGATGTTGAATTTCAAGGTCATTTCTGGGAAAATGTCTTAAAATCGAGAATTTTCTTAATTCCTTGCATTGGGATATAACTCATCACGTATTTAAGCTAGAAATTTCAAAATTGCAGGAAACATGCACCTAGTCAACCTCGAATTTTGTGTTGAAAATGATGTTGATTGACTTTGACCTTCAATGTGAATGTAAATCAATATAGCATAATAAAGCAATAAAACAAGGTGCAATAAATATAGGGATGCAATACATTGCTAAGCTATTTCAAAACATATCTAGGAAGGCATATGTAAAATTTCCCTAAAACATTGCTTTATCACATCCAACCCGTAAACAATCTATATTTTCCTCACAAAATCCAAACGATAGACTTTTAGACTGCTTTTCATATATTTTCATTTAAGTGGCAGTTTCTAGAGGGAGGGGTAAGAACCAACTAGTTGATTTTTACCTCCGGGGCTAGAAACCAACCAAAGGGGTAAGAACCAACTAGTTGGTTTTTACCCCGGGGTAAGAATGGGAGGGGGGTAAAAACTGACTGCTACACCGGACTGGCTAATCGGGAGGACCGGGACAATTTGCGGTGGGCCGGTATGATATTTAGGCTGCGAGGGCTGGAGTTCACTTTAAATATGTATTTAATATTTTATTTATTTATTTTTGGGGGGCCGGTGTTCAGTCATAGCACTGAGTTGATCACGTAATCTGCAGCCGCTGTTCCTGGGCCCCGCCCCCTCTACTAGCAAACTGTGTGTTTTCTTCCTGTTTTTTTGCGGACACACTGTGACCTGGCCTAACATGTCCTTGCATACGGTTAGTAGCTCTGTACTGTCGCTGTGGAGCAGATACGATCTGTGCTCTGTAGGCTATGTTGATGGTCAGCTGTGTTTGCTGTTTGAAACATGGATAATAGAAAGAGCAAGGGTGGCACAGAGAAGGCAAGAATTAAAAAGAGGAAAGCTCTTGAATCAAACGCAGCCAAATGTGCCAAAATCGGCAACTTTTTCACAAAAACGACCTCCCGGTTGGAAACAACTAATGAGGATGATGAAACGGGTAAACCACCTTTCAAACTATATAATTATCGAGTCAATGAATTGTGTGGCATTGTGGCGTGTAACATAACGTTATGCAATTTAAATAATAGTATGATGCGACGCCACATAACTGGGAAACTTTGTCTTGTAGCTCCTCAGAGTCAGAAAGCAGATCCAGCAGCAGACACCAGCCATGAGCCCACAAGTCCAGAGTGGGCAGGTAGGACTGCTCAGAGAGGGAAGATTATTAGAATAAATAGGCTCCAATGAAGAGTATGGTGTAGGCCTGTTCAATATGAAAGGTGCTCTGAGATGCTCCAGGATTCAGCACTACATGAATAAAACTGCCACCAAGGCTTTGAAAATAGAAAATTTGTGCTGAGAATTATGACCATTTTGAAAATGTGCTTTAGTGTCAGAAGCAGAGCCAGGAGCCAGTAGTGATGAAGGGATTGCTCCTGTCAGGATGGAAGGAAAAGGTGAGCTGTTGGAACAGCCTGTGTGAACAAGCATTAGTTCCAGTAAAACCACTTTCTATACCCAGACGATAGTCCTGACCTATTTTATTTTTTATTATTAGAAGTGAGACAGTAAATACACAAAGCCCACAACTGAAAGGCAATAGCATAAAATAATATTAAATAAGCCTGCATATTTTACCAATGTAAATATCTTAATTAGTTAAGTAAGTCAAAATGTCTGTAGATATTTTTTTATTATGATCCAGGTGCAGGCGAGTCTAGGGAAACTGGAGGAAGTGTGAAAGGGAGAGCAGAGTCTACTGATGACAGAGGAGCAGCTCAGCAGCACAACCCTGAACCACTAGTCAGAAATGAGACAGATGAAGATGAGTCTGTTGTTAGCTTTGATTGCTTTGCTCGCCCTCAGTCACAGAATATACATACATTTTTTTCTTACCATCCTCATCAAACCCCTAATATCACTATACCAAAAGTTTTCAATAGCAACGATGGAACAAACTGCAAGTAAGTTGTGATGGAAATCTTTTGTTGCAGAGGATACAAAAATAAGTTATTAGAAAGTGCAGCAAGCTTTATTTTTTTTTAAATTATTTTTTTATTTCATATTTTTATGTATTCTTTCATTTCATTTCAAACATTTTCAAGGTTTGAAAAATGTTAACACTTACAAGAACAAAAATATAGATTCTGTTATTGTTGTGTTGTGAGGAATAATAATGTTGGAGATGTCGATGTGCACTCACTGTTGAAATAAATCCACATTGTGAAGCAACCTTTACTTGCGCTGAATTGGAAATATTTTAGAAAATACACTGAATTGCAAGGCTTTGCAGAACAGTGTGTAGACCTAACATGTAAGGTTATAATTCCATGATTTTAATAATAATCGGTTGTGATCTAAAGTGGGCCGGTCTGAGGTATGAAACTCCAGGGCTGAAAATGAGTCTCAGTCCAGCCCTGATACCTAACATCTTCAACTATCCAGTGAAGTAGGTTTTGGTGTAATGATTATTTTTTTCTGAAAACAGAAAAAATTTGGTTAAAAATCACACTGTGAATAATTTCCTCAGGAAAGATGTTTCTTACTGCTTAGCTTTGCATGTGAGAAGAGTTAGTACAAGACTGGAAAGAGCACAATATACAAAGAATCTTTTCAATGGAAGTCGTACCATATCGAATCCTTTCAGACACCTGGTGTGAGTCGCCAAAGGAAGAAAGATCTGCACTGAAAAGGCCAGAGGGAATCAAAGTAATAAAAGGAGATGAAGAACATAGAAATGCATAAAAACACAACATGTCCTTTGAGAACTGAAATTTATAGAAACATGGTAAAGATTCACCGCCTCAAAAAAGACAAACTGCACTCTTGAACTGAATAGAAGTAATGCAGAAACACTACTTACAGTTTTAGAGGCCTTGGGATATATAGACTACGAGTACAGGAGCTCTTTGTGATGGTGATGTCGTGACGATATGTGATGAAATCAAGGGATAAGAAAGTCACAGGGTGGAAGCTGGATTTGATGCCTGTTCACATAGTTCAGACATTTATTGTCACTTTGGGAAACATTCACAAAGGGGAACTTTTACAAATGGTTGCATTTCCTTTGGTGCACTCACCAAGAAAAGAGAGGAAAAAAGAATAATTTAGTTTCTTTTTTTCCTCACCACAATAAGAAGACTGAGTCAAACCACTGATGTTTAAACAGTAAAGAAGACATATCCATTTCTGTCCGAGGTTTCTTTTTTTACTCCCAAAGTGAAAAGCAGGCTATGGTCATGCACATGCTGTATTTTCTTGTTGTCCTCTATAAAAGGTACATATATTTTCACTGTTGAGAACAAAAATTCAATAAATAATACAACCAACTGAAGGGATTACAAGAGTTAAATGTAAAAGACTATAAATGTTGATGAATTAGTTAATTAATTCCAAGAGGATGGTGAACCACAAGTTCCCTTCTAGTTTACTTCATGCTTTAATCAGAGGTAGCAACAGTGACTTTACTCTAGTAGGAGCACAGAGATGAGGGCCACTATTTTAAAAATTACTCTAGTAAACGTATAAGTAGTGATACAGCAGTGAAAGTAAAACATAGGTAACCCTTCTTTACATTGTTTTTGTTGTATTAGATATGAACACTTCAAAATGGAGATGCTGTAGGCTGCAGAGACGTCATTAAGGTCATCAAACCAGTGACAGTAGAATATATACAGATCTTTGTAAGCACCTGATGTCATGTCATAGCTGTTTTAAGCAGTAACTTCAAAGACTTCAAAGAAAACAATCTGTCAACTTTGAGGAACATGCCTTCCACTAAGAATCAAGGTGAGTCTGAGACCTCAGTGATAAAACAAAAAAAAAACTGATGATGCTTTTTCCAAGTACTCCAGTTGTCTCTCACTTGCACTGGCACACAAAGAGAGACAGAGAGATTGGGGGGAGGGTGGGAGAAGAGGGGGGAAATTGGGGGGAGACACAATGATGCACAGCAAACTACACTACAACTGTTAAAAACTACAACAGCTGTTGTTAGAATAACTACCAGATAACTAGAACAAATACCCATAACTGTTTAGTACTCCAAATACAGGTACTAACAGTAGATATTGTTATGGTCTGGCTCGAGGACCACAACAAAAATATCAAACGGAGGACGGAGGACCAATGCTAAACGTGGTTTATTTTACAAAGTAATGAATAAGTACCAACTAAACCATAACCAGAACACAAAATACAATAAAATAAAAGGTGGCTCGGGCTGAGCATCCAGCTGGTGGCAGAGAGAGAGAGAGCGGTCTGGACAGCCATCCTTTATAGACTGGGAACCACAGCCGCAGGTGTTTCCGATTCCCAGGCTCCGCCTCACGCACACTGACGCAATGCAGCTACTGCAAGGATAGGTAGCACATCCACAGAGACACAGACAGGCAGCACAGAGGCCCTAGGGCCGTCACAATATACTAGTACTGCAGCTGTTACTACCAATAATATACATTGCCTTTTTTACTGAGACCAGAGTAAAAAATTTCATTCATGTACCATGCACTTGTACAGAATGACTCTTGACTGTGAGAAGTGAGTTAACATTGTCTGTGATGACCCTGAAGGCCTCTCTTACTTTACAAGATACCTGACTAAAGGAGGTATAAAAAAACAAAAACAAAAAACAGCTGTTTCGGCCAGTGATCGTATGTAGGGATGGGAATGGATAAGAATTTAACGATTCCAATTCCATTATCGATTTTGCTTATCGATCTGATTCCTTATCAATTTTCTTATTGATTCTCATTGAATGAGGGAATAAAAGAGTACAAACAGGTGTGCTTGCATTAACTGTCTTCTACATTTCTATCTGTACAGAAAATATACCATATGCAGTATGTACAAATGATAACAAGAAAAGCACCCGGAGAGCGCAGACCTCCACCAAGACAGATCTGTGCCCCCCCCCGATCGCCACCAAAATTTAATAATTTCTTCCTTGGAACTGGGCCCGGTGTTCACTCTGCCGCTACATTCACAAGCATCGCTAAGTAGAGTATCAAATACGTGACATTCCTGTAAATTAATCACATGCTGTGGACAAATGTTTGAGCATATTGGAGGGATTCCACCCTTTTGAAGACATGGAAGCTTTGACAGTGTTCCAGTGGACCTGGTGTCATCTTTTTAGACCGTTTCTGCCTCAACACCATGTTGGCTACGTTCTGACCAAAACAATGCAGCGTACGCTTGACGTCATCACGCATGCGCAATGAAGGCGGAATCAATAAGCAGAATCGTTAAGCAGGCAGGCAAACGATACCAAGGAATCAAGCTACTGGGATCTGGTTCTCAAACAGAACCGGTTCTCGATTCACATCCCTAATCATGTGTCTGAGCTTCACTCCACTAAAGGCCAAATTCCAGGTAAGGTGAAAACCCTCCAGGATAAATGTCAATATATGGAGGATCAGACTAGACAGAATAATTTATGAAACTGTATGCAGAAAGTGAGTAAGTCCGATTGTTTCCAAATTCCCATCAAAAAAACTAATAATAGGAAGAATAGAAGTGAGTACTACATCGGGTGGATTTCCTTTTTGTCTCACCTTTATGTCATTCATCTCTTGGTTTTTATCCTATTTGTGCTTTTGTTGTCACAGTCTGCTGTCTCCTCCCTGACCCTGTCGCTTCATCAACAACATTGGTTCCACCTGGGACTCCCTGCTGCTGTCCTTTCCCTCACCATGCCACACCTAATCAGCCAAACCCATTCCACCTGTCTGCTCCCTCTCACTCATCCTGCCGGTCACACCCACCTCATCAGGCCAACTCTCCTCACCTGTTTACCCAGCTGCAGCTCACCCCCCAGTCAGCCCAGCATTTAAGCCTCACTGACTCTCCAGTCTGCTAGAGTTAATGAGGTAGAGCAGTGGGCTAATAACTGGGGGTTTAAGTTGTCAGTTGGAAAGACTCAAGTTATTTGTTTCTCCAAGTGGCATGAGACAGTGTCTTTGGAGCTGTATAACTAACCAATAGAGCAGGTTAAGGAAGTGAGGTTCCTTGGGGTGTGGATGGATGAAAAGTTGACATGGAGAGAACATATTAATAGAACTACAAATAAGTGTAAGAAAGTAAATAACTTACTGTGTTGTTTGACAGGTCAAGGATGGAGAGCAAGCTGAAAATCATTACTTCAGATATATTGGGCTTTAGAGAGAGCTGTACTGGATTACGGGAGTATGGCATGTATTTCCGCAGCTGAAACCAATCTGAAAAACTGGATGGAGAACAAACGAAGGCGTTGAAAATTTGTTGTGGCTCTTTTAAAACATCACCGGTTACTGCATTGCAGGTGAAAATGGAAGAGATGCCACTTACAATCAGAAGAGTCCATCTGTCAATGGCATACTGGGTTACAATTCAGGGGCATAAAAGTTCACATCCAATTAAGGAAGTTCTAAAAGATTGTTGGGAACATTGTAAGTCAAATTTCAGAAGTTTTGGATGGTTTGGTCAAGCTAAAGCAGAAAGTTTGGATATGTACAATTTTAAGTACTGCCCTACTGTTCCTATATCAAGCATACCTCCTTGGCTTTTTAAAACATTGTATATAGACATGAATCATGCATCAGGTAATCAAAAAAACAAAACAAAAAAACACATAAGGTACATACTCAAGTACTAGTTCAGAGATATATTGACCAGCACTGTAAGGGGAAAACTATCATATGCATGAATGGATCAAAACAACCGGATTCAGGAAAAACAGCATCAACAGTCTTTATTCCTAGTTATGATGTAGCTATTAAAGAAAGGGCATTGGATCATTTATCAGTTTTTACTGTAGAGCTTTTGGCAACAAGACCAGCGTTACAGTGGGTAGAAGGGAATTCAGAACAGGAAGTGGTTATTGTATCTGAGAGCATCTCAGCTCTTTCTAGTGTGAAAAGAGGAAAGTCAGTATGTAGGCAAGATATTCTGTTTGAAGTTCCGAGTGAATTATATCACCTACAAAAGAGAGATTATGAAATAAGATTTATTTGGGTCCCTGCTCATGTAGGGTTAGAAGGAAATGAGAAGGTAGATCAGCTGGCCAAGCAAGCATTGAAAATTAAGGACTACTATCAGTACAGCTGAAATGGAAAACACCAATGTATAAAATCTGGCAGGAGTATTGGGACAGGAGTGACACAGGTAGGCATCTACATTTCTGAAGGGATACTGATATTATACGAAGAATTTAGTTTAGTTTTTTTGTTTTTTTCCTGCCAAGCCTGTGTCCACACTCCAGTCCAGCTGGTGGCGGTAATGCACCAAAAAGCTGGCCTGCCAACCGTCATAAAACCACAAGAACAAGAACAGTCTTTGCCAGATTGTCTTCAGAACCTATCAGACTCTCCAGCATTCATCTGTACTGACTTCCCTGCTTCTGTCCCCTACCTGATTTTGACCACATTATGCCACGGGCCAGGATGGCCCCTCCTGCCCCCCCCCACCCCCCCTACAATCCTATAAATTTGGTATCATTGGATTCCTTGAGATGTCTAGATCACAAATATAACTGGTAACAGTAAAAAAAAACTGTGACTCACTGTGACATATCAACAGTTTTATTGACCTACTGTGAAACATACAAAATGGCTAAATGGAAAATCTGTAATTATACCATTTGATACAAAAACTTATTAAAGCCTCTTTTTTTTTAGTAATTGAACATATAAAGCACAAAATAAAAACTAATTGTATGCCAAATCCTTTACTTTTTAAATAATGCATCTATCCTTATTGTATCTAGAGATACGCTAGAGTAAAGTATGGCATGGTATAAACAGTAAGCACCCGTATCACAATACATGATCATGACCTCAATAAATGTTTGTTCTTCACAATTCTCCATACATTTGGCCAAAATATATATACAACAAGAAAGCTCAGTCTTTTTTATTTATTTTTTTTATTTTACCTTTATTTAACCAGGAAAACCTCATTGAGATTAAGAATCTCTTTTTCAAGAGTGTCCTGGCCAAGACGGGCAGCAGTACATTAAATAGTTACAGACAGACTTCCATACATAAAACGAATACATAAAAGCACATAGACAAGTCAAACTTTCCAAAGTCAACTCAAAAAGTGCTCATGAAATGTAGACAATAGTGCGTCAAGTAAAACATCTGCAGTCAGATATCTCCCTCTCGAAGTCATACAACATCCTCTTAAAAGTGTCCAACGAAACCAGATCCTTCAGTTTCAGGTCTTTTTGTAGTTCATTCCAGGTGAATGGGGCCGCATACCTGAAGGTCTTTTTCCCCTGTTAAGTTCTAACTTTAGGAACAGACAACAAGAACAGATCCTGAGAACGCAGATTATAAGAGTCTGTAGTTCTCCAACTGATGTAGGTCTGAAGGTAGGATGGGAGCAGACCTAGAATAGACTTGTAAATTAAAATACGCCAGTTACTCAGTCTGCGAGCCGACAAGGAAGGCCGTCCTACACGATCATAAAGCAGACAATGATGGGTAAGAGATTTAAAATTGCTGAGGAACCTCAGAGCTCCATGATGCACACTGTCCAGTGACCCTAAACTATGGGTGGAGGCATGCATGTACAAGACATCACCATAGTCCAACACAGACAGAAATGTAGCTGAAACCAGTCTCCTCCTTGATTCGAAAGACAGACATGATTTAATTCGAAAGAAGAAGCCAAGTTTTAGTTTGAGTTTTCTAACAAGCTGCTGAATGTGAGCAGAAAAAGAAAGGAAGCTGTCAATTAAAATGCCTAAATATTTATAGGTCGGGACGAGTTCTATCTGTGTTCCCTGGGTAGTGATCAGTGAAGGCAGGTTTGACAGTTTGGACCTTGAGTTTGAAAACATCATGACTTTTGTTTTATCTGCATTTAAAACCAGTCTTAAGTCATGAAAATTTTGTTGGACAGTATTAAAAGCAAGTTGTAGCTGGGTAAGGGCTTGGACAGGAGTGGAAGCAGAAGTGTACATGACTGTATCATCAGCATAAAAATGAAATTTTGTGTTTGATATATTGTGATTGATGTTATTAATGTAAATTATGAATAAAAGTGGCCCCAGGACTGACCCTTGTGGCACACCTTTTGTCAAGGTGAGTAAACTGGAAGCACAGTCATCTATCTGCACACTCTGCATCCTGTCTGTCAGGTAATTTTTAAACCAGCCAACTGCGTGTTCCGATATTCCTGATTTAAATAATCTATGTAAAAGAATATGGTGATCCACAGTGTCAAAAGCTTTTGACAAGTCAATAAAAAGGGCTGTACAGTACAGTCTGTTATCAATAAAATCTATAAAATCATTAAAAACATTAAGTGCTGCTGTAACTGTGCTGTCTTTTTCTAAAACCAGACTGAAAGTCACATAAAATACTATTCTCATTTAAAAAATCCTTCAGCTGATCACAAACCAGAGACTCCAGAACTTTGGCCAGGGCGCAGAGCTTGGAGATGGGCCTGTAATTGTTTAAAATCATGGGGTCTCCCCCTTTGAGCAGAGGTGTAACTAGGGCAGACTTCCAGATGGAAGGTATAGTGTCAGTGACCAAGGATAAGTTAAAAATATGGGTCAAGGGTGGGGCAATAAAATCACATGCTAACTTTAAAAAGTAAGGCTCCAGTTTATCAGGGCCTGCAGCTTTTGCTGTGTCTAAGTGCTTGAGAGCTTTATGCACCTCAGAAACTAAAATGGGGTTAAAATTAAAAGAAAGTCTTGACTGAGCCTGATACTCAGATTTAGTGGAAAAAGAGTTAAGAGTGGGGTTTAAATTTGTAGGGTTTAAAGACTCAAATAAATGCCCTGAGGCAATAAAATATTCATTAAAACAAGTAAGCATTTTAGCTTTATTTGAGATTTTTTCAGAGTCTTTAACAATGCATGGTGGTAGCTCAGAACCTTTACTATTTTCAGAAATGGATTTGATGGTTTTCCAGAATTTTGAGGGGTTATTTAGATTCTGTGTAGTTTGTGATAAGAAATAATTGGCTTTGGCTTTCTTGATTTTGACAGTACAAGTATTGCATAATTGCCTAAAGGCTAACCAGTCAGAATTTAGATTTGTTTTCCTGGCTTTAGCCCAGGCCAGGTTGCGCTGGTGGAGGAGATCTGAAGGGTCTGGGGTGAACCATGCATTATTTCTGCCCTTAACTCTATACCACCTAAATGGAGCATGCTTGTTAACAATGTTATAAAAACCATCATAGAAACACTTCCAGGCAATATCAACATCAGCTATAAGATCAATTTTTGCCCAGTCAAAAAGATATAAATCATGAGAGAAACCTTGCTCTGAAAAGTGCTTCATGTCACATTTACAAATGATGCGTGGCCTGGTTTTAGGTGTTTTTATATTTCTCACTGTTGCAACTACACAGTGGTCACTGATGTTGTTGGCAAATATTGAGGCAGTTGTGTATTTATGAGGAGTATTTGTTAGAATGAGATCGATTAAAGAGGATTTTTCTGGATTTTTCTGGTTTGGTTGAGTTGCACTGCCTACCACTTGGAAGATGTTCAGGGAGTCGCAGTGGGATCGAAATTCATCTGACACTGGTTGTTACCAGTTCAGGTTAAAGTCACCCAAGGCTATGAATTCCTTTGAGCTGAATTCTGAAAGAAGCTGCATTAAATTAGGCAGGGCACAATTTTCAGCTGAGGGTGCTCGATAACAACCAACAACATTAATACTCAGAGATTTGGAGACCTCAAGTTCTAAAGTTAAAAACTCAAACTGCTTTAATACCAATTTGGAGAGCAGTACATTCACATGGAGATTTTTCTTGGTGTAAATAGCTACACCTCCACCTCTTTTAGGGCGGTCAGACCTAAACACATTATAGCCATTGATGTTTACATCAGTATCTGGGACAGATTTACTCAGCCAAGTTTCTGTTTAAACAATGACATCTGTGTCAGTCGAGTGTGCCCAGATTCGCAACATATCCATTTTAGCAACAAGACTGCGCACGTTTAGATGTAAAAAAAACCCAGACCAGCTCTTTCTTTAAAATCTGCTGGGGTATTAAATCCTGTAGTGGTGTATGGGCCAGGATTTGGCTGCACATTTCCAGACATCAATAATAATAAGACAATCAGTGCTTTCTGTTTAAAAGAGTTCCTGCAGGGTTCTTTATAGCTGCTCCATCCTACATTATTATGAAGAACAGCAGAAGTGAAACAGAAATTGTCATATAAAATCATCACAGTGATCAGACTGAATACGTCCACAGCAGGGGTGTCCAAACTTTTTTTAAAGAGGGCCATATCTGATAATGTGGAGATTGACAGGGGCCAGTGGTCCCTTCAGACGTTTTTTAAACAGTAAAAATTACAAATAAAAGCGATAATTTTAAAAACAACTTTATTTTCATTGTCACAATATCATTTTTTTTTAAATGGCAATGTAACCAAATCTAAGCCACTCAGGTGTGAACAAATTAAAAAAAAATAAAAAATTCTGCCTTCCTTTCACATCTGGAGTCAGATAACATAGAACAAACCGTGTGGAGTATCTTAAACGTCCAAGAAGTTGATAAAAATCTTAACCCCACATTCATTTTAAACATGACTTATATGAGTAATCATTACTCATATATTACTCAGTAATGTAAAGTCTGTTAACGTTTAAGATGAAAACATATGACTCTTACTCTTGTCTTACACAAAATCATTCAGAAAGTAATATTTGTGTCACATCTACAAGTACATAACACCAGCAATTATAGGCAACTAACCTGGCAACTTGGTAGCCTGCCCTGGTGGTGAATTCACTGAACTCCCAGGTTCACATGAAGAGTCACTGTTGTGAGTTTAAAGCAGCTTGAATTTGCTTCACTTTTTCAGAACGCTCACTCCCTGCTAGCTTGTCGTATGCGTTAGCATGTTTTGTCTGCTAGTGTGTCTTTACATTGAATTCCTTAAACAAGACAACAGTCTCTTGACAAATTAGGCAAACACAATCGCCTCGATTTTCAGTGAAAAAAATTTGTAATTCCCATCTCTCCTGGAAGCGGCGGCCCTCACTGTCAACTTCTGTTTTTTTTATTTACAGGCGCCATGGTTAGAAATTAGCGAAAATGGTTCACGGTAAAGTCATAGAGCCAGATAGAGTTAGAGTGGTGCTGCCACCGTGAGGTGAAAGGAGAAACTGCATTTTGAACCTTTTATGATTCATGTACTCGGATCAACAGTCCAAGCGGGCCATAAAGAATACATTATAAAACCGAAGCTGTGGGCCGTATAAAATCTGACCGGACTTTGGACATGCCTGGTCCACAGTATCAGAAGACAAGAATAAGGGCTGGAGACAGTGGAGGTTTGGAGCACTGCCAGATGCGCACGTTCCTGTGTGGACTATGTCCGTGAATGAGAAAGCTGGACCAGAGTTTTTAATCCGGTGACAGCATCCCCTGTTGATGGTGAGTGAAGTCAAGCCCAGAGAAGCAAAGATCAGCTACCATTTCAGATTCGCCCCCATCATAGCGAAACACCGATGCAACAAAAAGTATTGATGCTTAAGTAGCTGAAAGCACGAATGAACGAAAATTCCAGGTCAGCAGCGTTCAAATCCAGTCCAGGTTTTTCTGCTTTCCCGCGCTGAGCGGTGACGATGCCAGACGTCACATGTAAACAGGAAATCCAGCAACAAGTAGTAGCAGCAGCGCTCGATTAAAACAAGTTAAGAACGGGGCCAGCCGTGTCTTAAACATTGATACGTGAATTAAAACCAGCAGAATGACCCAGGAGGAAGGCACTTTCCTTGTCAGGAGGAGATCAGATCCATTAGGGTGGAGAAAAACGACGCGTCCTCGCTCTTGCTCCAGTGGGCAGACAGAGCCCGTGGTTACACAGCGTGGATCAAAACCTCCAGGACCAGCAACAAAATGAACCTTACGTTGAGTAAGATCCCACACACAGCTCAACAGCCGTATCCAACATTCAGAAATTAAGTGGTTTGAAAATAGCGCGATTATTCAGGTACATGCTGGGTTAGCCTTGTACGGCGGAGGTCAGTCCCGACTTAACCATCCAAAGAACGATCACATAAAGTCAATTTAAAATCAATCTCGACTTCAGATTTGTGTGTCAATGTCTTCCAACAACTTCCGAGAAAAATGGAAGGTAATATCCAAACGCTACACAGACAATGTTCAGTTCAAAAACAGACACACACAGAGACAGAGAGATGTGCTGCCATCTTGGATTGCCATCAATCTTAGCTTAGTCTTAGCTTCCATTTCCTGCAAAAGTAATCCAGTTGGACAAATATTGGCAAAGATACCATATGTTTGAATGAGTTATGGATAAAATGGAGAAATGAATACTGAAGGTTGCATAATTATCTGTTATATAACTTAAAATTAATTGAAATGTCACTGCCAATGTCAGGTGTGCACTTTTAATATGCACATATTTTTTTCTGCCAGAATTTTCAACCACATGCAATATTTAATATGTCTTAACAGTAACCAGTAACAACAGTACAGTAACCCAGTAATGCAAATATTAACGAAGTCAATCTTGTCAAACTTTCAACATGTCTAGCCAGGCCCGGTGTTAAGCATATTCTGTTAATATGGTTACAAAGCCATGTTAAAATAGCGTGCGTGATGATGTCACACAAAAGCGCGTTCACCTGCGTAACTGGAATGTTGTTATGAGCATGCGCAGAATAAACGGTCTGTGAGTTTTCCCTGACCAAAATGAATGGCGGTCTGTGTTTCTTTTCTCCCGTGAATATTAGCCTATGCTAGTGAGCCACGATTGGTAACTGACACGATAGACTGCTGCGTGATGTCGAACGCTACACCCGGACTGGCTAATCGGGAGGACCGGGACAATTCCCGGTGGGCCGGTATAATATTTAGGCCGCGAGGGACGGAGTTCACTTTAAATATGTATTTAATATTTTATTTATTTATTTTGGGGGGGTGGGGGGGGTGTTCAGTCATAGCACTGGGTTGATCACGTAAGCCGCAACCCCTGTTCCTAGGCCCCACCCCCTCTACTAGCAAGCTGTTGTTTTTCTTCCTTTTTTTTTCCAGACGCACCTTGGCGTAATCTGTCCTTGCATACGGTTAGTAGCTCTACACTGTAGCTGTGGAGCATATACGATCTGTGCTCTGTATGTCATATCAGTACTGTACTCTTGTATGTTTTGTCTGTCTTGTGTGTCACTTCCTGTTTTATTTTGTAGTTTTTCCCTCATGTGTCTTGTCTGGTGTCTTTACTTCCTTTTGTGTTTACCCTTCACCTGATTACCTGACTCCTCCCTGATTATCTCCACCTGTGTCTCATTGTCTTCCCGCCCTCTTGTGTATTTAAACCCTGTGTTTTCCCCTGTTCCTTTGCCAGTTTGTGCTCTACAACTCGTTGTGTTCACTTACCAGCATTTCTTGGATTCTGTTCGTTTGTCTGCCGTGTTTGACCCGTTTTCGTCCCTCGACCATCAATTCAGCCTGACCTTTTCCTGCCTGCCTGTTCCCGACCTGGTTCGTTACCCGACTTTGTCTCTGCCTGCTCCCTTTTATACCTCAGCCTCCAACGTTCACCTGTGTGTCGACCTCCGCCTGGATATTCACCGTGAGTTTGCCTGTTCCCCATGTACCGTTGTTTTATTGATTGCCTTTCCGTGTATGACCTGGCTTGTCTATTGACCACCCTCTGTCTGTCCCTAGTGGGGATTCCGTGGGGGTTTTCCCGACTCGGCCGTCTGTCTATCCCACCCGCAGTCCAGACGTTTACCCCCAGAACCGGAGGCCTCTCTGAAGTCAAAGATTCTCTGTGTAGAGTTATTTCCTCTGTGAAAGTGTTTAATAAAAACACTAAATCTTATTTGGCATTTGTGGTCTTGCTTTTGGGTTCTGCCTTTGTACTCAGCCTATTACACTGTAGGCTGTCGATGGTCAGCTGTGTTTACTGTTTGAAACATGGATAATAGAAAGAGCAAGGGTGGCACAGAGAAGGCAAGAATTAAAAAGAGGAAAGCTCTTGAAGCAAACGCAGCCAAATGTGCCAAAATCGGCAACTTTTTCACAAAAACGAAATCCGGTTGGAAACAACTAATGAGGACGATGAACCTGGTAAACTACCTTTAAAGCTAGTTAATGATCGAGTCAGTGAATTGTGTGGCATTGTAGCGTGTAACATAACGTTATGTAATTTAAATAATAGTATGATGCGACGCCACATAACTGGGAAACTTTGTCTTGTAGCTCCTCAGAGTCAGAAAGCAGATCCAGCAGCAGACACCAGCCATGAGCTCACAAGTCCAGAGTGGGCAGGTAGGACTGCTCAGAGAGGGAAGATTATTAGAATAAATAGGCTCCAAAGAAGAGTATGGTGTAGGCCTGTTCAATATGAAAGGTGCTCTGAGATGCTCCAGGATTCAGCACTACATGAATGAAACTGACACCAAGGCTTTGAAAATAGAAGATTTGCGCTGAGAATTATGACCATTTTTAAAATGTGCTTTAGTGTCAGAAGCAGAGCCAGGAGCCAGTAGTGATGAGGGGATTGCTCTGGTCAGGATGGAAGGAAAAGGTGAGCTGTTGGAACAGACTGTGTGAACAAGCATTAGTTCCAGTAAAACCACTTTCTATACCCAAACCATAGTCCTGACCTATTTTATTTTTTATCATTAAAAGTGAGACAGTAAATACACAAAGCCCACAACTGAAAGGCAATAACATAAAGTACTATTAAATAAGCCTGCATATTTTGTCAATGTAAATATCTTAAATGGTTAAGTAAATGAAAATGTCTGAAGATATTATTTTTTATAGTGATACAGGTGCAGGTGAGTCTAAGGAAACTGGAAGAAGTGTGAAAGGGAGAACAGAGTCTACTGATGACAGAGGAGCAGCTCAGCAGCACAACCCTGAACAACTAGTCAGAAATGAGACAGATGAAGAGGAGTCTGTTGTTAGTTTTGATTACTTTGCTCACCCTCAGTCACAGGATATACATACATTTTTTTTTCTTATCATCATCAAACCCCTAATATCACTACACCAAAAGTTTTCAATAGCAAAGATGGAACAAACCACAAGTGGCTGACTTACTGTGAAAAAAATCAGTCTCTCTACTGCTCTGTTTGTCTCAAGCTTTGCAGAACTGTGTGTAGACCTAACATGTAAGGTTATAATTACATGATTTTAATAATAATTGATCGTGATCTAAAGTGGGCCGGTCTGAGGTATGAAACTCCAGGGCTGAAAATGAGTCTCAGTCCGGCCCTGGTTAGTAAAATTGTGAATTCAAACAAAATATTTTTGCTTTCAGCACCTGTTAGCATTGATGAATATTTGTGGTTGTACAAACAGATACAGACCAAAGTTCTGACAGTTTTGGAATTTTGATGCACAGTTCCTTTTCTGATGAGCACAAGCGTAATGTGAATTTCAGGGTTACTTTGCTTGTGTACTGTTTGATTCTGGTTCTATGACATGAACGGATTGCACTTTTTGTTTTGCACTTTCTTAAATTATTTTACTTACAGATGTAGTTATTTTATCATCTGTTTTTATTTAACATGTACCTAAAGAACATGTTTGGCAGTGTCACTGATATTTTCAGTGTTCTTTGCACTTGAAACACTTCTGGCTTTTTGGAAATAAAGCCTATTTTGTTTAAAATCATTGCTTCCTGGTGCTTTTTAAGGCCACAAACTCAAAAAAGACTGTTCTAGCTAAATTGCAAATGCCCGTGTTCCTGTGACTTTAATAAAAGAAGCCTCAAATCATCGCAACTTTTACTGCAATTTTTTGGAAAAGCTGCTGCAAAATCAGACATTTTAGGCCACAACAATCAAAAAAATCCTGCAGGGTCTATTTAATGCAGACATTCCACCGCTGTACCTCATACCTGCATTACTATTACATTGTGTAGGGGACAACCAACTGACACAAAAGTGCCATTCACCGTCCATCACTGATAATAGTGCCTGAAAGTTTAGGATTCTGCGCTCAGCCTTGGAAGGTTCCCGTCTGCTGAGGAGTGTGTCACATCTACTCCAAGTTGGCTGCCTAATATGTGAGCAGAATAAATATGTTACTGACATTAACTGAAAAAGAAGAGAAAATCTTTCAAAATGTGAAACACTACCTGCAAGTAACCTGCTTAAAGCGGCAGAGGGCCGTAAAGGTGAAAGGCTTCTCATTCATTTATGTGGGAGATCTTGTCGCTTCAGAGGCCATGTATCATCAGATAGATAGATATAGACATAGATATAAATATAGATATATAGATATACTCCGTTTGTGTACTTTACCTTGTCCTCTACCATTTGTGTTCTCCTCAGGACATCCCTTTCCCTCAAACCTTACAGAAATTGGTCCATGGTGATCTGTAAAATTTAAAAAAAAAATGTTAATGGAGTCATACTTGTGACCAGCTGCAAAAAGTTGTTCACCTTTTGACTGCTGGTCCTTCATTTACTGTAAATACAAAAGGGTTGTCATAGGTCCAGTGTTTTTAAGAGCTACATCTGCTTTTGAGTTGATGATTGTAACGCACTGTACTGCACCACTAAGCATAACGTACATAAGACACATAGGACACAAAACACTATTTGAGGGAATAAATAAACATTTTATTAAACATTACACAGCACATCCTGCTAAATTTAAGCTAGCCTACATAAGCCAGTGTGTCAATGCCCTGAGACAGGGGAATAATAATGAATAGATGTAAGGACACATCTTTCTTCTTCCCACGCTTCTTTATGACTGAAATTATGTCACAATTACATTGTACAACATGGACATGAATATATGTTTAACAAATAAATGACCATGCACGACACCACACAATCTGGTCCGACACATACGACCATACAACTCCTATTTAACACATTAGCACTAGGATGCTAACTTTGCTAGAGAAGCTAATTCAGTGTAATAAACATAGCAGTAAGATGCTAACTAGCTAACAAGCTTTTTCTATAATAAAGTCTATAGACCAAACAACACTTTACAATTTGTAAGAATTAGTTTGCAATTGCCTAAACTTCTATATGTTTTACTTGAGGTTGTTGTCTATCATTTTTATAATGTTATCATACCTGAAACAGGAGAATAATAATGAATAGACCCTTACCAAAAAGAAGTATGTTCAAGTATACTTCCAGTATACTTTGTTTAAACTAAAAATGATGGAGTATACTTTCAGTATACTTTTTATGCACTTATCAGAGATATACTTAAACTTTTGATGGAGATGTACTTGAGTATGCATTTGTGCCTTAGGTTTAAGTATACTTGACTTGTATTTGTGCTTATGCTTTAAAGAGTAGCCTAGTATATTTTCACACATACTGGTTTCTTTGTGTTATACTGCAAGATATTTTATATCCTATCTTGTGGCAACAGGTCAGGTGCTGAAGAGTGAGCAGTGGTGAGTGAACCCGATCTTTCATGTACAGTGTTATTAACCCACACAGAGACAGAAACATTTGTTTGATGTTTATTTGAAATCAAAAATGACAATTTACATCACACTGGCATAACACCTTTGTTAAAAAAAAAAAAAAAAAAAAAAAAAAAGTATAATATAAGTGCCCCCAAAGTAATACTGATACCAACAGTATTTCTTTAAATATGCATCATGTGAATGGAAGCAATCAGTTGAAATATCCTCCAGGACCTCTAAAACTTTATACAGGTCCTCTAAAGCTTTCTCTGGGACCCCTGAATCTTTAGCAGTCAAACATTCAGGACTGGGAGATACACTTATGAAAGTCTAAAGTCATTAACACAGCATCTAAAACATTTTGCACCACTTTTACTGATACAGTTTTGAGATTTTTCATGCTCTGTTTAGTAAATGATTTGCTGACCCACTTGTAATACATCTGTGGCACACAAGTTGGAAACCCCTGCCTTCAACGTATTTAGCACCTATACTCACCCCTAGACTTATGACAGCTCTTTTACTCCCGCTCATATGGATTTGGTAAAGGTGTCATGTACAATTTATCAGCTGTTTCAACAACAACACATTTCACTGTCATCATATCAGGCCAGATGGCACTTATGTTTCCTGTCTTCCTGACCTCGTTTATGAAAGTACTCTGTACATTTATCTGTGAATCTTTACATAAAGGCCTGCTAGATTTAGCCAGTACCTCAACCAAAACACAGCAATGTTTAATACATGCACAGTGTTCAGGATGTTGATGTGCACATTTTTGTTTAAAGACAACTAGGTCATTAATTAAACATAAGTGACCATCTTTCAAGTATACAGCACTGTTGAACCTTTTCTTTAGTCGGTCATATGTCTGACTATGGTACAGAACTCCATCAACCAAAAAACACCTGTAAGACCAGAAACAGTTACTTAGATTTCCACACAATTTAGTAATGGCAAGCCGATGTGAAGCTGTAATATTTTCTTGCAGTGGGGGATGACCAAAACCCTTTACACTTCCATTTAGTGTTTCACATTTTCCTGTTCTTCGCTTGTGGACAAAGTTCTTCAACAAATGACTGAACTTTTGTATTTCCAGAGGTAATAGTATGTTTGGCCTTTTCTGGCAATTCTCTCCACAACAGAAATTTTCGTGCGATTTGTGAAGGGACATACTGTGTTCCATGAAAATACTTAAGTAGAGTGCCCATATTGGACTCAAATGCAAATGTAGAAGTAGCCGATAGAGGCCCCCAGTGTTTAACACTTTGTGTGAGGTGTGTGAGCAAATGTATGTTGAAAGTTTAATGTGGCCCTTCCCATAAAGTCTTTGAAACTCAATAACAAATTTTTTAAGAGCTAGCTTACCATCAAGATGCTTCTAGTTTTGATCTTATCCTGCAGTGATGTGTATATACTGAATACCAAAAGGAACAAATGGTTCCAAAATCTGGTAGGGAGGATACCTTTCAATGTAGGCAAGGAATAGAAGAGGAGAAAGGCTCGCCACTCTGAAGCTTTCCAGAATTTCCTTTCACTGATTGACCTTGGTGTCCTAGTTATCTCAACAGAAGGCTTTATTTTTTCAAGTTGCAAATCAGCCTAAACAGCCTATTTCAGTTTACTTGTTGTTTTCAATAAATTACTTTTTCAAAGTGCTTTTTGTCTCACTCCCCCTTCTTGCTTTTGTATATTGTAGCTCTACTTAAAACCTCATTAAGATCCAAATGTGCAAAAGGTAAATTCTAGCTATTTTTCAACTGGTCTTAAGATTTTGATCAGGTCTGTATGTCAGTTGGTCATCATCTGTATGTCAGTTGGTCATCAGTTGGTCAGACCTGTGGAAGATCCCACAGGCAAGGCTCAGCTTCCTCATTCGCTCAACCTATGACACGCTTCCCTGTCCCCGCAACCTCCATCAATGGTTCGGGAATGAGGAATGTTGTCTACTCTGCAGTGCTCCCAATGCAAGCCTGCTACACATCCTATCTGGCTGCAAGGTCGCTCTCTCTCAGGGACGCTATAGGTGGCGCCACGACCAGGTCCTGAAAAAGCTGGCTGAGGTGCTGGAAGAGTGTCGGCAGGGCAGTAAGCAACTTCCAGCAGCAGGCAACCATATCAGCTTTGTCAAGGAAGCGGGGGGGGGGGATACACCAGGCCAAGAGAGGCACTAAGGCCTTTCTCCCCCGGCCAGGAGTGGGACATGAGGGTGGACCTCAACACGCAGCTCCGGTTTCCCACTGAGATTACAACTACCTCTCTCCGCCCCGACATTGTTGTGTGGTCTACGCAAGCAAGAGTGGTGCACCTCATCGAACTGACAGTCCCATCGGAGGAGGAGATCGAGGCTGCCTCCGAGCGAAAGAGGGCCAAGTATTCCGAGCTGGCTGCTGAGTGCAGGGAGGCCAGCTGGAAGACCACCATCTACCCCGTGGAGGTTGGCTGTCGAGGCTTTGTGGGTCTGTCAACGACACGCCTGCTGAGGGATGCCGGAGTAGTGGGAGCAAAACTGAGGAAGGCTACCAATGAGCTTTCGGAGGAGGCAGAGAAAGGCAGCTTCTGGCTCTGGCTGAGGAGGAAAGACAGGAGCTGGGGAAAGAACACCTAACCCCAACAACAGCTGCCGGAGGTAACACCTATCAGCTGCAGGGGGCGACAGGGAGACGTCCCTGTCGCTGCCCCGTCACCAGGAGACGTTCCAGGATTAAAGGGGCGAAACGTTGGTGAATGGTGGTTTCTGGCTGATGACCCTGCAGCTGACCCAGCAGTTGTCCCATGGGCACCGGAGGAGGTGCGACAAGCAGCAATGCCTAGCAGGAAGTACCACCTACCTGTACAACTAACTGTCTAAAAATGAAAGGTAATTAAGTTAGTAAAGTAATCTGCAAAAGTATGTTTTTTAAATTGCATTTCTTAATTTACTGTATACTGTAGATGGCTTGAGTTTGATTCTGACCTCATGCCATTTGCTTCATGTTTTTCGCTTTCCCTCCCCCACTCCACGTTTGTCTTAATTGTCTCTATCAGTAAGATGGAGAATAAAATTATACCACTTTATTCTAATAAGTAATCAATATTTCATTTTAACACATTGATGCACATCCTTGCTATTAAACTATAAACAGTGATGGGGTAGTTACTTAAAAGAACTAATTAGTTACTAGTTATAAGTTACTTGTTGAAGTTGTGATGAAATTACTAGTTACTGTATTTGAAAAGTAACTTAACTACTTATTACTTTACTTTTCAGTTTCGAAATTGATAGATGCTCAAATTTACAATGTATACATAAACACAATGACCCTAGAGTCATTCTAATTTAAATTTTGAATCAGAACTTAATCTTTCAACATAAGTGTATGCTGTATAAAGTTATTTAATATTAAGTCATATAAGAACAACAAATAAAATAAATAATTCATACAATTATTAAAAGGGTCATATTTTGCTAAACCCACTTCTATTAGCCTTTGGTACATTTAAGTGTATTTTGACCTTAATAGTTCAAAAAGTTTGAATTTGAACACTCTGGGTGCTGCAAAGCTATCTTTATATTATATTGGGGCGGCCATGGCTCAGGTGGTAGAGCGGGTCGTCCAATAACCGAAGGGTTGGCGGTTCGAATCCCACTCTATCCTAGTCAGTCCGTTGTGTCCTCCGCAAACTGGCAGCCACGCTTCTGTCAGTCTGCCCCAGGGCAACTGTGGCTACAAATGTAGTTTACCACCACCAGAGGGAGAATGTGAGAGTGAATGAATAATGGATCATTAATGTAAAGCGCTTTGGGTGTCTAGAAAAGCACTATATAAAATCCAATCCATTTATATTCATTACATTCCTTCAGTCCAGTAATGTAATTTAGTTATGGTATCTTTGGTGTAATGCTTAACCTTACTTCGTTACCCATAAAAGTAATGAAATTTCAATAATCTCTTACCCCCAACACTGACTATAAACTAATTTTTGGCAGCAAAAGACCAAAAAGTCAACAAGTCCCACCAAAGAGGCAGCAGAAAAAATGATAAAGAGCCTGAAGAAGGACCTAATTACTCAAGAACGAGCATTACAGGTAAATCATTTTAATATTTACAGAGGCTGTAGACTTTCATCTTGTTCAATTGTAAATGTTTGCCTTGTGTTTATCAATCATATTGTGTATGACACAATATAATTTTGTGTGTTTGTTTATTCTGTGTCTTGTAGTCAACTTCCGAATGTGGCGACTCCTCAGATGAGGACATACAAAATAGGAACTGGAGCACATTACAAGTAAAAATGAAGAGGTTGAAATCAGTGAACAAAAGGCTTAAAGAAAACAACAAACAGATAGTAGATGCAATGAAAGGTAACTTCACGAATTTAGGGGGAAAAAATTGTCAAAACAGTCTGTGCACGAGAAGACGAGATTAACTGTAACTGCATAACAAGTAGTTCCATAAAACCATATACATGTTTTATATTCATCTTAAACTTGCACAAGCTCTTATTATATTGTATGGTATTTGGAACTTTTCTTAACTGGCAGTCATGAGGCTTTGAGTTGTGTTTTATATATGTATATATATACATATATTTATTTATTTATTTATTTATTTATTTATTTATAAATATTTATGTCTTTATTCTCATAACAGAGCTTCCAGTGGTTATGAACCACTTAAAAGACATAGTTGGGCAGTTTTCCTTGATCTTGGCATCAGCCAAATCAACACCCACACAATCAGTACAGTTGCCAGTTTCTGCGCATGCCTCTCCTCAAGTGGGCTCTGATGAAATGGTAATGCTTAGGATTGTATTGCACTGGTATAGTTTTGATTTGCTAACACATTACAGGTGTAGAAGTGCGAACTATTCCACACCTAGTAACAAAAATGAATGGCCAGTGGCAAATTAACCAATCATTCAATTGTTGTGCAGGTGTCCCTTGTGCCAGGGTCTGATGTAAAAGTCCCAGGACAAAAGCTTCTTTCTCTGCAAACTTCAAATCCATCTGTGTACATCGGAGACCTTGCTGTCCTTGTCTACGGCAGGGAAACACTTGGTTGCTCAAGTTTGACTGGGAAACAGTCAGGAGCACACAGAAATATGGAATCAAAACCACAACTTGATGGCACAAAACTTTATGCTGTTCTTGGTAAGTGTATTTACATTTTTTTTTCATTCTAAGATAAATTCCCACACACAGCCTCTAGTTTTGTGTTTTTTTAAAAAATATATATATAAATTAGAATTATGTTGTACAGTGGAGGTAAAAGTGACTGAATCACTGTAATTCATTTGAAATCGGAAATTATGTGTACAGCCAGTTGCACTGATCACACAGGAAATCCAGATCATTGGTGTATGGGAAATTATAATAACTGCTATGAACATGTTATAATCTTCTGCACTGACGACAAAGTTTAACACAAAAATCAAGTGATTAAGTGGAGATATTTTATGCTCAAAATGTCAAAGCTTTACTGTAACTTAGTGTTTAAAAACAAAAAACTTTCTGGCTAGTATACAACACCATCACTTGGGAACAGAAGGGGAGGTTGTGCCTTGCTTTTGATCGTCATTCATACTGACTTGGTGATACTAGTCTTGGGTAGCCACCTTGAAACTGTGCTGACTACGTAGATGTCCATATTTTAGCATCTACATCCATATGTGAAGCCTTGTCTCCTGTTATTATTACCGCTTTGTGTTCTTTTGAAGTCAGATCATTTGTAATGCATATGAAGCAATTTCATTTTCTTTTTTTTTTTTTTTTTTTTTCCAGAGAACCAATATCCAACTTAAGTCTTAATCCTTTCCTACATACCTTTGATACATTACATTTTGGTTGTGGCCCCAAAGTTGTTTATATCTTTACATGTTTGCCTTTAATTGCAGCTGTGGATAGAATTTTTTTTATGTTTTCTTTGTTTTTGTGTATGTGTGTTTATCTCACAGGTCACGCTCAAGCAAAGTTTCCTGGCGTAAATGTCCAAGACATCAGAAGAATTATCAGAAAGAAGTGCAACATCAAGAGCTACAAGCAAGCATATACAAAGAAAACCCTCAGCTTTTAAAGAACTGCACTATTTTCACCCCAGTTCTTTTCCAGTGGACTTGCTTTTTACACACCCTGGACATTTAACCCTTTCATGCATTAGTCACTACAATGGACAGTTATTCTCCAGCTGTTCTCTTGTATATTCATGGGTTTTGTTGTTTTAGCTCCGTGTCAACCAATAGTGGACACTTACGCACCATCTCATACACTGACATTCATACCATTACTGTAACTGTGCTGTTCTTGATAAACCTGATCTGCAGTAACATGTTTTAATGTAAATCAATTATTTGTTAGACAAGAATGTTTTTTTTTGCATATTATCTCGATGAAGTGAGGAATTACTAGCATTAGAATATGATAAAATGTGAGAAAACATCAGATTAGCAGCAGTAAACATATTTTTATTTCATTGTTTTCATATCCCTCTCTGATATTGGGTTTTAAACACGTTTCTTTACTTCAAAAATTAAATGCATAGATATTTTTGTAACTCCACAGAAAAAAAAAAACTTGACTAACTTGACTAAGGTTCTCACAATTCATGCATGAAAGAGTTAAAGAAATGCACTATTTTCACCTCAGTTCTGTTCTAGTGGACATGTTCTTTACACAGCATTTCATAAGTTCACATTTTAAAAACTGAATTGTTAAATACTACTGGAACTGTTTTAATCGGTGAAACAAATACTGAAATAATCTATTTTGTCACCTTTCTTCAGCATTTTCATTAAAAGTGGGTATTACTATTGAAATAATAGCATATCAAATAGGTAACTTTAAGTATGCTTCAAAGTGTACTTTCATAAACTAAAAAAGGAACTAGAAGTTTATTACCAGTAAACTAATGGTATACCTACAAGTTTACTTTTAAGTATACTTTAAAGTGTACTTTCATAAACTTAAATTGGGCCAATTTAGTCCCTAGAAGTTTACTTGTAAGTACACTAATAGTATACTTTTATCAGTATACTCTGGGAAGTGTACTTAAACTTAAATATACTTAAAGTATACTTAATCAAATGTACTCGAAGTATACTTCTTTTTGGTAAGGGGATGCAAGGACACGTCTTTCTTCTTCCCACATTTCTTTATGACTGAGAAGAGACGTGACTCTTTGCCTAAACATTAGCATAGGGCTCTCCCTACTGGTCTCGTCTTGTAACTACAACACATTAACACATTTGGTCATAAGGGTAGAAAAGCCCGACTGGTGTTGCTGGCTCGATAACATTAACATGAAGTTAGGTTGCGATTCTGACAATAAAGTGTCCATGAGCATTACTTGAGCAATAGCAAGTAGCTAACACTACGTTAGCTGAAGCAACTGGATAGATGTTAGTCGGTAACTTGGTCAAACTCTCACCTGTTCAGACTAACATATTACCCCTTGAACCTTAGACACACAGTAAACAAACAAACAGAACTTGTATTTACTGTAACTTACCGGTAACTTGTTGCTGAACGTGTGTTCTGCTCTGTACAGCACCTGTCAGCAACAGCTGTCGACGGCCAGGATGTGGAGGAAGTGGTACTTGTTAGCATCTTGTACTACGAAATAACGAAATAAATTAATTCATTATCACAAGATAATGAACTTTGTTATCTCGAGATAACAACTTAATTAATTCATTATCTCACAAAAATGAACTTTGTTATCTCGTGATAACTAATTAAGTCATTATCACGAGATGACGACCATAAAATTGTGTTAATCCAAGGCCGTTCTCGGCTTCCGTAAGTAACATCAAATGTTTTTTAACATTATAAAAGGTTACATCCCTCTATAATTGGTTTAATTTTCTGCCTCCTCTTCTCTCCTAAACTGTGCAGCTAAGGCCTTGAGAGACCTTTTCATGGTGATAAACTCTCCAACCTAGGGCTGCACGATTAATCGATTTTAAATCGAAATCGGATTTTTTAATTAGGACAATTTTTAAAAAAGGGAAATCGTAAAATCGATTTCATCTCTCTCATGCCTCCGGGCCGCGCGCCTCCGCGTGCCCGCGGGTTACCGTAGGCTCTTCCTGTGACAGCGGTCTGTCACAGAAGTCTGTGTAATGACCGGACGTTAAATCTGTTCATGAACCCGCAGTACTTATAGCAATATAAGCCGTGGCTTCACGCACGGATCCCGCAATTGAAATATAACTGCAAGCAGATCACTCATCTTCCGTTGTCCCGGATCCATACCGTACTGTCTTCTTCCGAACCGGGTCCGGGTCTCGGGGTCATCAGCCTCAGCAGAGGAGCCCACACAGCCCTGTGCCCACACACATCCACCAGCTCCAGTGACAGAATCCCTCCAGTGTGTCCTGGGTCGGTCTATTCCACGCACGGATCCCCCAGTTTAAATAGAACCGCATGTGGATCCCTCATATTAACCTGGTCCACGCACACACGCACGACTGATGCCTGTCACTGACTGACACTGGTATCACTGCTGTGGGCCAGATACCCAGAAAAGAAAGAAAAAAAAACTTTTTTTTTTTTTTTTTAATAATTAATTTAGTCCTCTTACTTGCTAAATTTTTCATTCACAAATGTAAGTTCTGTAACACAAAACCAAATATTATTTATGTTTTGTAAGATGTTGAAATTTATTTAAAGCTGTTAGATAAATGTGGAAACAAAAAGGTTGTAACAACTATCAGTATTTGCTCTGATTTGGACATTTTCTTATAGTGTATTCCCCCTGACAAACTTATGTTATTTTCTTATTGTATACATTGTATACTCTACTTCATTTCAAAGATTTAATGATGAGAAAAAACAAAACAAAACTGTAGGTTCATCACATGATCCCATCACAGCTTTGAGGTCGGAGCAGTGGCTTGCATTGTGGGCTGCTCACGAAAACGACATGTTGACTGCTGTTGCCTTTTCTAGTTATACCCAAAAATCGAAATCGAAAATCGAGTTTTTAGAGGAAAAAATCGGGATTTTTTTTTTGCCAAAATCGTGCAGCCCTACTCCAACCTTTACCTGGATGCTTAGTTCTACACCTGTCTGGCACCATCATTCAGCTCTGCTCTGTCTCTGTCACTCACACACATAGTGAGCACTGGTCTGGGAGAGCTCACCTGAGAAATTACAGGGGGGGTTGTTTTGGTTTTTTTTCCTCTCATTTCTTTATTTTTCAGACAATTAATGAGAAATTATTATGTTATCAGTAATCAGCTTATGCCACGAACCGGCCCTGCACGCACGGACGCACATGTACAAATGGGTCAAGTCACGCGCCTGTTGACTTTGAATCAAAAAATTTGAATTGAGATAATGACTTCAAACTTTTTGTAGTTCAATAGTATAACATCTTAAGTTTCTAAATCCATTAAAATTTTTGCCAAAAAAGTATTTTCAAGAAAATTACGGAACTTTTTATATGACCTAAATTCAGTCCCTCGGAAAGTTCTCTAAGAATGAATAATAACATAACTTATCATTGCTATAATTTGAAATCTCAATCATATATTTCTATTTTCAATAAAGTTTTATGACCTTTTACACACTCTTTTATCATTATAAAAATCATTTTGTCTGAAAAATTGGTGTGAATTGCTTTTTTAAGCAATTTAATATCAGATCAGATGGTGCCGGTTATGTAGGGAATTTCACTTTTCTCAAAAAACATGGTTTTTTAAAATTACTCATTAATCAAATGAACTAAACCAATGGAAATTTCTGAAAGAAAGCATTTAACCCTCTGCTTAAGCATGGCTTCATTGGAATTTAAGATTATTTTGTCACTAATCTAAACAAAAAGATATATTTTTTTCCCTACATAACCAAAAATAGGTCTCGCCATGAAATAGCTAGCTTGTGAAGGATTTTTTTCTTTCACTTTCTATAGATTTAACTTTTAAAATCAATAATTATGATATTCTATTGTCTTCATATGGATTTGGTATACATGAATATTACATTCTCTGGAAAATATTTCCTCTTAATTGAGATCAAAGGGTAGTTATCACAGGATATTGATGGGACTCAACTTGAGCAGTCTGTCAGCTGGTATGAATGGAGCCACAGATAAGTTACTCAAAACTGGAACAGTCTCAGAGCTTCTCTCAGCTTTAGCCACCAGAATCCCTTACTTCAAGACCCACAGCTTCATCAAGAACAAGCAAGCAGCCTACTTCAAGGAGAAGCAGTCCATCCAGGATCCTAGCCACTGCCCCATCCAAATTGACTTCAGTGAGAATGCCAGTATTCTGTGGCAGGATGAGGTCCAAAGTGGTCATTGGTGCCATGGCCAGGCAGCCATCTTCACTGCAGTTATCTGGACCTCAGAGGGGACAGAGTCCTATGGCATCATCTCTGACTACCTAGACCATGACCAGTCTGCTCCAGCTGTGTTTGTGGGTCACCTTGTGGAGTCTGCCCAGTCATCAGTCCCCACTGAGGAGAGTGAGATCTTCAGTGATGGAGCTACCATGCACTTTAAGCAGAAGAGCATGATGCTCTACATGACTGGTCTTCTACAGAGTAGGGGCATCAAAGTCACTTGGAACTTCTTTGTGACTTCACATGAGAAAGGAGTGGTTGACGGTGTTGGTGGTACTCTGGAGCGTCTGGTGTTCAATGCCATCAAGTCCCGTAAGCATCACATGACAACTCCTGCTGAGTATGACAAGTGTGCCATAGAGGTCAACAAGGAGATCAACATCCAGTTCATCTCAGCAGAGGTCATCCAACAGAGGATTCCAGCTCTCAACATCATCTGGGATCTGTCCTGTCCATTCCTGGAATCCTGTCCGTTCACTGCGTGAGGACGCAGTCCTTTGGTCAGGTTTCTGTATCCTGCTATTCTGAGCAACCTGAACGCACCCACAACCTTCTTCCACAGCCTGAGCCCCAGCCTGTACCTGTAGCAGCTTATAAATGCTATATAGTTGTGAAGCCTGACTCTAAGTGGTGTATAGCACAAGCCATCAGCTTGGAGGAAGGTGCCAACATTATGCTGTGATCGGTGCTGAATATACAGACTTTACTGAGCATTAAATGTGCTTAATGAATCACTTTCTACAGCTAATATGTGTCCTTTGTATATCTAGTCATAAAAATGTATAAATTTGTTACCTGTCTTTTCTTTCCCTACATAACCGAAATTCCTAATTCCCTACATAACCATTCCATTCTTTAAAACTCTTGCCAAAAGTCATAGTTATATTTAAAAAATAAAAAATGGATCCATAGTTTATCAAAATAGACACCTTAAAGAACATCTGAGCAAATTTTCATAGTTAGGAGACACTTGCAACTGCAATTTTAAAACGTTTAGAAAAAGAGGAAAATTTAGATGGGTCAAGTCACGCGGTTATGTAGGGAGTGCTCGACTACATTTTATACTCTAATTCAAAAAGTATTTAAGCTAGAGACATGAATAATACATAATTTTAAAGGTATTAACTAGTACTTGAAGCTCATGAAAAGAAACAAAATCTATAGTGTCATCTTTTGCCATAAAAATTTGAAAAACTGCATGGTTATGTAGGGAACAAAAATTAACATCTAAATTTTCCTTTTTTTCTAAATGTTTTAAAAGTACGGTTGCAAGTGTCTCCTAGCTATGAAAATTTGCTCCGATGTTTTTTAAGGTGTCTATTAACAAAATTAACATCTTTGTTAATTTTTGTTCCCTACATAACCATGCAATTTTTCAAATTTTTATGGCAAAAGATGGCACTGTAGCTTTTGTTTCTTTTTATGAGCTTCAAGTACTAGTTAATATCTTTAAAATGATATATTATTCATGTCTCTAGCTTAAATACTTTTTGAATTCAAGTATAAAATGTAGTCGAGCACTCCCTACATAACCGCGTGACTTGACCCAAATGTAAATGTAAATGACACCACTGATATTCAAATCCGTTTAGCTGATGTGACCCAAGTAGAACAAATGCATACATGGTGACAACTTACGCTAAACGGTTGGAGATACAAACTGCCTCCTGTCCAGTCCAGCTTTTTTTTTTTTTTTCCTGTCCTGTCCAACTAGCAGGTAACTGTAGCTTTTACAAGCAGATGGAGTAACAGTGGGGACGGCCAATCACATGTACGATAGCAAAAACCGCAGAGCCAATCGGAGAGTGATAATTAGGTTAGAGGCGGGACTTCTAGCAGAGACCAACTATTAACCCTTTGTGTGCCATAATCATTGACTAAACACTACGGACAGCAGTTGTATTGGTAGGAACAAAACAGTGGTGGCTGGATATTGGTAGGGACGTGTCCCTAGCGTCCCTATGCAATTCTACGCCCCTGCTCTTGTAAACCTGCCTGCCTTCTGCCCTGGACCCCGTCTCTTTGCCTGCTCCCCAAGACACTCTGCTTGTCCTACTTTCCGTATTGTGTGTCTTCTATAAAGACATTTCTGAACTGATGCTGTTACCTGGTGTACTGCATTTGGGTCCTAACCTAACACGTAACATTTGTATTTTTCCATCCTGTTATGTTTGCTCTGTGTGATGTGCATCAGTGGATCACCATGGGATTGTCTTTTCTTATGTATTCTCAATCTATCCATTTAAGTTTTGTATAGGCACAATGAAAATAATTGCTAATTTCCCTGAAGTGCATTAAAATCGAAGTTTAAAAAAATCTGTTTTGAAAATGTAAAAAGTCAAAAGTATGAGTGTTAAAATTTATGGGGTGAAAGTTGTCAGATTAATGAATACTGAAAATTCTACTCAAGTACAGTATTGAAGTTCAGTATCTCACTGTACATAATCTGCATCATTTCATGTCAAACCAGTCAGGATTCAGAAATGAAGTCTAAAATGAGTGCTCTGTAATATTCAGTCTCATAAACACTGACTTCTGACCTGCTTCAACATCATCATAACCATTTTCTCAATGACTCACTCATGACGGGTTTCCCCAAATGTGGTATGATGTTGGAGGGAATTGATTTCATGTTACCTCTGTCCACATTTGGTATGTGGGACAGAGTTGTTAAATGCACCATTCCTGTTCGTTTTCTCACAGTCAGTGTGTCCGAAGCCTTATCGTTTATGGTAGAACATGAGGTTTGCATTGCATTAAAAGATAGGTTTGGAGCTGGATCTTAAACCTCTTATCCCAGTCTGTACCATTTGTACCAGTCACATTAATTCACTCTCCTCCAAATGATGTGTGAAGATGTAGTTTTAGTTTCAAAGTGTAATGTAATCAGACTGCATTACACTTGGATAAGCCCCATTTAAAGAAATAAGTTAACTTGTTTACCTGAACTCATCTCAGAAAGGGGTGAGAAAATAAACACATGCATCGACAAGTCAAGACTAACCAACAAGAGGAACTGAGGAGCTGGGAAATTACAAGATTTAGAGCCAGGACTGTTTTCTAGTTACTGTTTTCAGACCTGTTGTGCTGAGAAATACATACAAACTCTCTGATGCTGCACAAAAACTTACATCAGTGACAGGTTGCAGATGTGAATCATCTGTACCTCCTACTGTACTGATCCTAAGTCAGATTCTGTTTACTAACTTGATTCTTTCAGTTCGTTCATCTGTTGTGAATTGATTTATCCATTGATATCCACTATGCCACAAGCAGAAGAGGTAGTAAGTCTAACCCTCAATATCTCTCTTTTTTTCTGTCCTATGAATAATATAATTGGAAAATTACAAAACTTAAAGATTTTCCACTAGTATATCAATGTAGTACTACTTTGACAACAGTTAATTGTATTTATGCTTTTGACGATCTATCTATTTTATGTTGCTTAAAACAACTTTTAGCTGTGTGTGTTTAATTTAATTTTATCAGTGTGCTTTTTCTGTTCTGTCTTCTAATGGTAAGGGTGTCTAGTCTCATTCAGTGCTTCAATAGACTCAGTGATTTGCGAAGTGATTCAGCGAGTCATTGATTCATGAACAATTTGTGTTTGTGAACGATTCAGTGAGTCAATGATTCAGTGAGTCAATGATTTGTGAACCATTAAGAATTGATTCAGCGACTCAGCTTTACTCCGCCCTACTCAGTCGTTATCTGCCGGTGGTTCACTACGTCAGCTCCGTCCGTCCATCGCCGGCAACTACTCTTGCAATACAATCAGATCTTGCTGTGGCGACTACTGGCTGCTGCACGGTATGTCACACAGCACTTCTGCCTCCAACTTAATGAGTGATTCAGACTAGTTTGTGATACTAAACAAAAAATTAGCAAAATGCTGCTTAATCAGTTCAGTTGCATTCACAAATCGATTAAACTTGTTCACTTAAATGAACTGATTCTTTTGAACGCTTGTCATCGCTACTCTACCATTACACAAACTGCAACCACAGAAGAGTTCCTATAACATCCTTACTTTTTGATCACAATTAAAATCCCCTCATAAGAATTTAACTAATGCCTCTGTTTTATCTACTCAAAGGTTTTACAGTTATAGTTAATATATATATGTCTTAAGATTCTTTTAACCAGTGCTTCTGTTTTATCATTTTAATGTTTAATATTTGTATTATTTTCATATATGTCTTAAATTTAGCCTCTTTTAATCAATTCTTTTCTATCTTTTTGTGTTTCTTATTCTCCAGTGTTTCATCAGAGGGAGCCCTCCGTGCCGGGGGGTGGCTGTGGACTCCGGTGGCTGTGGCGCCTTCTTTCACTGGGGTTTGCTCCTTTCTGGTGGTTGGGGGTCCCAGTTGGCCCTCTCCCACTGGTTGGGATACGGTGCTGCGGCGCTGGCGCCTGGTTGCCGGGGTCGGCGGCTGCCTCCTGGTGCGGATGGCTCCCTGAGACAGCGCCTACTCTTTTACTTTTACTTTTTCGCTCTGGTCTACCCGTGCTCAGTCAGTCTTTTTAAGTATGTGTGAGCTTGTGGGTTTGCATATGTGTGTGTGTGTGTGTGTGGGTGTGGGTGTGTGTGGGTGGGTGCGTGAGTGGGGGGTGGTACTGATTTTTAAACTGATATGTAAAGCACTTTGTGCTACAGTCTCTATGTATGAAAAGTGCTATATAAATAAAGATTATTATTATTATTGTAAAGATTATTAAGAATTAGTTGCAATATAAAGATGAATGTTAATAATCAGTCAAATCTGTAAGTATTCTTCCATTTAACAATCCTGCTGAGTGTTGCTGCGGAACATTTATGGCAGAAAAAATATTGTTTTCAATGCATTTTTGCATTTTTTGTGTGTGTGTGTGTGTGTTTGTTTATGAAGCCTTTTTATTTATATTGCATTATAAATGCAATAGCCACACAAGCCTGTGATTCAGTGATTTTACAACAGTTACAGGGGTTTTACCCTAGTAACACCTGACATCTTTTAAGGTCAGTCGATGTGGTTGTAAATCAGTATGGTCAATGAGAATAAATGTGTCTTTTCAATCCTTTTTGACAAAGGTTTTCTAAACTGTTCCTCCAGTCAAAGGGAGCGTGATTTTCTGAAGAAAGAATTAAAATAGTTCTGGCAGTGCTAAAAAGGTGTACAGCCTTCTTTTTCACCCCACAGAGAGAAAACTGTTCAGGAATCAGTAAAGAAAATTGTAAAGAATCACAGCATTGTCCCCCAGGAGCATAAACTACATTATATCATGTGTCATAATGTTATATCTGCTTTAACTGTGTGATGAACTGCAATTTTATCACTGTTTTTTCATGTAAATGGCAAAGCATCCAAGAGGAATCGTAGTTAAATAGGGGATCCACTGACAGCTATCCTCAAATCAACTCTGAAGTTATGGTAAGAGAATATTGCTTTAATGAGTGTGGAATATTAAACATTCATGTGACAAATGTGTCTGCTCTCATAGGATCATCGTCACACAACAGCAACCACATGACTATAAGTCAGGGTAAGTAAAGCCTACATCGCTCAGCACAGACCAGAGACGTCCAGAGCAGGAGGAGTCACTTTTTCACCCAGTTTCCGTGGCAACCGGGACAGACATTTTCTACTCAGGTGTCAAAGTTTTACTTGGTCTGTGTTTGGTTTTGCGAGAAGCCCACGTTGGCTATCAGAAGCAGCTATAGGCCCCCTCAGTGACCAGTATGCAACTCACAACAGAAGAAAAAATAGAGCTGGGATTCAAGGAACAGGGGACAGTCAATCCTGCATTCATGGTAAGTCAACATCACCTTGACTTTTATATAAGTACACAAAGTGTCAGGATGAAGGATTGAAAAGTGACAATATCACAAGCAGAAAGTGAGGTCCAGTGCAGATTTCTTAGTACAGTACAACAGTCAGAGCTGAATGTAAGCCACTGTGGAATGTGAAAAGACCCAAGTGTTCATGCGTTCCACAAACACACAGGATATTTCTGTGGAATCGATTGCATGGTGTTGAAGTATGCGGTTAAAATCAGTCTTGAGGGTACAGTCACAACTCATCAGTGTGCTCCGAGGTTGAGAAATGGCAATTAAGAACTGAGTAAAGGATACAGCCATGGCGATGTGTGAGTGCTGAGTGGGAATGGTACGAGGTCCAAGCACATGGGGAGTACAAGTATACACAGCTGAATCCAGAGGAGATGTTTTCCCCTTTTGTATCCAGTTACTCTAAGTGAAGAAAAATGTGAGAATGAAAACAAACAGCACAGAGTGTTTTGCAGATGTGTGAACAAGTCAGCATCTGCAAAATAAAGCATGCAGATGCACAGAATGTAACAAATTAGTAGGGGAGAGGGTAAATCCTTTACTGAAGTACCAACACTAATATGTACTGTGAAAATACTCAAGTACAAGTTGTGTATTCAAAACCATGTCTGCAAAATGTACTTTAATGCCTCAGAGGTTAAATGTGCTAAATTTTATATACTCAACGTATATAAAATTTAAGATGAAGTGGAAAACAAATGGCCAAATCAATCTGTCTGTCTGTCCATCTATTATATCTGATCATTTTTCAGCTGCAGTAACGTATATGTTGCATTTTACTGCTGCAGATGTTTAAAGCTGCATATGACTTTCGTCACCAATTTTTCACTGAATCTGTAAAAACCGAGTCATAGCCTAAGTATCACAAATCCGTAAGTCTTTCCTTGATTACTCACCTGAATCTCTTCCCTCATGGAGTGATGCATTTTTATGGATTAAGTGTGAATTTCTCCTCCTTAAGAAGAAAAAAAAAATCTCTAAAACACTGTTGTAAAATGCATAATCACAAATTTGAAAAGCCACATTATGGCCGCAGTGGCAACAAACACGGAAATGGCTTCATTGCCCCTTGCTACTACAGCTGCACAGAGTTCCACTTCCCACAATGCACATCATGGCAAATTTCTGAAAATGCCCGAGTTACCTACCGGCTCTGTTTGTAAACAAATGGATTGTTTATGGTGGAGTACACTTCACAATTGTTCACCGTGAGGGAAGAGGTTCAGGTGCATAATCACAGAGAGACTTTCGGATTCGTGAATGTTAGGCTACAACTCGGGTTTTACAGATTTGGTGAAAAATTGGTGACGAAAGTTATGCACAGCTTTAAGGCAGAGCTCATTAGAATGACTTTATAAAGTGTTGGTAGTTTAACAACAGTGATTCATTATATTATATGTTTGTCACATAGCTGCACTGTAAGAAGCATGCATCTCTGAAAAGTGAATAAAAAGACCAGTTTTCAGGTTTGTGATTATGCATTTTACAACAAATCCAAGAGTTTTAGAGATTTTTTTTTAATCTGAAAGAGAAGGAATTCACACTTAATCCATAAAAATGCGTCACTTCATCTTTCAGTTCATCCCAATCACTGAAAATGTGTTTGGATGCATTTTGTTTTCCTGGTCAGGAAGGGGATGAAAAACTGTATAAGGAAACTAAAGCTGTAGTGATGATCAGGCCTTCACATTTCAACTCTCCTACTTCAGTTTTGGAACACTGGTTGTAGGTTGGCACTAAATCACAAAACAACCCCATCAAATGTAACCTTAAAGTATAATTTTACCCATATTCTGCATCTAATCCACTCATCAAATGATTCTTAAAACAGCTATGAAGTCTTCCAGAGGCTCAGATGGAGGTGATCAGTGTCTGAATGTCCAGGTGTGGATGTAAGACAAGAGGACTTCAGCTTCATACATATAAAAAAGAATTACAACATACTTATGCAGAACCATGTCAGGCTCTGAAAAGATTAATATGAGTTTTAATAGCCAACTTATTTTATCACCCGAGAAAGGCCTGCCTAAAAATTATTTTCTGTTTCTGTGTGTTTTGTTTAGAAAATGTTCACCAATTTTTTTTGCCATTGTAAAAAGCCTTTTCTAACAGGACGGACTCTCAAAACTACCAAAATTCCCTGACAAAAAGAACAATTCTGCAGGCTGTGTTGTTGTGTCATTGTGGTGTTTTAATGTTATCTTGGATTCAAACCAATAAACAGATTAACTAATTAAGGAAGTGACTTTACAAGATAAAAATCACTGCCTTATTCTAAGTTTCAGTGTTTCCGAACAGAGTGATATACAGGCTTCAAATAAATGGCTGGTTTGTCTGAATCTGACTGAAGGACAGATGGACCAAACACCTCATATTAGAGGCTTTAACACTGTTGGAGTTTTTTTGTTATGTTTTGTTTTTTTCTGTACAAATTTCCTGACTATTTCTTACTAAAACAACACTATGTCATGACAGGGGAACACTTTCAAACAGGAAGTGGTTAGTTGAGCTCTTTTCACCAACAAAATGGACATTTTTCTTAGTCAGTTTTTGTTTGTGGTACTGCCTCACAGGAAGCTGCCACCTCGTTTGTCTCCTTTGTTGATCTATAGATACACTCGGCAACAACAGGAAACCCAAAAAACGTCCCATCCAGTTAGAGCCAAGGGGGAAAACAAACCGGTCTCTTCCATTAGTTGTAATGCTGAAGAGTTGCTGTGTGCCCTTTTGCACCACAAATAAAAAAAAAAAAAAAAAAAGTCACCAATTAAGGTGTTACATTTCACCAAATAATAAAACGGAACCACAAAGGAAGGCAAAATGGCTTCAAGCTATCAGAAGCGAGGACGAGTTTGACAGATTATGGGACCCAACAACAAAACTGCATTGTAAGTCGGATCATTGGCCCAGTCTTTTAAAACATATGGACGACAATCCAACCCCAGTGGATTTAATTTTTTAATATATCAATCATTGTCAGAAGGGAACAGGGACTCAAAGTACATCATGACTACTTGTTAGCATTAGCCAAACAAGTTGAAATTCTGTGTTTTTACAGTATAGCGAATGGGAGGGGGGGGGTTCCCCCTCAGATTTCCGCCCCTGGCTGTGACATCGTTGCTGACTGTATCTATATAGGGGCCTGGCCAAGCAGTTATGGGCTTCCAAAGTGACTGTTCATTGAGTAATAACTTTTAAACCAGATAACTTACAGCAACTTCAATACATATTTCTGTAGGCCTTTATAAGTACTGGTTAAATGAAAGATTTGTCTTAAATAATTTTAAAATACGAAATTAGCAAAAAAACATGCTCGGTTACGGCACTGCAAGAAAAGAACATCACCTTGGACAAGGTTTATGCAAACATGCATAACATGCTGTTCTTGCTCAAATTTGGGGCAAACAAAGTTTGGATATGATAATAAACATGTAAAACTATACTGAGGCTAAAAATGGTGACAAAATATTGACCCTCCTAGATTTTATAACTAAAAGAGTACATTACGGATTTACATGCTGTATTGGTTACAGACTTACAGAAATGTTTATGTGAAAACATCACCTTTACCTGAAAAAAACACTAAAATATGTACCATAACATTCTTCTATTATAAAAAAAACAAAAAAAACCCCAAAACATTTTATATCACAGATATATACATGTTGATTGTTAAAATGAGTTTTAACGGCAGTATATATGAACAGAATTCAACATCTGTGCAACTTCAAAATTCTTAAGCACTCATTTTGTTTTCCAATATTCACACCAATAATGGATGTATTGTATTAAGCAGCCTTTAAGTTTGATACTTTTCCATCACATTAGACCTAATTGCTTAAAAGTCTCTGAACTTCTCCTGTACAGCTTGAAAGTCATCTTTGGTAAGCTTGAGTAAGCTGGTCCTGCTCATGTAAGGGTAGAGAAGCCACTCTGGCATCAAAAGAATCCTGTAATTGGCAGTTTGACTGATGCAGACTGCAAACAAACATTTCATACAAAACAAATCATCATTGTCACATTAGACCTATAATAGTCTAGGATCCTGCCCCCTCAAATAAAAGGTTGCGAAGCTTTAGGAGGTAGGGAAAAGATAAATGACAGTTTAGTTTCACTTTCGAGGGGTGGGGGGTACACACCACCACACCAACATGTCAGTTCCACAGGAAACACTTCAGGTCAAATGTAAGGTATGATATCCATTCATATAAATAAAATAACTTCATAAATGTCTCTCTTGATCAACAGTAGGTATTAAAAGGAGTTATGAATGATTTGGATTTAAAAGTTGGGTAACAGAGTCTGGTCTGTATGTTCTGGTTTCACTGATCTGTCACTGGTTACAGCACTACAGAAATTGTCAAAGTAAAAAAATCCTATTCCAGTCATAAATGTCCAAAGTTTTTTTAACTAGTGGAACATGCATCTAAACCTCATTATTTTTACCAAGTTTCATTAAACCCCAGAAAATTTTGGTTACAGACTTACGGATGCCCGAATCTGAAGTGTCAAATTTCAAGAATAAAAAAAAAAACAACTTTTACTTAGTCAGGGAAAATAGGTGAATATGTTGAAAAATATGAATAATAAAAGGCATTAAATGCAGGAATCAGCAAATTTGCCTAATTTTAGGCATATAAATTATTCAGTTGATAATGAGGTAAAAACAGGTTTCCAAGACACTTCAGAAGTTTTCAAACTTAATACTCTTCAAACAGTTGTAACTTTTTTTTTTCCACTTGTATTCAAAAAGCAAAATTAGATCCATAAACTAGACAAATTAAGCCAAAAGATGAGCCCATTTACTATGTGATATTAAGAAATATGATTTTGACCCATGATGTACACTTTTGCTTGGCCAGGCCCATAGATCAACTCCACACACATACAGACATGACTTCTTCTAATGTCCTTTTTGTGTCTTTGTAGAAATTACCTCGTTAAAACAAAGAGTGAAACAACATGAACCAAAATATCTGCCTAATTTTAACTTAAAGTGATTTTTTTTAAATGAATATTTGAGACAGATTTTCTGTAACTTATGTATCCAGCTCCCATTGCAGATAAGTCGCTGCTACCAGAGGTGAACTCACCAGCACAAATCGATTAAATGTCAAAGCCAAATATTTTGTTCCTTCTCCCACATTTTTTTTTTCTTCTTCAGTTTAGACAAGTAAGTCTCTGTTTATTTGGGCAGATTATTTATGTCAAGAGGAAGTCAGGTAATGCTGGTTCATTAAGGGTTTCATGTATCAGCTGAAGACGGAGATGATGAACCTGAACACAAAGGACAACTTCATGTGAAATTACTACACATCCCACTTACATTTCTGTGGAATTCAGATTCCACTGTGACAAAAACACTCTCATGATACATTAACCTCTCTGACCTTTGAGCTATGGCTTGTTTTTGTCGTGACTGTGGATATTGTTAAGGTTTGAGGATAATTCTGGAAATGATTGTGACATGAAGTATAAGAAAAAGGGTTGCCTGTGGTTGCAGATGAGTACAGCAATTTTGTGATGGTTTAAGTGAAAGACTTAAACACATTGTGTGCATTAAAATATATCAAAGACAAAGTGCACTGGAAATGAGCAATGGAATTAAAAACAAAGATGAACTGTAGTACACAGTAGTCAAAGCAAGTACTGTGTTTTTGTGTGACAGTGCACAAATCCGTATCGATTATGCCCAACTCATATCTTATGGACACATTTGACATGCGATACCTCACACCTTATGCAGTTACCTGAAAATCCACTGTCATTTTGCCTCATGTCTGATCTTTGTCGTACACAGTCAGGCTCATAAGTCTTTGTACAGTTAGTTAATATTAACAAAGATCCTGCACCCAGCACAGGTCAGACTCCAGTGAACAGACATGTTTCTACATTAAATATTGAACCTGTGAAACTGTTTACAGTAGCAGACTGTGACAGAATAACCAAAGCAGGGCCTTCTTATTGCACTGGGCCCGACTGGCACGATCATAGGGGCCCCATGCTAATCTGTGATTGCTAGCCCTTCAAAGCACCTTGTGTCATATATGATACATATACTTACTTCACTATTTGATCATTTAAGTTCTTTTCTGCTTTTTTCAATGAATTTCAAATATATATATATTTTTAAATTTCCTACTCAAAATTTTCCATTATTTTTTTATATAGATTTGTTTTCTTTTGTAAGAGAATTTCTACATCATTTTATGTAGATTTTATTATTTTGTACTGGAATTTTTCAATCATTTTATAAACATTTTATTATTTGGTAGTGAATTTTTAAAAATCATTTTAAAGATAATTTAAAATTTGTTTTAAACTAAGATTTTTTCAATATTTTTTTTTTACAGATTGTTGTTTTTTTTTTTTTTTTTTGTACAAAAATTTGTACAGAAACTATTTCTGATCATTTGAAATCTGTATTCCTGAATGTTGAAATTGCAGGCAGTATTCATGTGCATGATGGTGCCCAACTGTAAAGGAGAACATTCTTTTTCAAGACTGAAATTTATTAAAAAAATAATAATAATAATAATCAGTGTCATAGCACAACAGGGCAGCATCGTTTTGAACTGGCTTTCACTTATGTGCATGGACAATGATATCCTGAAGACCACGGATTTCAAGCCAATAATAATTATTTAATAGTTGTCGTAGGGGCCCCAGTAAACTGCTTTGCCTGGGGGCCCATTCTGCTGTTAAGACGGCCCTGAACTAAACTGTTTATAATGTTCCTCAAATGAGCTCAACCTCAAAACAGAAGTGAAAGACATCATACACATGAATGCTACAGGAAAACGAATTCCAAAAAACTGAATATTATAAAGATAAGGAGGACGTCCACACTTTCTTCACTGAAGTAGAAGTAGTGAGTAGTTACTCTGCTAAATGCTGAAGTGCTGATTCAGTGCCCACAGTACCAAACTATAAAGTCTGAAATGTATTGAAAGACCACTCCTATTGACTGCCTCTACTACTGACCCTCATGTCTCCTATGTCAGTTTTAGGGCTCCTGGTCTCAGACAGTGTTACTCCACCTGTGTCATGTTTCACTTTAACTGTTTAGATCTGACAGAACTTGACAATATTGTTGGTCAGCTCAGGTCCTCCACCTGCTGCCTGGATCCTCTCCCAACTACGATCCTTAAGAACTGTCTTTAACTGCTTAGCACCAGAGGTTCTTCATATCATTAACAGGTCTCTTGAGTCAGGTATATTTCCCATATCAATAAACACAGCTATCAACAAACTACTTCTGAAGAAGAACAATCTGGATCCAACTGTCATTGCAAATTACAGGCCTGTCTCCAATGTACCATTCCTCAGCAAAATACTTGAAAAAACAATTTACATTCAGCTCAAGGACTATTGCACATCAAATAGCCTTTTAGATACTTATCAGTCTGGTTGTTGTCCCCACCATAGCACAGAAACGGCAATTATTAAAGTTAGAAATGATCTACATATAAAAACAGACTCCCAAAAAGTTTCCATTCTTGTTTTACTTGATATTGGTTCTGCATTCAACACCACAGACCACAAAATTCTACTGGAGAGCCTTGAACAATGGGTTGGCTTATCTGGCCCCATTCTAAACTGGTTAGAACCTACCTTCATGATAGGGAGTTCTTTGTCTCCATTGGTGATTTCTCCTCCACCAAATGAACATTACATGTGGGGTACCCAAAGGGTCAGTTCTTGGACCCCTGCTGTTTAATCTTTACATGCTTCCACTGTCACATATCACACACTCATAATATAATTACCATAATTATGCAGATGATTCGCAACTTTATATTTCACTACACCCTGATGACCTATCTTCCATACTATCCCTCTCTGAGTATTAAAGATGTTAATCAATGGATGTCGGACAACTTTTTTACAACTAAACAAAGACAAAACAGAAATACTCATCTTTGGTGCTCAGGCTCAGAGACAGAAAATCACAGCACACCTCAACTCTCTCTTTCTCCTGACAGCAAAACTGAAGCAAGGAATCTGGATGTAATTATCAACAGCAATCTAAATTTCAAAATTCATATCAACCACATAAAATCAGACTCTGAAAAATGAACCCAGGCATTTATAACAAGCAGACTAGATTACTGTAATGGTTTGTTCACTGGACAACCAAAATCAAGTTTTCAGAGGTTACAACTATGGATGCACCGATACCAGTATCAGGTATCGGTCCGATACTGAGTGTGTGTAGTAATGCACGTACTTGTAAAAGTGCTCCGATAAAAACACACTGATACCACATTCACTTCTTAGTGCAGCAGGTACGCAGCCAAGGAGTAGAGATTTAAAAAAAACAACAGTGACAAAAGTAGGTGTCTGAAAGTTACGGTGACTGAAAGTTACGTTAAAGACACAGAAGGATACAGATTGAGCATATTGTCCACCCTCTGTTCACATTCCACATGTAATTCTGTCCGTTTTCCGGGAGCTAGCAGATGCATACCCAGAGCCATATAAAGATCATCACAGCATTTCCGCTGGTAAGGTTTTGTGCCATGGCAAAATCCTTGGTGCCACACCATACATTTCATACAAAACAATCATCACTGTTGCGTTAGATTATTATCATTATTATTATTATTATTATTATTATTATTATTATTATTATTATCACATATTATACATACTATGTATAATATATGATAGGCCAGGACAAACGTCCTGTCCCCTCAAATGAAAGTTTGTGAAGCTTCAGGAGGTAAAGAAAAGATAAATGAGTGTTAGGTTTCATTTTCACTTCCGCGGGCAGCATGGTCCACACTGCTCTGTACCCCCATAGTATTATAAGTAGGACAGAAACCAGCTGAGCCCTGCCCCCTGCCACCCACCGCCACATTAGTATTACCTCCTCTGTCATCATCATGTTTGTTATTACCAGCTTTCTTCTTCTTCTTCTCAAAAAACTTTACTCTTCTTCGTGGTACTTGTCCAGTATGGTTAATTAAGTGCAGTGCCCTCTGGTGGATTGATTGGGAAACGCTCATTCCAACATATTAAATGTCAGTAGCAGCACTTTGTAACAGTCAAACTACAGTAATGACAATGACAATAAAGCACATTTTCAAAAGTTACTAAGAACTGTAATGCTATTATTAAGTACTCATATCGGTACTCGATATCAGCAAGTACTCATATGTAAGTACTTGTACTTGTACTTGGCCTGGAAAAAAGTGATATCAGTGCATCCCTAGTTGCAACTCATTCAACTCATTCAGCTGCACGTATTCTCATTGGCACCAAGAAATATCAACACATCACACCTGTTCTTAAATCTCTGCACTGGTTACCCGTTAAAACAAAAATTGATTTCAAAATCCTGCTCCTGATTTACAAAGTACTACATGGCCTTGCACCTCAGTACATCACAGATATGCTCATCACTTACACCCCTTTTAGTGTATATGCCCAACAAAAATGGAACACCCTGCCTGATACAGTTAGACATGCCACAACAGTAACCATTTTTAAAACAGATTAAAAACATATCTCTTTTCGACAGTGTTCTGTTGAGCTGTGTGTACATGTGAGGTTGTGTGGGTATGTGCGCATGTGTGAGTTTAAGTGTGTGCACATACGATTGTTTACTTGCACTTGCACTCTTTTTTTTTATAATCATATTTTACTGTAGCTATATTATATACTTGTTGTGAAGTACACTGTGCCTTGTGCATGAAATGTGCTTTAGAAAGTTGAACTGAATTAAATATATGATAATTATTTCACTAGTATGATAATTTTTCTCTGTTTCGTCAAATGTACAATAATATTAATCACTTTGTAACACTTAGCGGTTATAACACTGGACAACAACAACAGCAAACAGTCCATCTGCTACTGGAGAAAAACGTGACCTTGACTAAATCAGGCATTCCATGTACTTCTAGACATGGACATAAAACCCACTGAAGAATAATCATCAGTATCAAAGCCGATCAGTTTGGCTCTAAACCGTTCTACAATGTTCCATACACTGTCTCTGGTTCTTGTGGTTGTGACATTTTTCAGTATTAGAACCAACCTTAATCACCATCATATTTGGGTTAATGCCCCTTGGTCCCTGGTTTCCATTTCCGTAATCGGAATGAAATGTTCCCCAGCCCATCACTTACATCACCCAAACTGGAGTAAAAAAAATTACATTTTTTCAGTTCAATTTTATTTGTCGAGCCCTATATCACAACAAGGTTGCCTCACAGGGCTTTACAGAATTAGTTGGATATGAAACTAAACAACAGTCAAATGAACAATAGATGAAGGTGTCATCATTAGACCCTCCTTCTCGGCAAGGGAAATCCCCAAAAACCCAGTGGGAAAAGAGAAACCTCAGGGAGAACCACAGTGAAGGAGAGCTCCACTCCCATGGACGGACAGGCTGCAGATGAAACCAGGGCCGATGGACGTCCAAGGTGTGAATGGAAGAAATTCATTTAGAGTGGCATTCTGGAACCAGTGTGTTCATAAGTTTTTATCAAGTCCTCAAATAGTTGATCCTAATATGGGTTCTGTGCTTGAACAGAACCTTCTGCACTACTTGCACAAATGAATACCAGTCTGTTCTAGACTTCTAGAGCTGAATTTTCAGGGAAATTCGGGATCACCAGTGAGTTCTCCAATCTGGGTTCAATGAAAGCTCCAGTTTTCAGTTTTATTTCACTTTGGACTGCACCACATTGTTCTGATATTCAAAGCATCTGGATTTTAATCACTTAAAATCTATAGAACTAAACCCCTGGCATGCATAACTCAAAACCTTTATGTTCTGGAGAAATTCTGATTTCAGATGTGGAATCAGAGTACCTAAATTAGGTGAAATCCTAGTAGTAAAAATGTTGAGTAGTGTAATCTATTGGGGAGATCTTATTCAAATTTTTCTACAACTTGATCAAGATCAAAATCTTAGCCCTGCAAACAACAGTAAAAACAAAAAATAACGACAAGGAAAAAGGGTAAAAAAAAAAAATTGTCTTTATAGCGAGTCAGTCTCACTCTCAGCTCTGTGATTTGCCCTTTAAGTGTCACATGTACTGCTCTATGCACAAAGAGGTCATCTTCTCTAAGTGTTATTCTTTTATCCTGTAGGTTGTAACTGGTCTATATGTTAGGAAGGTCTGCTATGATGCAGAATAAAATATAACAATAATTCTTCCTGAATTGAGGAAAACAAGCATGTTATTACAGTGAAAGCAGTACTTGATAAATGTGTTAAATGTAGGGTAAAGCACAAATAAAGCACTTTTACTGAAGGAAAAGTTGTGAATATTTCTCCCACTACAAACTACATGTTGAACTAAACAGAGACAGCGTGACAGTCACTTACCGGTCTGATTTAGTGCAAAGTGTCATGTGCTGAGCTGCTTCACAGCTGTAAATGATACAGATGAATACTTCAGGCATGGGAAAAACAGCTAGTTTTTCAGGCTGATCTTAATGTTTTTCTAGTCAGTAACTGTAGAGAGGAAATAATTGAAGCTGTTTAAAGATTATGTGATTCAGCAAGTAGTGCTTTAGTTTGTGAACTTTGATGCTGTGATGATTGAAGTCCTCTTCAGCCTAATACAGAGACACACAAACACCTCATCCATCTCCAGATACATTACTTTTATCATGTTGAGATGACAGATGTTCCTGTCATATAATTTGAGGTGTCATCTGGATATTGGAATAATAAATGGGGAACCTATTATTTTGTCTTTTCTTCAAGTTTCTTCTTTTTTAATCAAATTAAAAAAAAAAAAAAAAAAAAAAAAAAAAAAAAAAATATATATATATATATATATATATATATATATATATATATATATATGTAGTTGTTTGATGGGGGAATAGCATCAGCGTTGCCAGACATAGGATAATTATTGCATTTGTATGATAATTTCACCCTCTGTATGATCAATAATAATAATAAAAAAAAAAATCCCATAATGTACAATAATTTGACCCCTTCAATACATGGCTATTAACAAACACAAACAGGATACATCCTGCACTGCGCCTGATGTTGCACACTGTCTCACGTGCCTCTTTACAGCCAATCAACGCATGACATAGCACAAGTGATGCATGACATATAGCATGGCAACACAAAATGTAAACAAGTTTTTGAAGGGACACAGGATTTTCATTTTTGATTTAGAAAGTGTGTTTTGAACAGAATAAAACTGCAAAACAGGTTTCTTCAGCATGTTCTCAAATTATCAAGCATTTTAGTAGTTGAAGTGGATTGACTGATGTTCATTCCTCGTGTATAAACAGATTAAGTCTTAAAATATTTATGTTACAGGACCTTGACACATGATGATTAAGTAGATGGTTCAATATGACTGATATTCTGTGCTGTTCAGTGCAGCAGCTCATCCTGCACACCACACAGGTGGGGGCGCTGTTCTGCCAGTGGCATCTTTTTTCCCAACAGTGCTGTTAGTTTATTACCCCCCCACAAGGGGGAGGCCAGGGCTATTCAGGACCACCATAAACTTTATTGTTCCATACGGGAAATTTGTTTTGAACAACAGTGCTATACGTTGCTGCATTCACATTCAGACAGATACAATAACAAAACATACTCAGTCACAAAGTATTGGAGTCAGTTTAATCACAATTATGTATTACCCCTAATCTATGTAGGGCACCTCCCACTCCAAGGTAAAAAATTAATAAAATAAATATAATTAATTGATACAGCGCATTAATTTAAAAAGATGGGAGTAATTCCATTCCTTAAAGAGTAAAAAGAATACAAGCATTAAAACTAGGGCTGGGCAAGTTAATACGTTATTACCGCATTAACACATTCATTAAATAACGCCGACAATTTTTTTTTAATCTCCCGTTAATGCCGTTCTGCCTTTCAAGCAAGTCTTAGTTCATTTATACATACAGACTCTTATTTTGAAACTCATGCTTTTATTTTGGCACTCCACACGCACTAGAACCAAGCGCCAAAGCTGAGAGGAGAAAAGTGAGCGAACTTTCCGAGAAATGTTGAATCAAACTTTTTGCAACTCCTGCAGAAGCAACGTCTGTATGTATCAATCATTCTGTTGTTTGCTAAATAATTTCACATGCAAACATGCCGTTAGAAACATGTTTATGAAGTTATTTTGGATGTGTTTATTACAATATGTTATTAACATGTTAAAGCTAATTCGTTTATGCTAGTAGTCGGAGATTTGTTGCTAATTCTTTATGCAGGGTCATGTTAAGTTTATGTAAATTCATTGGTTGTGTTTAGGTATAATATGCCAGCCTTTGAACTAACCTTTATTTATTTATGATGTGATTAGCTCGATGCTAACTTGAATGGGAAAATCCATAGACACGCTAACGATTAGCATTTACAGATTAATTTAAAATTTACATCTTTTTATCCAGCAACAAAGGTTCACATCAGAGATATTTTATACTATTCATTCTGACAACAACTGAACATAAAATACTCACAGGCAAACATTTTTGGGGCCATACAAACAGAGTGAAAGAAACGTGTCTTCTTATGTCGAACTGACTACGGTAACACTGAAAGGACAAAACATACGTTAGTGCAACTTATTCCGACCACTAGAGGGCCCCCTTTGCATGCTTTTAACAACTGAACATCACATATTATTGGTCTAATTAGTATTAGTACTTATTAGTGGGCTTAAGACTCCTGTCAGTCACTTACAACCGGAAATAAACTGGTGGGGACATAAACATGGAGAAAAGTAGCGGTCTTTTACATGGACATTTTCATTTTAAATGTCTTCAGATGGTGGGGTTGAGAAGGACACAGTTGTTTGGAAGCACTGCAATGTGGAATTATTTTTTATCACTGGAGTACTTCAAGTCTGAAATATCACTTAAAGGCAATTCACGCTGTTGATGCCAGCAACCCCCCCCCCCCCCCCATACAACTATGTGATTAATCACGATTAATCACAGAAATCCATGCGATTAATTGTGATTAAAAATTTCAATCGCTGCCCAGCACTAATTAAAACACACAAAAAACATGGGTAGTTTAAAAGCCAGACCTCAAGCAAGGTTGAATGACAGGAAGAGGTCTCAGAGCCTGTTAAACATAGCAGGCTTCTCATCTAACAGGGCTGTGGATGGAGCTTTGTTTTTGGTTCAGTTTGTTTCTTTGTTTCTTTGTTAACATTAGCAGCAAAAATACTGGTTGAATTCATGCCAAATTTGGTTTTAGATTGCCACTGACCCAGAATAGATGTCATTACATTTTAGGAAAAATAAATCAAAGTTCAAATTTTTTTAAATTAATTTTTAAAATCTTTTTTTTTTCCCCATTCATATATAATAAGCAAAAATTCACATATCTATAAAAACATCAATTCTGTTTCAATGTACTTCAGACATAGCACATACATAGAGGCAATTGATGTGCTGATTTCAGCACGTGCGTAGACACGATGACATCAGCTGGATTGATGCCAAAATAAGCTACAATTTGTGTGAGGGGCAGGGTTTGTTGTGCCTGGCACCACTTATTTAAAGGTAAAACCGCATTATAAGCTATACTTTACACAGACAGTGGTAATGTTTTACTGAAGCAGATGGTCCTGAGCAATGTCAAATCAGGTATGTACGATAATTTTCCTCAAAATATGATAATTTTTTGCTTCTGATACGATAATTTGTCATTTCCCATCTGGCAACTCTGAGTAGCCTATTCTTTTAAATCTAAAAGTATACAGTGCTTATGTGGATTTCTGAGTGCATTTGCATGCGTGTAAATGGGCCACTATTATTCCCAATATGACAGCATTCTGAAATTGACAGGTGTTGTGTAAATAGCATATGTAGATATTCTGATTAGACTGTATTACAAATGGAGCAATTTCTGACCAAAGCATGTGGGATATACTGATATTCCAGTTTTGTGAGAATTTCTTTGACATGTATGTATGGCACGTTTGGAAAATGTATTTTATTTGCAGGTTTTCCAATAGATTGTGACACACAGTCCCTGTTTGATGGATGTATCAAAAGTCCACATTTCTGGTCAGAAGGAGAAATAAATCTACTGTTAAACATTATGACAGAGGATGTCAAGGAAATATCAGAAAACAACATTTTCCATTCACACAGTGGAACATTTACTGTCAGTGATAAACTTTGAAAAAACCCTCAAAGTCCTCAGCAGCCACCAGTGTCCAAAAACATCTACTATTTTTTAAAAACTTTAGACCCACTAACCCTAACCCTTATCAATAAATGTAAATAATGCAGGTCAAATGCAGTTTCTCAGCTTTTCAATGGATATGACCCATTTCGTCATTCAGAGACAAAATAGTAAATGTGAATATCCTATCAACTTCTGCAAAATTCACCAATAAAACCCATGTAGTTTTGTAGTAAATGACAGGGGCTGTAGATTCTTGTTTTAATATTAAGTTAATGATATGTTTTGTTGAAAAAGTCCTTTTTTCTTCTTTAGTTTTCTTTCTATTCATTTAATGACCTTTGAGTTTACTCATGAATATCTACATAGTAAATTTAATAGAGGAAAATACCAAATTTTCACTGAAAAACAAAAAGGATAATGTAATCAATGTAAACTATTTTTGTGGTGACTTCCAAATGTATTTTTCTTTACATTCAGCCTTTCCTAGGTGATTTAAGTGTTAATCATATTGTGCACGACTGTGTGTGAAGAGGAAGAGATACATTATTAGAAATGGAATTAGATTTTTTTTTTTTTTTATTAGTCATTTAAACATTAGGAATTAACTTCTTTCTTCAGAACTTTGAAACTTTAAAAACTTTATTTTGTGCATTTAAATATAATGAGTTTGAACTCACAGCCACTGAAAAAGCAAAGGCAGCAGCTTTGATATCAACAGATATTCTCTTCTAACAAGAAGTAAATTGTCTCATCACCTCCAGCACTTGTACATTCATCTAAATGCTTAATTGAAAACAATTCACAACAACTGGTTTTCACATCAATTTATTAGACAATATATGATTAGTTTTATTCTGTGGTACCTAGTTACATTTTCATGTTTGGGTTTAGGTACTGAAAGACACCAGAGATTAAAACAAGAAAGTCTGCAACCATGGGATAAAAATGACCAATGGGTGACCACATTTTTTTCCAACTCTAATCGAAGTCACTTTGCAATTGTAGAATTACAGATTATTTAATCATCTGAGACAGCAGAAAATACAGAAATGCAATGACAACTGACAATATTAGTGTTGAGATTTATGTATTTATTTATTTACTTACTTACTTACTTACTTACTTATTTTCTAATAGTCATGTTTGGGCCATGCTGCAAAAAATGTTATGATAAAAATGTTTATGGTAATTGACACTGATTTTTCATTCAGTGTGTGATGCTCAGATCATTTAAAAACTGGTCATATGATACAATGTTAATTCAGTATCGAATTGTGCAGAAGAAGAAGAAACATGCAATAATTTTTTTGGCAATGTAAACCAAATCACTCACTGAGTATTAAATCCTCACTTTTTTTAAGCCATTTATGATATCATTAATATGACTTCCAAGCTACAAGAAGTTGCTTTTACACTGAAGATAAAAACAGATTAATTGCTTTGGTCAAATAATCAGCAGTGATAGGACGTTTTACTGCAGATAATGATGGATATCTTCATAAGTCCAAGTGTGTCAAAATAGTTCAGAGATGAGCTACATTCATTTAATTAATCACATTAAATGTGGATACGGCCAACACAAAGCTCTAGTTATAGGCCTTTTTGTGGGCCATATAAAATATTGATATTTGTGGTCAGAACATAATTTCTTTCACATCCCACCCAACATTGCCCTGCAGCACTGTATCTACAAACCTTTATTATCTAAACCTGTATTCTATTTCTAGAGCTCAGATTTTGTTTAGCAAGTATACTCATCATCCAAAAGCATCCTTATCTGCAAATATGTCACAGAATAAAGTGGAACAATTCAGAACAGAACAGAATAAAGTAGATATTGTGTGTTCAATTCAACAGCTTTAATAATCCTGTTGTGAGTTCTGGTGCCTGGTGGTTTTCAGACTACAGGTGGATGGCCACTAGATGGAGGCAGCAGGCTGTGGAATCACTAAAGATGGGTACCTGCTCAGTGGTTCAGTGTCCTTATAGTAAATCAGAGGCAGATAGTTCACATCTCTACAACTAGATCTATATGGCCATGCAACTCATTTGAGAATGATGACACATTCACAATAAGGTGTTTTCTTTATCCAAAGAGCTGATCAAAAGCCAAACTCAACTTCCAAGGCTCAGCAGGTTTCAGGCCGGACGCTGCTACATGTGGCTCTGTCTCCGGTCATGGGATCTGGGTGTGATAAATTCTGAAATTCACTGGAGTCTCTGGTCTGATGACTTAACTGTATAATGTATTAAGAGATGGTTGAAAAGTCCAGACATTATTCAGCATTAATGTTGGAGGATTTACTCGTGCATTCTATCAAAGTGGAGGAAGAAGTACTGAGGTCCTTCACCAAAGAAAAAGTACTATTACACTGTAATAAAGTGCATCATATTCTAAAAGATCATCATATATCTTGTGAGAACCATATACCTTTTCAGTAATGATGCATTTTCCAGCAAATCCAAGAGCTTTTTACAGACATTGTTTAGCTTAAGATGGAGGAGATTTTGCAGTTCAATCCATACATGAGCATGTCATCCCTCAGTATCCTTCACTATATGAATGTAAGTCAATGTAAAAGGAACTAAAGCTGTCAGACAAATAAAATGGAGTAAAAAGTCCATCATTTGCCTTTTGAGATGTAGTGGTGTAGAAGGTTAATGTAGTGTAAAATAAATACATAAATTCTTTTACTCGCACTTTTACATACGAAGTCCCCCGAAAGTCAAAAAACAGTATTGTCTTTAACAACTGTTGTAAAATCTGTATCTCTGTAATACTCGCGTATTTGTTGACAAGCCATTGATGCCGGCAAACTTCCTGAGGCAAGACAATTAATGTGCGTTCAACCCCAGGTAAAGGCCAGGCAAAGTAGCCTTACAACATTTAATACAAACGTTATTGTTTTATTTTTAAAAATATCAGAAATGAACAAAAAAAAACCAGACAAATGAACAAATATATATTACAATGTTGTATTAGGGCCACATAGGAAAAATGAAACCACTTGTCACTACGTGGATAAAGTTGTAATACTTCGGGAATAAAGCCATAATATTACGAGGATAATGTCCTAATTTAAAAACTCACAGTCAGTTCCTCCTCCACATAAGAGGCAATTTGCTCCAAATCCATTCAGTTCTTATGATGAAAGTAAGTAAGTAAGTAAATTTTATTTATAGAGCACTTTTCGCAGACAGGGTCACAAAGTGCTTTATCAAATCAAATCAAGTTTACAGAAACCCAGCAGAATCCTCCAGGAGCAAACACTTGTGATTGGTGACAGTGTCGAGGAAAAACTTCCCTTTAACAGGCAGAAACCTCGAGCAGACCCAGACTCCTGAAGGATGGCCGTCTGCCTTGACCAGTTGGGGTTAAAGAGTGAGAATAAAGGAGAAAAGAGAGAGCGATAGAGACAAACACAAACGTGTGCAAACTCACTTCAAAGTCCTCAGACTAATGCTAATGTGTTGATGGTGGGCGGGGCTGATCGGCTCAGTATTTCACTGTGCCTAAACCCCAAATTAAAATAAAACCTTACAAAATGTTACAAGTTCTCCATTATGCAACAAGTGGGTACAACTTTATTCTAGTAATATTATGGCTTTATTCTCAAAATACGACAACAATATTCCCATAACATTACGACTTCCTTCTTGTAAAATTATGACTCTTTTTGTATTCAACTTTATTCTCATAAAATTATGGGTTTTATCTCAATACTTTAGGACTTTATTCTTGTAGTGACAAATGTTTTAATTTTCTTATGTGGCCCTAATACACCATCGTACTATAGAGCAGCAAATAAGTAATTGCTCATTGAACATAGTTTTACTGTAATACAGTGCTGTTTGTGTGGTCATCATATTCATATTGTAATACAAAAAAATTAAAGATTGGTTTGTAATACTGTGAATTCAATTTATATCAGCCTGAAACTTAGTAAACTTTACACTTACTACTCCAACAGTACCAGGTCCAGGTCTCCATGGGTGGGGCATCCCTCCTCCTCTTCTAGTAAAAGTTGGGCCAATATTCACCCTAGTCCCGCCTCCTACTCTCACGCTTTCTTTTCTTTGTTTCTTCGGTCAACACCCTTACCCTCTGTGCTTTTCTTGCTGCTTCAGCCATGACTGTTAGCCTATTTGTAGCTTTCCTTCACTTGTAACTTGGTTTACCTGCGTCATCTTCTGAAAGTGGAGGGGGGATGTAATGTATGCCATAAAGCAGTCACATTTTGTAGTTCTTTTTGTGTAGAGGTTCCTACCCGAAACCAGAAGTTGCATAGTGCCAGTGCAGGAGATACAGATGCTCTGGAGTGATGATGAAAGTGTAATTGAACCTATTGTGAGTTGTCGTACCACCAAAATGAACTGGAAAAAGAGTTTGAATGCTGAAAAAGCCTGTTGTGTTGCTTTAAATTAGATAAACAGATTTCTTGTGTTATAAAGACCAGCTTATTTCAGCTGCATTTTTTTTAGATAAGGTGAGGCCGTACCTCCCTATGAACCAATTCAAGCATGTTGTCCGTATGCTTCTCACATCTCCACTAGATTACTTCAAGTCACTGTATTATGACCTGGACCAGTCTTCTATCCACTGGCTGCAGATGGCCCAGAATGCAGTGGTTCTTACTGGAACCAGAAATTGGGACCACGTCACCCCCATACTGGCTTCCCCTCACTGGCATCCTGTCATTTACAGGATCAAGTTAAAGATTGTATTTTATGTTTTAAAGCTACTAAACTAAAGACTAAAGGTGACAGAGCCTTTTTTGTGGCAGGTCCAAGGCTCTGGAACACTCTACGCCAGGGGTGTCAAACTCATTTTAGTTCAGGGGCCACATTCAGCTAAATTTGATCTGAAGTGGGCCGGACCAGTAAAATAATATCTTAATATGTAAATAAGGTCAACTCCAAACTTTTATCTGTTCTAGAGCGAAAAAAGTAAATTTACATTATGAAAAGGTTTACATCTACAAACTATCCTTTCAAAAGATGTGAATAACATGAACAAACTAAAAAAATAAGTATAATTTTAACAATATTATGCCTCAGTTTAACATTTACACATGTACATCATAACTTACAGATCACAGTGGATCTACAAATACACAAAATATTTAGTAACAGTCAGAATCTTGTTAAAATTGTACTTATTTCTCTTAAGAGATTTTAGGTTGTTCATATTTCTTCAGGTTATTCACATTTTTTGTGAAATTATACTTGGTTTTAGTGTAAATACATGATAATATTTACATTTACAAAGATAAACATTTGGAGTTGTCATTAATAATATGTTATTATGATAGTATTTTACTGGTCCTGCCCACTTTAGATTGAATTGGTCTGAATGTGGAACCTGAACTGAAAGGACTGTTAATATCTTAGTGTAATTTTTGCATTTCACAAATTCATCCCAAGGGCCGGACTGGACCCTTTGGTGGGCCAGATTTGGCCCCCAGACCACATGTTTGAAAGCTGTCCTCTACGCCAACAAATCACATGTGCGCAGTCTATTGAGCACTTTATACCTCTTTTAAAGATGCACCTGTCTGCACTGGCTTTTAGTACAAGTGTGTGACTTGTATTTGTTTTGTCTTCTGGTTGTGTTTTAGATCCTTATCCTGTTATTGTGTACCTGTTTGGATCAGTTTTAGAATATCTTATATTTATTCTTATTTTTACTAGTTTTAACATATCTTGTGTTTTTATCCACATCTTTGTACAGAACTTTGGGCACATTTGGATGTTTTAAATGTGCTATAGAAATAAACTTGACCTTGACCTAAAATGGGAAAAACTGAAGGCCCTGGTCTAGAATGGAGGCGGTGGAGAACAAGGTGGTTGTGATGATCAAGAGGCACAATGAGAGGTAGGGTGGAACTTTTCAATGAATAGCATGCAACAGAGGGTCTCAGCACATGCACTGATTAGATTATAAGGAGGAAGAGGGAGGCAGGAAGATGGTGCAGAGGCTGGACCAGAGAGAAATGTGAAGAACAATGTTTAGTCTCATCATTGAACTACAGTAAACCTGAATAAAATAAGTTTATGTTAAGTGTGGACACGAGTAAAAGGATTTAATTACATTCCACCATGGCTACAGCAGGATTATTATAGAACCTCAAAGTTTCATAACTTAATAAATGAATTGTGATAAAAAAATAAAAAAAAAAAGCTATGAATACAGATAGACTTCACCTATATTGTAATATTTTACATTAATTGTTAACATTGTCTTGCTTTTTGTGCTGATTGTGTCATTCCATTTGGTTTTCAACCTTTAAAGATGTGCAACCATTTTAATGTGAGTTCCAAATGATTTTTTTCTTTACATCCAAACTTTCTTAAATGGTCTATCACCATTTACTATAATATTTTTCAGGTGTATTTTTTTCCACTTTATTTATACATAAAGTAAGAACAAGAATGAAAAATATGTGCAAAATAAGCTGTGGGGTGACTGTGGAAGAGTCTGGAGCAAGACATTAAGTGAAGTACAAATATAAATATATTTAAAAGGAGGTACAAAAATTATTTCTAAATAGGTATATGGAAGATGAGGGATACCAATAGTATTGTCCCAAATATCATTTGTGATTTCTTGGAATTAAGATTTTCGGGCATATATAATTCCATTTCATTTGTTTTCTTTATCTTATTGTTATTATTATTATTATTATTATTATTATTATTATTATTATTATTATTATTATTAATAATAATAATAATAATAATAATAATAATAATAATAATAATAATTATTATTATTATTGTTATTATTATTATTATTATTATTATTATTATTATTTTTTAATTATTACTATTTATTTATTTATTTATTTATTTATTTTTGTGGTTTGTTTGCTTATCAGTCATTTATATACCAGTACTTATATTTTACTGGTTGATTTTTGTTTTTATTTCACTGTCTACATGTTTGAAATAAAGATTTCATTCATTCATTCATTTAAGATAGAGTAATAATAATTTCAGAGATCTTTATATTTGTGAATGGACAAAAGCGAAGACAAATGTGAAGTCTAGGTGGACTGGGGTTGTGGGTGTGAAATTATGGTGTGGACCTGATGAGGCATTTAAGTTATTCAATCCTTTGACAAAGTTTATAAAAATGCCTTAAGTTTAAAATTATTTAGGAATATTGAATTGAGGTGGTAGATATGTTTTTGCTGTTGTTGATTTTTTTTTCTGCATATGGTGTGAATGTTCGATGCTGTACACATTTAATTTAATGTAAGCAGTGTATCAGGTGAAAAGGATAGGCAAAAAAAATAAGCTTTTGCTTCTACCCTATTCCGTTTTGGGATTTTGTGTTTATTGTGATTGTTGTGCAAAGTGCAATGTACAAACCAAACCAAAAATGAATTAATGCATTCATTATTTCATTACTGATTATGTATATTTTCATAAAAACTTAAAAAGTTTTAAGCTTTTATGAACATGACAAACACAGTCATTTATTGTACTATGTGGTTCTTAGTGGTAAACATAGACTACGTCCATGGCTCAGATGGTAAAGCGGGTCGTCCAATCACTGAAGGGTTGGCGGTTCGAATCCTGCTCTGTCCATGTGCTGTTGTGTCCTTGGGCAAGACACTTCACCCCCTTGCCTCCAGTGCTGCTACTCACACTGGTGTAGGAATGTGTGTGAATGTTCGGTGGTGGTCGGAGGGGCCATAGGCGCAGATTGGCAGCCGCGCTTCCGTCAGTCTGCCCCAGGGCAGCTGTGGCTACAGATGTAGTTTACCGCCACCAGAGGGAGGATGTGAGAGTGAATGAATAATGGATCCACTGTGTGCACTTTGAGTATGCGTTCATAGAAAAGCGCTATATAAATCAAATCCATCATTATTATTTCATTTGGTGCCATGATCTTTGACCTTGAGTGACCTTGAAAGGTCAAACGAATGTCAATTCATGTCTTTAAATATGCCGTTAGACTACAAGACCCTTGGTCCTATTTTTTAATATTAGGAACTAGAAATACAGCATATAGACTCTTTAAACAGTAATTTAAAGCAGTTGCTCATATATATGATGTCTATTTCCATATAAGTCATCCTGCCTCGACCTCCTTGCTGTAGAACTGCTTTTGACCTCCCAATGTGCCTCTTAACAAAACCTGCAACAGAACTCTCTCCTAAGGATGTTTAACATGTTTCAAAAGATTTAATGTTAATCCTGTTTTCCCTTTCTCTCTTTCCTTCTCAAACACTGCCATATTTGTTGCACCTCGTCCTCGTGACGTCCTCTCGAGTTTCACTACAACACGCCCTGCCCCTCTCACCTTCAAACACCATCCTGAAAACCACAGAATCGGCTTCGCTCACACTTCAAACATACGCATCCTCAGGAGAGTACGTAGAAGCCTCCTGGAAACTGATCCATCCCATGTGGGCTGCGTTAAGAGGAGGCTGACCTCTTTGCATTCGACTATAGCAGGTCACATGGGGCGTCCTGTAATAGGCTTAATGCATAACAAAAACACACAATCCTGCTGCTTTTTACACCGTTTATGGTGCAGAATATGGAGGTGATACTTTAAATACTGGTGTTTTAGCTGGAACTCATCCAAACATACTTGATTTACGCATATAGAATTACCTATCTGCTTATCTACCTACCTACCGCACTAAACATATTGTAATATCCCCACACTTCAAACAGACTCATCCTCCAGAGTGTTTGTACAATCCCACAGGAAACTGATCTGTCCCAAGCGGCCTGTTCGAGGAGGGAGCTGACCTCTTTACATTTGAAGACAGCCCCTGGTCTTACATTTCAGGTGGCCCTTAAGGATCTCTTGTTGTTAATAGATGTTGGTCTAAGTCACGCTCACATCAGCTGTCGGCAGCTCCCAAAGGAAGTCAAAGGAAATCCCATAAAAGAGCTGGAAAAAAACAGGCCGCTTGACAGTTCAGACTTACACATAGCTCAACAGATAAAAAAAAAAAAAAAGGCAGGCGATTCTTTCATTCTATTTCTTTTTAAACTATGGATATAACTTTGGTTAATATTTCATGTTCAGGTTGTTTTATTCCTGTGGTTATTGTATTGTGTTGAGAAAACTGATCTTAAAATGGAAAGCTCCAAATTCAGAGGTGGCTGAAATGAAGTAGAAGATAAAAAATACTCCAACAGACAAAGGAAATCTATTCATATAGCAATAACACAGATAACTGAGTGGAAAAACTAAATGGTGATCTTTATGTTGGCTCCAGAATTTCTTATTTTCCTTCCCATCCACATCCCCTCAGATGCCAACAATAAATCCCAATCACCCAAACAGTGCTTAACATTGCATCTGACCCCAGTTGCCACCTCCTGACTCTGCCCCCGGTCATAGACATTGATCACTGGCATGTAAACCATCGGCAGGTCACCAAGTGTTTACTCAAATGTATTTATTTAGAGGTTTTTAAGTAACTTAGTTAACAGTGGTTAGTTATTAATCTCATTAATTCTTAATGAAGCATGATTTTTGACTGCTTAGGGTGATACTTCATTGGCATTTCATTCATCCATGAATTCATCATAAATCTTTGATTCTCTAATCACCACAGGCTACTGACAGATTACCGCTTTGGAATTACAGGCAAGGCTCACCACTATCATTCCCTCTCAGTCTCCAGTTCACCATAAAACTACTGTAAATCCTCTGCTGTCTGTCTAAATATTAGAATCATATCAACCCAAAAGATCATATGATATGATATGATATGACATGATAAAGACAGCCTAAAGTCCTGTACCCTCCACCTAAACCCTACACAAACCCTAAGGGAAAACCCACACATGGGATAAAATCTGTGCCTTTGTATATTTTAACAAAAGAAATGTTAAAACCAAGACGTGTTTGAAAGGTGTGAATTTATTTCAGCACTTTACTGTGAACATGATGAACTTGACAATACTTCTCAATTTAAGTGATAAATGTCTTGTCCTGATACAGAGTCAAAGTAACCTATATAGTTTTAAAAAAAGAAATGAACATTTTATGAAAGGTATGCAAATGATGAAAATCAAACATCAATCTTTTTATGGATTTAAATGACATGAGATTAGAGCTACATTTGTGTCATTCCTGTCTGTTTAAACCTGCAAACCTGGATAAACCTGCAGCTGAAGTCATATCCTTGGTGCTTTTATTTTCAGTTTTACAAATCTCTAAGACTGGTGTATCACCAGATCATACCAAATTCATTTTAGGGATTTGTGTAAGTATGCCTGTTTTATTAAGCAAATATTCATAGAACAGTTGTAAAAAAAAAAAATCTTTTGGGTGGAGTAGTCAAGTACAGCAATCAAGCTAACTACAGTTAAGATTTGTTCTTTATTACATCCCATCTCTGTACAGAGTATTAGATATAAAGTTAACTATTTTAATATCCATCCATCCATCCATCCATCCATCCACTTTCTGAAGTACTTATTCCTCATGTGGGTTGCGAGGGTGCTGGAGCTGATTTTCAGGTGAAGGTGGGGTACATCCTGGACCTGTCATCGGTTCATCATAAGACTGACATGTACAGACAAACAACTATTCACTCTCACATTCACACCTATGGGCAATGTAGAGTGACCCATCAACTTTTTAACCCCTGAGACATTATTTCAACAAAATGAGCTGCTTGGAATTTGTGTCTTTTTCAGTGTCATAAAAGCTGCTGTGAGTTTGTGCTTGTGTTCCTTTTCTTCAGTGGTCTTGCTTTACTGTGTGTTTTAGGGTCAAAGCAGGGTCAAATAACCAGCGGTGGGTAGTAACACGTTACATTTACTCCATTACATTTACTTTAGTTACCTTTTACATAAATTGTACTTTTAAGAGTACTTTTAATATGACATACTTTTTACTTTCACTCGAGTACATTTATGAAGGAGAAACGTTACTTCTACTCCATTACAATGGCATACATTCCGCTTGTTACTTATATTTTTGGTCGTTTGTTAAACCACGAACCATTTGTTTTGTTTTGTTTTGCTAGAAAGAGTTCCACTAGAACCTCACATGACTGTGTTTCACCAATCAAACATAGCTGTGGCTACATTTCACGTAGCACTAACTATGTTTGACTCCATACCACCAATCAGATGTAGCCAGGCAGTCACATGACAGCTTAGTTCCGGTTTCACACAAGAGCAGAGTGAGCACACCGGAGCACAAACACAGGAGTGGACGTCAGCAATGGATGAAAGAATAGCTTGTGATTCGGATTTAGATGAAACAGAAGACGCAGAACACCCCTCAGGGCCGGCTTGTGGCATAGGCCACATAGGCGTGTGCCTCGGGTGCCAACCGTTGGAGGGGGCGCCACTGGTAGGCAAAAAAATAAAATAAAATAATAGTAATGATAATTATAGTAAATAAAGAAATACTGGTACTGATAGCGTGATAATTTCTCATTAACTGTCTTAATTCTTTCCCCGCTATTGACGAGATATTCCATCAATTGCTTCCCAACGCTTCCCTGCCAATGACAAGATTTTCCGTCAATCCGTGTTTTCACTGTTATACTGTAGTTGGAGTTGTTGCGGATCATGTGAATTACTTTCCTTAGTCCAAAAACAAACAATTAAGCAGCTTTTCCAGAAAAATGAAGGACGGGGTGTAACGTTTTTGCACTGGAATCACCGTATCCCATGGCAACGCATACAGTGCCAGTCACTCTGAATGAGGAAATGCCAACTGTGCAGGAACCGCACACAGTTTCAAAAGCCTTAAAGATGATTATGGAGACAGAGTCTGACAATTCATTCATTCATTCATTCATTCATTATCCACCACTTATCCGGGGCCGGGTCGCGGGGGCAACAGTCTTAGGAGGGATGCTCAGACTTCCCTCTCCCCAGACACCTCCTCCAGCTCTTCCGGGGGGATCCCGAGGCATTCCCAGGCCAGCCGAGGGTCATAGTCTCTCCAACGTGACCTAGGTCTTCCCTGAGGCCTCCTCCCGGTGGGACATGCCCGGAACACCTCCCCAGGGAGGCATCCAGGAGGCATCTGAAACAGATGCCCGAGCCACCTCAGCTGGCCCCTCTCGATGTGGAGGAGCAGTGGCTCTACTCTGAGCTCCTCCCTGGTGACTGAGCTCCTCACCCTATCCCTAAAGGCGGCCATACACTGTGCGATTATTTCGATCGTTGCATGCAGCTCCATCTCAAACTGTGCGAATCAGTCGTACAGTCAGGCTCACGATTCATGTTCTCACACTGCACGGACCGACGCTCGTATGCGACCGTACTGCTCACACCGTAGGACCATACACCACAGGACGCACGACACGTTTGAGTGTTGTATCCAGAAATACAACGTTAAAATACCAAGGAATCCGTAAAAGTGCATAGACGATTGTGCATTGGCGTGAGTCACGAAATGGTAATGCTAAACAAAAACCAACGAGCTGCTTTGGTAATATGTGCCATTATCTGCGGGGAATCAAAAAAGAAGAAAAGACAACGATGTGTTTGGTGCAGGCATTGGTTGGCCAGACGTGGACAGTATGGGCTGTCAATCCTACAGCAAAGAGAACAAGAGGTAAGCTGCAACAGCCAAACTGCACTAGGACAATAGCCAGCTACTGTTAGCTTGTACGCTACTGTACGCGTCTGTGTTCGCGCATGCACAGTGTGAGAATTTGAGGCACATCAGTTCGTGGCACTGCTTTGACAGTACGATACACTTACGAGGAGCGAGCAGGATTTCAAACAGCTCCGTTTTCCTTGCGAACACACGATTGCTGGTCGTGAGGTGCTAATCGCTTCTCTTTACCCCATGTACACTGCACGAAGCACGACACACGATTAGAGGCACATCGGGCCCGATCCCAGAAAGAGTCGCACGAGTGAGAAATCGTCTCTAAACTCGCACAGTGTAAGGCCGCCTTAAGGGTGCGCCCAGCCACCCAACAGAGGAAACTCATTTCGACTGCTTGTATCCGGGATCTTATCCTTTCGGTCATGACCCGACAATTCAATATATGAAGAATCTTTTAGAGACAGTGACACAGAAATAGAAGGTGAGAGAGACGGACACGGACCACGGGAAACATGGAGCGGCGAGGGTCTGACATGGAGATGGGGGGGCACGGAACAACACAGAGACAATGACAGACAGGAGGAAGAGAAAAGAGACATTTATAGTGGACATTCAAGGAGAAGACAGACAACCAGACGTGGGACAAGACAAAGGACACCTAGTCTGCATCTGTTAGATGTTTTTTCATTAAGTACTTTTTTACTTTTTCTTGAGTAATTATTTGGATGACTACTTTTTACTTGTACTTGAGTAATATTTTTCCAAAGTAACAGTACTTTTACTTGAGTATAATTTTTGGCTCTTCAACCCACCTCTGCAAATAACAGAAAAAGACAAAGACAGGAATTGCAGTTTGGCAGGTTTTGACTAAATAAGGCACTCAGAATGTACATCAGTAATAGATTTAGGATGTTGAACATGAACGGTGCACTGGAACACACTGAACAACAAGTATTTAAAGTTTGGCCCAGTAATTTTTTGGGGGGGCTCTTCTTTTCTACATCAGTCCAGCTGCTTTTTGACACATGGTTGAGCTACAAAAAGCAGTTACATGGTAAAAGTCTGTAAAAACATAGTAAAAACAAAAAAAAACAAAAACAGAAAATCACAACAACATTGCAAACAACAGTAAAATAAAAAACGACAAGGAAAATGGCATAAAAAAGCCCAAATTCTCTATTTTTATAGACACTATATTCACTGCTCTGTGGTTTGAACATGTTCAGATGTCTATGGAAAGTACAAAGGTCTATTCTGTCAGCACTTTTTGAAAGCGAACAGTTGAATTTTTAGGAATATTTAAAACACATCATACATATGGAATGAGCACCACAGACACTTAAAGGGTTAAAAAGTTACGATGCAGAGGAAGGATGGAGGAAGCCGTAGTACCTGGAGAGAACCCAGGCACACACAGGGAGAATATGTCCAAGCAAAAACAAATATCATTATTAAATGTAATTAAAATATATTGGCCATTAAAGTCGAACATTCCTAAAGCATGGATTAAATAGAAATCCAGCTCATACAAACTCCACAGAAGTAAAAGAGAGATTAGTGTGAAGCTGTTGGTTAAACAAAATTTAACCAATAATAAAAGGAAAGAAAGAAAGAAAGAAAGAAAGAAAGAAAGCTTTTTACAAAATGCAGTTTTTCAATGTAAGCCCTTTTATAATCACCAACACTGATTAGTAACTGATTGAATTACATATTTTTATGAACGATTATATCTCAAACAATTAGATTTATGTTATAAAAAATATTCTGACATATGTTCAGTTCAGCAACATAAAATGAAGTCTTGAGAAAAACAATTTTTCAGACATGACTTATTACCTCCGCCAAGGAGGTTATGTTTTTGCCAGGGTTTGTTTGTTTGTCTGTCTGTCTGTTTGTTTGTCTGTCTGTCCGTTAGTGTGCAACATAACTCAACAAGTTATGGACAGATTTGGATGAAATTTTCAGGGTTTGTTGGAAATGGGGTAAGGAAGAAATGATTAAATTTTGGTGTTGATCGGGGGTGGGGGGGGCCCACGGGGGGGGGCACTGATCGTTAGTGTGCAACATAACTCAGGTCAGGTCTGCGCTCTCCGAGTGCTTCTAGTTTATGATTTGACCATTGATTTACATTTACTTTGCAGTTGAATTATGTAATAATATCCCTTGTCACTAGTTACTCTCCAAAGCTGTTATGTAATATTAGTTATAGTATCCAGGAAAATAATTTGGTGGCTTTGTTCTGCTTTGACTATGTGTGGAATGTGATTTATTGGTGTTTTGCTTAATTTACAATGGAAGTTGAGACTGCAACAACTAGAAACGCATCCACTCATGATCTTTTAGGTTGCATGTGTTTTATTGTTGAATTTAATAGATGATAGATGCACTGAATGTGTTGGATGTGCTCCAGGACACAGCTCCACCTGCATCACTAACAAAACTTTTGAAACGGTGAAACGTTTCAGATACCACTAACTTGTCCTGGACTGTTTACTCAGCTTTGACCCACAACTCACTGACCCTCACCCTCCTCCACCCTCCTCCCGTTGTGTCCCACCCATTCTGTTTCTTTAACATCTTAACCACCTCCAGTGAAAAACAAACCTATCTGCGTCACACATCAGCTGCTGGAATTATGGGTCTCCCTCCTCTCCAACAGTCAGACTTCACCAGTGAAACCACCACCCAAACAGCTCTCATCATTGACCCCTCGTTGCTCCCGCCCAACCCCCTCTTCACTCTTACTTCACGTCTGGTTGTAGGTATTTTTCACTGGTCTTTAAACAGCTAAAGCTTCATCCCTTCTGACACACGAAGACCAGAACTAATTAAGACATAGATTAAACCTATTGAACTGTACACAAAATAGTTCAGTGTCATAGTTTGGAAATAAAAATTACCAAGTGCTGAAGATAGAAGAAAAACTGTTGCACTTACTCTTTATTTTTAGACAGGCCATGAGCTATTGTGAAAGCACTTTGTCCATCGTCATCTTCGTCGTTGTCTTCGTTGTTGTCGTTGTCTTTGTTCTCATAATAATTTCTTCACACATCTTCTCCGACAAAACCACTGGTCAGATTCATTTCAAATTTTATATGTAGCTTCCTTTGAACAGTATCTACAAAGTTTGTTCACTGTTTTGAGAAATTTAGATTTTTTAATTTTTGATGAAATTTTGAAATATTTGTCTTTACTTATAATGGTCCATATTTTCATGGCTTATAACATGGAAATGGTTAGAGATAATATCGTTACAATTGAGCACTGATAGGAAGTCATTTAATTTGTTAAGTTATCCTCTATTGAAAGTGCCACCCACTTCTATTGGAAGATTGATGTCCTGCATGAAGACCACAGGACATTCTCGCATATTCAAGTTGTTATTGGTTCTTGATAGAGCATGCCAGTGAGCTACCGGGCCATTAGTCCTATTATTATTTTTTGGTAGTGATACAAATGGACTCTGCATAAATGTATGATGTATATTGATGTATATGATATACATATTTTTAATTTTGTTATATTGTTACCGCCAGTGTTTTAACCTATTTTTTATCATGGTGTGTGCTGCAGACCTCTTGGCCAGGTCGCCCTTGTAAAGAGATCTCGATCTCAATGGGATTGGGGTCTGGTTAAATAAAGGTTAAATTTAAAAGATAATAATAATAATAATAATAATAATAATAATAATAATAATAATAATAATAATAATAATAATAATAATATATGACAGTTTTTGAAAGTCAGAAAATGAGACTAATTGTTCTTCAATATTTCACCGAAACAGGATTCTTTAAAAAGTTTGCAAAACACATGGTTTGTGCACAGGTTTTGCACATTACCTGCATCATACCTCCATCTTTCTGTGTCATCAAGCAAAAATAACAATTTTATTTATGAGATAAATGGCTAATCAACACTAACGAAGATATTTTGGAGAAATTTGTTCACTACATTTGTGCTTCTATTTCACATCACAGTAGAATTAGTAGTGTTAGTAGGAGCAGCAAGTTAATTTGGACCCCCTTGATTAGACAGGCAAAAAAGGTAAAATGTCTTAAAAAAAAACAAAAAAAACAAAACTTAAAATAAAATTTTTAAAATTTCATAAAAATTTGTGGACAATCGCTGAAGTAATTTTTTTTTCTTGCCATATGGACAGTAACATTTTTAAAACTAGAAGCACTCGGAGAGCGCAGACCTCTGCCAAGGCACATCAGTGGTCCCCCGACCCACGATCACCACCAAAATTTAATCATTTGTTCCTTGTGCCAGTATCAACATTTCCTGAAATTTTCATCCAAATCCTTCCATAACTTTTTGAGTTATCTTGCACACAAACAGACAGACAGACAGACAAACCAGCGCCGACAAAAACATAACCTCCATGGTGGAGGTAATGAAGGACAGTGGATGAAACTGTTGTGAAAAATATCAGTGTGGACAGGACACTAGTATTCCTTTTTTTTCCCATGTCACACTAGTTGCTTTTCCATTGGACATATGCGCAAAACTTTATTGATATTTACTAAATGTCGAAAAAATAGAAGTGGGTAAAGTCAGTTTTCCATTAAATCACAAATGCAATGATTTGTTAATTTTTTATCGCGAGATGACACGAGAAGTCATTCCATAAACATGGTGACGAACACAAATATCATGCTGATTTACAGATATATTCCTTATTATAATATATTACGCCTCTGTTCCATCCTAAATTAAAAAATGATCCTGGTGTGTCCACACATACCACGCCATGTTTCTTTTAAAAGTCTTCTTCGCTTCTTGTAACATCCTTTTTTTATAAAAATGTATGTGACTATTTATGAGTTGCGAAAAAAAAAGTCTTTTCATTACAGTTCTGTGTGATTTACCATTTGCACTACGCCCGAAAAACCACCTCTTGTCAGCGCAAAAACTTTTAATTGATTAGGTAAGTTTTTATGCACAAGTTATATTCGCGCAATTTGAGGGTCAATGGAAAAGCAACTACAGATGAGTATTTTAACTTCTGTAGGTGTTAAACTGCCTAATTTGTCTTTGGACTTTGGAAAAAATGGAATAGAAGCCAAAACAGTCAGTGCAACATCAGGACGCACCTCATCCATCCAGAGGACCACATTTGATTCCAAGTCTTCCTCCACCTTTGTCAGATGCCACTTTATACCATCAATGTGTTTTATAGTGACAAAGAAAAATGTCCTTTCTAGAAAAAAAAATTTCCAAGCATGCAGAAGAAATACAAGTAAGACCTAAGGTTTTATGGCTCTTTTGGGATTTTTAAATGTGAATTAAGTTGAGCTTAGCAGAGGTTAATGACTCTGCTTGTCTGACATGAACGGAGAGGGAGTTAAGTTATTAAGTCTGTGATTTGATGGTTCTCCTCACAGTTTATGTTTATATCACCCTGGTGGAAATGGGGTCTCTAGCACAGCTGGCGCCACGTTCCAGACATTTGAGAGGTGGTTAAAGTCAGACATGAACGTGCAGAGGTCCAGACCCCAGGAAAACCTCCCTTGCTTGTTAACCCTGGCTAAATCAATGTACAGACTAAAGCACTTTTTCAATACTGTGAACAGCTGCGTAGGAAACTCCTGTGTGTTGTTTCTCTAGATTTAGCTTCAGGTAAAAATTTATTTGTAGTTTTGACATTCACAAACAGGAAACCATGCATTCCCACTGAAAACAACATAAAGCAGTTACAGGCAAATGGGATTTTATTGTGGATGAAACTTCCGAAGTGCATTCTGTTGACTCTCCTTGTGAGATTTGATTCAGGGCTTAGTTCTCCCTGAATACAGAAGCCTGTTTCTTACACTAAGATGGAGATAAAATGATAAAATAATGACAAGCGCCAATGAAAACTAGCTGATATGAGCCAGTATGGAGCCAAATTTGGGCCAAAACTTTAGTAATTTTTTTTAATATAAATAAAATTAAACACTGAAGCTCTAAGATGTATTCAGCATTAAAATGACAGTAGGTTTTAGCAATTTCTTTTAATCTAGCTATTTCTGATTTAAAACAGAATTTAAAAAAAAAATTGCCTACATATTGATTTGTATTTTTATCAGTCCCAGATGGTGAAATTATTTTTTGGTGGGGCACAGTATGCAAGTCAGTTTTCTGATCCACTATAACTACATATCACCACTAGGATACACCAAAGCACATGCAACACTATTTTAAAACATTAATTGATATCAGAATTAAAATACACAGTACGTGTTTTCAGTTATTTATTTTTTACATGTAACTTTCACTTGTCTATCCTTCAAACATGTTAATTTTTCCATGACTCTATTGTTAAAGTCAGGCATGTCCCTGACAAGTGTCTTTTCCACTGATAATATGGCCAGTGCATTTAGACCAGGGGTGAAGGTAGGTTGCATGGCTTTAAATAAGATGGAAGCTTGCCTAATGGTTGAATGTTGTTGTTACAAATGTTGCTGTTACAACTGGTTTCAGTACTTTTTGTTTGTTAGGTTTTTATTATGTGCTGAATTAACTGTTATTATTGTCACAAATTCTAGTGATTTCTCAGTTATATTGCAGACTAGCACGTTGCCCCTGTGGGGATCCACAGGTTCTAGATGTGGTCGTTTTTATGCTGTTGTGTATTCATTCATGCTGTACCGCATTTGTCCAGCAGTCACCGCCAAAGTGTTCTGGGCATAGCCACGTGATTGTAAGACTGTTGTATTCCAAAATTACTAATATCTCCCCAAATATTGGTCCTATCAACTTGCTGTTTTCACTACTGTCTTCCTTGAAAAAAAAATCCATAAGTATGCCAAACTTCAGCAGTCAGCTCTTGCCAGATTTTGTGTGATTCCCAAGACACAGGCATGCACAGAGGCCACTTTGCTTTTATAATATAGATGAGACCTTCAACGTTATATTTTTATTTTATTTAATGTGAGGTTCATTGTGGTTATAATAATTCTATAAAAGGTGAGAAAATTGATTCAAATTATGGATCATGATTCTACTTCAAAAGATCATCATATAATATTAAATCCAGTATAGCTGCCTTTTCTGTTTGTTGTTTTCTCCTCTCCATGTAAGCTAACATAAAACAAAATAAAAATCCTGCTTTAAAACAAACCTGTTCTGAAGACAGTAAGAGTAGTGGAAGCAAAAAGTCATGAACATTAAAGTACAGAAATCTCAGGTTGAGCGTTCACTCATAGTATTTTTATAGTGTACTACTTGTACTTTTACAGAAGGAAAAGAAATGAATCTGCTACCGCAAATGACATAAAAAAAAAAAAAGTAACAGATAGCGTGAAAACTATGGTTAATCATCGGTGATACCAGTGTGATTATTTAGTGCACAGATGCATCACAGCTATAAATTGTCAGCCTGTCCCAGGGCAGCTGTGGCTACAAATGTAGTTCACCGCCACCAGAGTGTGAATGTGAGAGTGAACGAATTATGGGTTAATAATGTAAAGTGCTTTGGGTGTCTAGAAAAGCGCTATATAAATCCAAATCCAATCCATTATTGTTATAAATTCACTTCGTATTTTTGATCCTTTTCATTCATATAAACACCATTTTTGCTGAAGTATGAACATTAGTTTCACTACTACACAGTATTGTACTGTAAGATAAGATAAGATAAGATAAGATAAGATAAGATAAGATAAGATAAGATAAGATAAGACTTCATTGATCCCACCATGGGAAAATTTCACAGTTGGCAGCAGCAAGTTACAAAAATAAAGTGCAGGGATGTCAGGCTGAAAATATACAGTTGAAACATCAGAAAAAGAAAAGAGAAAAAGAAATCTGTTATTTCTATAAATATTTATATAAATTTTGATTTAAAATAATATATACATATTTACAATATAGATCCAGTAATATAAACGAGGGGACTTCAAAAAGTTTGTGGAAAAAGAACACAGCTTTGATATGGTTTAAACTCATTGACCCTCAGTTTTTCGCAGATGGACTTAAAGGCTGGTATCACTGCTTGCAGAAGTGTACTGACCTAGATGGAGCATATGTTGAATAAATAAACATCATAAATTAAACTGTCCTTTGTCCATGAACTTTTTGAAGCCCCCTCATACATATTTTCAATATAGATGCAATACACTGATAGATGACATACATGGATGCGGTTTTCTTCTTGTACTTCAGATTCAATAGGTCAAACCACTGGTCATTAGATCCATGTCTTACAGTGAGGCTGCAATAAATGTCTAAGACCTGAAATCTCACAGTCTTAAGACTAATTTAACCTTATTCCTCAAGTTGAAACCTGGAGGTGTTAAACAGTCTGAGAGGAAGCATTGAACAAATATCAGATCGGACAGTAAGCCTATTAACCAGTTTCATTCGGTCGACCAAATCTTGGCTCCTGCACTTAAACCCTTTTGAGACGATTGTGTCTCTGACACCACCATCTTGCAAAAACTGTCATTCTGTAACTTCTGAGCCATTTGCGGTATTGACAAAATTCAAACAGTATCTGAGAGCAGAGACTGGGAGCTTCTGATTGCTTTATATGATGTTACGGTAGAGGTCTGCATTGCTGAAAATGTTTGAACTCATGTAAAATAGTTGAACATTTATTTATGCAATCTCCAAAAATTTTGTTATGCCTATTTTCAGTTGTTTTTCATAATAAATATTATAAATATTAGTTTAAAAATTCAAGTCTGTTTTTTTTTGTTTTTGTTTTTGTTTTTTTTAACTTAACACACTGTTTTAAGCATTTGTTGTGACCTACTTCATTTGGTCCGTTTAAAATGGAATTTGTTTCCCCAGAAAGTCCAGACTTTTTTTTAGGTGTGAATAGAAACATGCAAACCCTGATTCGAACCAAAAAAGTGGACCGAGACCACGTAGAAGAGGTGGTCTCGGCCCATTTCCAAATGGACTCTGGGCTGGTTCACTTCTGGTGTAAATATTACCAGCCAAAACAAACCAAAGAACCATGTGCCTTTTTGTGCTTGATGAGCCACTGTAGCCGTGAGCAGCACACCTTCGCCAATGCAGAATGACACAAAAAACACTGACAAACTGGCTCCGAATGAGCTGTTCTTGACAGTTAACATTCATTCATGCATTCATTTTCTGAACCCACTTTATCCTCAAGGGTCACCAGGGGTCACTGGCACCTATCCCAGCTACTTATGGGCAAAGGCAGGGTACACCCTGGACATGTTGCCAGTTCATTGCAGGGCTGACAGTTACCATGATTTTTGTAAATTTGTAGCTGTAAAAATCGAAAACATATTCCAAAAACCAGACTGATCTCATGAAATTATGTTGTATATCATGCCAGTTCTTGCATTTGGCATGCTATACGTATGCATTTTCATTCTTTTGCATGTTATTCAATGCCATTTGCTCGCCTGTCAATATACACCAAGATCTCTGATTTACAAATCCGTAACTGCTAACCCTAAGCCTAACCCTAACCCTAAACCTGACCCCTAATCCTAACCGCTAATCTTGCTAACCACTAATCATGCTAATTACTAAGTTCTAACCCTAAACTTAACCCCTAACCCCAACAGCTAATCGCGTATTATTTTATGCAGCATGAACATATGTGCAGAAAGCTTATAATGTGTAGAGATAACGCACCACTTTTATCTGTACACAATTCATGATTTCACATTGCCAAAAACAATAACTGTACAAAGGACCTCCATGTTTGCTTTCATCAACACCTGTCATTTCTGATTCACCCCGCCTCAACTTTTCTGTCCAATGCCAGCACAGTTCATCACATGCATGCCTCTGTTTATAAATTTTGGTCCATTGGCAAAAAGTGCAATGAGAACGCGATCCAACCTAAACAAAAAAAATAAAGTCCACATTCGATCCAAACCAAATAAGCAGACCAAAGGACTTTCCAGGTGTGAATACTCCCTAAAACATCAGTAACAGGTTTAGACTATCCACCACCGCCTTTTTCTTTTTGTTCTTTATAGAGGTTCACATTATTATTATTATTATTTTTTTTTTTTTAGCTCTGAGCAGTCTGTCAACAGCACTATTATACATTTTACCCGATCATCTCCAATATAGTATATAGGCTGGAAAAGTGAACCACAGTAACGCCAGTGGAAACCCACATTGAGACCTGATGTTACCTCACTCAGACCTTAATCCTGCTTCGTGGTAGCCCCTGGGGTCTGTATCACCAAGTCGGATTAGTAAGGTTTTGTTGCAGGTTTAACCCTGTGTTATAAAGACCGTATCACAGAACAGGATTAAAGGGTGAGTGAGGCCAAGTCAGGGTAAGATGTGGGTTTGTTCACATGCAGGTTTTCAAGGAGGATCGGTGGTCTGCCTTTGTAAACTGAAAACAAAACAAGAATAATGGGATGATAGCCAGCATCATTGTGTTAACACTTCATGAAATAGTCATTGTTTGACTTTTTCAAGCTGGGTAAAGGAAGCAGATTTGTTGAACTTACTCTATGATACTATAGATCAGGGCTCTTCAGCTACAATAGCAAGAGGTCCACTAAGTCAGCCCTCCTCTCAAACTGAGGTCCAAACAAGGACAAATGCCAGTTTAAGCTTTTTGCCAGATTAAAGCACTGATCAATTTTATCGAACAGAATATATTCTTAGTTTTACAGCAACATGTCTTGGTTTGACATTTAACTAATCCTTAACACCAGGCATCTTGTTTTGAACAAGCCTGCCTTGTCCTGTAGTCAGTGCAATAGATAGATAGATAGATAGATAGATAGATAGATAGATAGATAGATAGATAGAGGCAAAAGCATACTAGATACAATTACCTATTGACAAAGTAGTACTACGTTGATATACTAGTGGAAAATCTTTATTAAGTTTTGTAATTTCCTAATTACATTACTCATAGATGGACAGAAAAGACAGATATTAAGGTTTAGACCTACTACCTCATCTGCTTGTAAAGTGGCGTTGTGGATTTAGCATATGCTTGGCAATTTGGCACCGCAGTTCGTGACCAACGCCCCTTAGATTTTTAATTTTTGCAAAAAATTGAATTAATTGGGAGGGAAATCCAAAAGGTCAGTTCAAGGGTTTATCTGATAGTATCTGAGAAGAGATTAAGTGGTTTTCTACATTAAGTTAGCATTTTCTAAACTGTTTCATAATGGAGACAGAAAGGAAAACCTTATTTTTCTACAATATGCCCATTAAAAGATAATTTTGCAGGTGAAGAAAATCAATCTCCCAATGGAAGTGGGACCACAGGACTCTAACATAGAGGAAGACCCTGACAACCTTGCACATTCAAGTTGTTACTGAGTCTTGATAGAACATATTGGTGGGCTACAGGGTAATTGGTCCCATTTTCTTTTTTTTAAATGCAACTGCTGCAAGCCATTTGTATTAAAGGACATAAACTTCACTTTGGTTAGTTGAAATGTTATTTTCATGCATTTAAATACCTCTGAACACACATGCCAGACATAATATGTAGTAGATGGGGCAATACAATATTAACTCTCTCTCTTTTCAGCTACAAATGTGGTTCTTGTACTTCAGAGCATTAAAACCAAACTATATCATGATGGCAAAGCCTCTTGTTATGTTTTAATGTATGACATTTGTCAATAAGCATGTCCCAACACAGCATCATTCATCTTAACTGACTGAAAAACACTAACCAGACAGTGAGTACATCATATTACACCTGGGGCGCCGAAAAGGGGGGGTAAACATGACAAATTCATGGGCCCCAGCATTTGTGGGGGGCCCATAGAGCAATGGAGTGGGTCCAGCGGATACAGGGTAGAAGTTGTGAAAATTTTGTGTAAGATCCACTGTATAAGACACGCATAGAAGTTGGGAATCAGAAGCTGAAAGCACGTTAAGTTTCAGTGTTGTTTTCAAGCTAGTGTAAGTAACGTTATGTATGGACCGCACATCCACATACATACAACCCCCCCAACCCTGCTTCGACAGATCGACAAGATACCGAATTTTAAGAAAGGGTCCACAACGTTTACCTTTCATGGGGCCCACAATTGGTAGCTGTTCCCCTGTATTACACCATCAATCAGTGTGTTTTAACAAACTGCATTTAATTTACACTGAAAACATCACATTTAAAGGTTGTAAATGTTCTATTGGAGGACCACCAGAGCAGTTCAGTTGAGTTTAAACAACTTCATCAGCTGCGTTTTCATCTGGATGGATTTGTGGTCCATAACTCAGGTTTATTCTATCGAAAACACTGAGTATTTCTGTCCCTTATTTGAACTGAAGTAAACTAACTGCTCTAGTTTGTAGCAAAGATAAAAGTCTTTCCCTAAACGGCCACAAAGTACAATAGAAAACAAAACCATAAAGGATCCTTTGGCTTCATGAGTGAGTTTCAGGTATATTTGTGTTTTCAGAGAATTTAGAGCTCAGAGTTTGTATGGAATTCAAACCAGACTAAAAAAGAAAATATTGACTTTTATCAGATGCTGCCTGGAGTAATGATGATTTGTTTGCCCTCGTTTTTTTTCTTCCACTAGGGTAAAGACAGTGATGAACAGCCACAGCTGACAGTCGACACTGAAGAGGTGCACACTGAAGCCCTGCAGGAGTCTGATGATAAAGGTGTAGATCTGGTTTACTCCCTCAATGACAGGCCACCATGGTACCTCTGCATTCTGCTTGGCTTCCAGGTAAATTACTTTCACAACGAGTTTGATCATTGTAGAAGTCATCTTACATCAATCAGCCTTCATAAATAGGGCAGGCAGACATTTCCAACGCTGCTTTGATGGGTTTTTAGCGCTTAGACCAGCCTGCTGACCTGTTAAAAACATATATACACTCAAGGAAAAAAGAAACACACCATTTTCATTTTCTCGTTTTTTTCAGAAATATGACAGTTATTACAAAATTGCAAACTACAATGAGTTCAGTACTATTTTGAGTCAAAATGAAATGATTGTTTTCCTGGTTCCAGTTGATTGATTTTGATTAGCAATAAGAACTGTATTTTTGTATTCCTCACCCATGTCTGCTCATGAGTGAAACTCAGAGATGAACTGGACTTCTCCTCAATTGTGCACAACCATTCCCAGTAAAAAGACACCAAAATGGAGCAAAAACACATTTGTCCACAATGCCACGACTACTGCAACCGGAGAGAGATCGGGCCATTGGCATGCTTCAAGCTGGACGGAGCAGATGGGCCGTAGCCAGGGTGTTGCTTGGTCACCATTCCCACAATGCACTTCACGACAAAATTTCCGAAAAGGCCTGCATGACGTTTTGGTTTGTTATGTAAATAAGCGGACTGTGTTTATGATGGAGTCATCTTCTTCCTCTTCGCAACTCAAGCAACTCATGGCACCCAGTACACTTATATTGGAGGCCAAACTGCTGAACATGACAGGTTAGAAAAAAAAAAAAAAAGTTTTTCTGAAGTTATTTTATGGGATTCCTATCGACTTCTTCATATGAGACAGGTGGGGCAGCACCCTAGTCCCTTTATTGATGAGCCGCCACTGAATTTGAGTGTAAATACAATCTGTGAAAGTGGAGCTTGATGATCTTTCTGACTTTCTGGGTTTTACACAGAAAGCGTCAGAAGAATTATCACAGGGATAACTGGCTTGTGGTGGCCAAGCATTCATAGAGACATCGATTTTTGATCATTATCCGCTCTTCCTATCAATGTGAAGCAGAATTCACCAAGTGTTGGATTGTTTGCCCACTAACAGGGAATGTGAGCTGGTTTTAGACCGTTGTGAGACAGCCTACTGATGACGAGTTGTTGCAATAGTAATTCTGCTCAGTAGGTGAGGAACCGCAGGTTCAGACATTTGGTGGATGTGCTTGGCTGAATATGACTGAACACCTCTAAATCAGAATGCCACCTAGACGTTCTGCTTCTCTGGTTGGTCTCAGATAGCCATAGTTAGACCCTGTCATTTGTAACAGGGTTGGAGAAAAGTTACATCACTTGTTTGTGGAGAATCTGGTGCTAAATCACATGCAATTCTAAAGTTGTAGCTCCTCCCACCAGAAATGGGACAGGAGCTGTCAAAGCAAGGATCTGTGGAGAAAGTACTTTATGATCTGACACACGAGTGTAAATTGGTAGGTAAACAGGTAAACTTAAATTCATAATGTGGCATAATGTATCAGTAGGTGATATAGGGATGTCATACTTTTTATTATTGTTATTATTAAATACACACAAGTTTAATCACACATTTGGACATTTTAAAAATTTTCCTGCAGTTTCATAATGAGGAAAACTTTCACTTTTAAACTCATGCTGTGGTTTATACATTAATAAGTGATCAAATTGTTTCTCACATTTTCATTCAGAAAGTATCAGTTTTCTTTACAGGTAAATTATGTCTCTGAAATCAGGAGGAAAACATTGTGCTTTGTTTTTTAACCTAACATACTGTATGAACAACAGAAGATCCAGAGGTCATGAGTTTGACTTCAAGAACTCTACAGTGACATTCAATGCATACATCAAATATTCAGTTAGAAGGACATGCAAAATGGACAAGCTCTAATGTAGAGATATGAACAAGTCCAGATTTTAATTTTTCTAAAGGTGGATCACAGACCAGTCAAAGCCAAGAACATGCAGCGTTTGAGCAGTATGATACTATTTAATGGTAAAAATATTTCTTTAAGCAGGGAGATACAAACAATACTGAAAAGTGCAAATTTTAGCAGGTTGAATTTGTTGTGTTGTTTAGCATTTTCCTATTATTTATATGCATTTATCTAAAAATCATCCATTCTGTTCATATGTTGAAGCACATCCAATGCAAATGAAGCTCTGTGATAAAAGAAAATTCTTAGGATTCATGTTTATTATCATTGCATAATTTTAAAACATCTCTTCAAACATTATTTGTTTGATGTGTGTGATATGAAACCTGCAACATAGGGAAATAACAAAATTTTAGACCCGTCTTTGGATGCATGCCCTATAAAACATCTCAGATCAAATATACATTTGGTAAAGTGAGTTTATTTATATTGCATACTTTGTATGCAAAGGTCCTTCAGTGTGCCAAAAGAACGAAACATCTGGATGTTCCCCATCCAAGAAAATCATCCCTTTATTCATACTTTTTGTTGGATCCTGTGAGTTTTGCAGCTAAAACTGTCTCTTTTTTTCTGCCATGAAGATCATTTGTTGCCTGACTGTGAGAACCAGCTGCAAAAGTTTCCTAGAAATCAGGATCATGGTTTCCTGTAAAAGACAGACACTGTAATGAAACACATAATTGTTGGTGATAGTGAAAATGAAAATTGTCAAATATTCATTCATTCATTCATTCATTCATTGTTTAAAATATTTCAATAATTTTCTCACACATTTGTTGTCACACTTGTCACACTTGCCCATCTTTGCTACTATAAGCCTGAATATAAAGAGTGGATGCATATTGACAAATAAAATGAAGTGAAATATGTTGAGTTTGTACTGTCACTTTATATAATATCACTGCATTCTTTTTTTTAATTTACATTTTCCATACCATTCCAGCTTCTCCTAATATGGGTTTGTTGTATGTCATATCACATCATTGAATAGCAGGTTGTAAATCTGCCAAGAGCCTTTAGCAGCCACTTCATTTGTAAGTGCTGGGATATGAATTTAAGTCAGAAGGTTATCAGGTCTTTACCTTATTACCTGCATTTGATTTTGATTAGACTGTGATTCTTGCAGGCCTCATCTAATATATATTTTTCAATGAGAGGAAAAATAGGAAAAATCATTACTTTATCTACTATCTGACGGTTTTGATCGATGTACCCTGAGGTGTGACAGGCCCTTCCTACTGGTGGAATCCTCTTCACCATTTCCTCTTGAAACTGACCTTAGACTTCTAGTTTTGATTTGCAGGAGTTGTAGGTTAGAAAATACCTCCATAAATTTTGTGGGGCCTGTCAACATCTGTCTTGAATATTTCTCCCTTTGTCTGGATTCTTGTGGATTATTGGCACCTACACCCACTCTATTTAACCCACGCATGGGCAACGTCTGCATGTCAGTTAAGAGTTATAGGAGCACACATAAACTCATATGTCTCCTCAGTTTGTTTTACCTGTTTGGATTTTAGCATATTTAGGGCCAGATCTACTGAAGGTTTGCATGTATAAAAACACGTGTAAACTCATTGCACACGCAAAAAAATGTACAAACAGATTTACTAACAGTGTGCACTAAGGGTTGTGTCTTTCAAAGGTGCAAAATAGCACATCTGCATCCAGGTAGTACATTTGCTGCAATGAATATGCATTATGGGGTGTTTACACACAATTGTTCGTGTGCTGGAAGGAGAAAATGTAAACATATTAATTTATCACACGCAAAGTGATTTATCAAAAAAGTAGATGAATAAACTAAATGATTGAAGTTCTTTCCCTTCTACTGTGTCCCAGTAGTGGCTGCTGGTCTTTAAAACAGGGGAGGCTCATCTTACGGCTCCATTATAAAACTTGTCATATTATAACAAAGCAATTAAAGATAGAGGGAACACTTAATTGAGGCTGTTATGCTTCATCTATACCAGTGGTGTGCAGTCCTGGTCCTTGAGGGCCAGTATCCCGCATGCTTTAGATGTTTCCCTCTTCCAGCACACCTGATAATCGTTATCAGGCTTCTGCAGAGTTTGATGATAGGCTGATCATTTGAATCAGGGGCTCATTTCTGGGTTAAATAGTGAACACAGCCTTTTGCGCGCCCTTCAGTGCAAATAGTGAGTGAACAATGGGTCAGTGAACACAGAGGCTTAACAGACACAAAATCCGTTTCTGCGCTCATTGCGTTTGCTAAACCATCGTTAGCTCACTATTAGCGCTGAAGGGTGCGTTCACTATTTAACCCTGAACAAGGAAACACCGTCATCTTCTACAACACTGATTCACCAGTAAAACCCATGGAGTTGGATCAATGACAGTGGATGGACACACTGGGTTTATGTTCAGTTAATGAGAGATTTGACTGAAAAAGTCAATTTTTCTTCAGTTTTCTCTTTCTGATATAACCTTCAACTTTAATCTGAGATTTTATGAATATCTACATGATCGGTGAATTAAATATAGGAAAACACCTGATTTATACTGATAAAATACAAAATACAGAAGATAATATTATAAATAAATGGTGATAAATCACTTAAGAAAGGTTATAGAGAACATTTTGTTTGGGAATTGACATAAAAATAACCCTGGGTCTTTATGGGCTAAGGTAATATTTCTCTAACAGTACATGGTACTGACAGCATAACAGCTGATACCTCAACAAATTCTAGAATTTCACAGTAGTTGAGAGAGATGCAGAAGTCAGAGCTGGTCACCAGCCCTTTTATGTTCAGTTTTTCATGATTTCACTCTTGCCCTACCACAAGTAAAACTTTGTAACCGAGGCTGTGTTTATCCATCCCACTCTTGCTGCGTAGGTCATGCCATTTATACTCATCAACAAGCAAAAAGCAAAGCAGCTCATGTGAGATTAGATGTATTGCTCATGTCTGCTTAAAGCTTTAAACCTGGTGATCTCAGGCTCTGCTGGGGAAAGTTTAGGACTTCAGTGAATGTCTGTTTCTTGTTTCCACTGATGTTGCAGAACACCACTCAAATGGAGCCGCTGGAAATACAAAAAGTGTGTCATTGAATCAAAGTGGATGAATCTGATGGAAGTCCGTTCTGACCTCCAGTCATGTTGAGACACTCACCACCAACAAAACATTTGTATTTCTTTTTGTTTACCTTTTATACTGATTTGTCTGCTGTCTGTGGCCAATCAGAGAGGATGTTTGTGCCATTTTGAGTCAGGCTGCTTCAGTCTCCCTTCACTTGTGTATTTAATAGAGTACATAATATAAGTAAGTAATAAAGTTTAGGGTACCATTACTAGCTATATCAAAAGATCATGTATAATATTAGCAGTTCCATCTGGTAACTTATGCTATAACCTGTTGTCAAGTTGCTGTTCCGTCAGTCAGTTATGGTCAGCGATATTGATGAAACCTTGTTGGTTTGTCCGATTTCCTGGGCTGAGATGAACTGGTTTCTGACCAGTGTGCAGTGGACACCAGTCTATGATGACTCATTATCGGCCAGTGCTGGGTCGCGTCTCTAGGACAGTGGCAAAGTGCAAAGCTTATGGCGGCACAAACAACAAGCACAAGCGCGTGCTTTCCATTTAATCTGCTCACCGACTGCCGCTTGTTTATTCATAGTCATCACCTGGTATCAACGACAGGTACGCCACTTCTGACCGGCAATGGCTGCACCGATAGATTCTGTCCATGCATGTAATTCATGTAATAAACAGGTCCAGTGTGGTGCATTTATGGCAATTTTTTACTGAATTTGTGCCTCTCTAGCTTACTCAATACATAAAGCGCAAATAACATCATAAGTAAGGCCAGTATGGGTACACTTAAAGTTTGTTAGCCACTAACAGCAATAATATTTCATCCTTCTTTACCTTTTTTGCAGGGATACAATATTTTTCTGACCTAGACCACTTGTGGACATGGATTCAGCACCAAGCATGTGCCTCTCTTGTACAAAAGATCATTGTTATACACTGTGTTTTTTACCTGATCTCTAACTAAACTATTACATCATAAGTTTGATATGAAAAGTGAGATGAGATGTAAACACAGTTGTCAGTGCATAACCTGTTATATCTGATCTGCAGTGTTATCACAGCTGCACAAGCTCCTGCTGAGCGGCAGCTCTCAACTTTCAATAAATGTAAAATTAAAGGAGCACTGACGTAAAACCCTCATTGTTCAATATGTGCACTATGTACTTGCAATGCACACCAGCTTAGATTCTGGCCAAAGACCTGAGCAGACAGATTTCCATTTATTTCTTCTTCTTGCTATTTTATTTTAGCAATTGCTAATAAAACAGTTAAGTAAATAGAAAGCTGAAAAACACTACAATACATGTGATGCAACTGGATTTTTGGAAGTGAATTCTTTTTCCATTAAATTGAGATTCTGGGATGAACTACCTAAAAAATATTTTTAAAGTAATATATTAATAAAAGTATCAATTAAGCTCATTTAGGTTTTTTCATATTAGACAGATTTATGAGTCATCTTCTATGAAGGTGCATTTTATTTGTAACTAGAAGCACTCGGAGAGCGCAGACCTCCGCCAAGGCTGATCAGTGTCCCCCCCCGTGGGCCCCCCCACCCCCGATCACCACCAAATTTAATCATTTCTTCCTTATCCCATTTCCAACAAACCCTGAAAATTTCATCCAAATCTGTCCATAACTTTTTGAGTTATGTTGCACACTAACGGACAGACAAACAGACAGACAGACAAACAGACAAACAAACAAACAAACAAACCCTGGCAAAAACATAACCTCCTTGGTGGAGGTAATTAACAATTATAAAAAATGGTTTTATCCTGAATGTCCCATATGCGCTGCCCCCTGCTGGTGCAAAACAGTCATAGCTACTAAACTAAAGCATGAATGGACTCTATGCACAGCCCCACTACTTCCTGAACTTCAGGTGGGTCCTTTATTTCCTGTCTTTCCTTATTGGACACACTGATTAATCCAGGTGTGCCTGCTACTTGTTGTGACTACTGATTAATTAGGCACACCTGGATTTATCAGTGTGTCCAATAAGGAAAGACAGGAAATAAAGGACCCACCTGAAGTTCAGGAAGTAGTGGGGCTGTGCATAGAGCCCATTTCATATTCAGCTAAAACTCTGAAAGATATAAATGGAAAAAAAGTCATTTTAATCTCAGTTCATCTGTAATTTAGATTATTCAACTTCATAAACAAGCTATAGTTTTCTTTCTTTTTTCTTTTCTTTTTTGAGACAGAAATCCAATAATTACCCTAGTAAATAACAATGAATGAGATATTTTAACAAGATGAAGGTATCCAGCTGGTGTAAAGGCGGTGTTTTAAATAATTTATTTCCAATGGTTTCATTCACAGCATTACATCCTGGCGTTCGGAGGCATCATTGCTGTTCCACTGATACTGGCCGAGCCACTGTGCATAAAGGACAACAATGTCGCCAAAAGCCAGCTCATCTCCACCATCTTCTTCGTGTCAGGACTGTGCACCCTGCTGCAGACAGCTGTTGGTACCAGGTAACACCCCTGCAAAGATGCAGCAATAAAAGGTTTGATATTTAGTGACATCTATCGGTGACTTAAACCAGCTGAACACAACCACTTGGTTGAATATCTTTCTCTATGGCAGCTGTAAAACAACCCTTAATGAAGCCGGTGTTGGGCTTATCCATCCATGACTTTTTAGTTCATGGAATATTAACTCTACAGGCATAGTTGCACACAGTCAAATACTACTAGTACTAATGTATCGTATGTAGTAATGTGTAATGTAAAGGCTCATTAATAGTTTAGGTGCATATGAAAACAGATGTGTGCATTTCTAAAGGTGTAAGCATCACTGCACTTACACGTCCATGCCTTCATTGCATAGAAATGAAGAAGAAAGTCAATAATAACAAACATGGCAACAGCACAGGGAGTATTACTAATACTGAGAAGGAGGCACAATCAGAGGCAGTGGTCTGTGAGGCCGTGAAACACCTCGAGGCATGTCAAAGGTGAACCTTTTTCAGTAGTATTACCAATGAGAGAAATTGATGGATGGATGGATGGATGGATGGATGGATGGATGGATGGATGGATGGATGGATGGATAGATGGATGGTTGGATGGATGGATGAACAGATGATGGATGGACGGATGGATGAACAGATGATGGATGGATGGATGGATGGATGGATGGATGGGTGGACGAACGGATGGATGAACAGATGGAAGGATGGACAGATGGATGATGGATGAACAGATGGATGGATGGATGGATGGATGGATGATGGATGGATGGATGGACGGATGGATGGATGGATGAGCGGATGGATGGATGAACAGATGATGGATGGATGGATGACGATATCTATTGTGGAGCACAAATGAGACTTAAGACTAGATGCCATCCACTGCAAAACAGAAGAAAATAAGAAGTCTCTCCTGATACTGTACTGTACACCATGAACTTCAACCTGCTTCCACTGTAGATATACGTGACTTATGACTGTCAATAAAAACACAACAGTCAGTTTCTCCATATGATTGTCCACTAATTGAAACATAACTATGAATATTATATTCCATTTAGGCAATCAGATATTATAATTATTATATTAAATTATTAAATCCCTTTAAATCTTACATGCTGGACACACTTTACACCCCTGTCCACTCTACAGATAGGCTATTGTGCAAAAGGAACATTTGTCTCCATATACAAGCCTCTTCTGCACACATGTGCAGCATTTTTGGTCACTGAAAAAGAAATTTTACACAGTGTAACCTGTGTACCTGTGTGAAAAATGAAGAGACAAGAAAATGATGGCATCACACTTCAATTCACATGTCTAATGAACATGCTACAACAACAGCATGCATTTTAGTATGTAGAGAGGTCTTTGCAAAATGATGGTTGTGTGGAGGTTTTAATGATATAGGGGCATATTCTCCTTAGATAAGTTAGAGCTGTTAAATATAACTTCACAGTCCACATGACAAAAGTTGTTCACTGACATTATCAGACTAGAAAAAATGTAGACCGATAGAAAAGTGGCTTCTGAGTTGTAGTCATGATGTGAGGATAAAATACAAAAGGAAATGACAGACATTTGCTTGGCAACCTGTGCAGGAAGATAGTGTTTTAAATGCACAGGGAATTTCCCCAATTAGGAGGAAGTTTCTCTCTGTGTACTGTATGTTTCCTGTCACTTCTGCCCTAAATGCTTTACATTGTTGATCAAAAAAAAAGAAGGCACGTGAGGTTGTATATTGCAGCAGCTAACCTCTGCTCTCCATTGTCTGCCATGCATGAAGTACCTTTCTACATAATTTCACAAAGCACTTATCCTGAACAGATGAGTTTTGAGAGGAAGCTGATGAAGAAGTAAAACATATTTTAGACTCTTAACATCCATCAAATTACTGATATTCATTTTAGAGTTACATTGAGAGATGGGGGTAGATTTAACGTTTGAACTGTGTGTAAATTAGATATTTTAGATTTTGTTTCACCCGCATGTTAAACACAGAAACGAGATGTTCACTTTAGAAGAAGATGCTGTTATGGGATTAGTGATCCATGAAAAAGAGTAGATGTTTTTTTTTTCTTCCTTTTGCATAACTGGGCCAAATCTCCATAATTCTGTAAGTGGTCTGAAAGGAAACAATATATGGATCTGATTAATAATAGGTGTTTCCAGAAAGGTACAGATGTATCAAAATGTGACTGAAAAGTGGACTTTCAGCCTCTGAAAATGGAAGGACTCTGTTTAATAGAGTTGTAACTCCTAAACAGTTAATAGACTGAGGGAGGAGCACAAGGAATATTCAAACAAAAACACTTATAAGAAAATGTTTTTCACAAGTTATAAGGATGAGGGTTACTAATGTCACCATATAGCCACTGTTTATGTTTATATTTCTTTCTTTGAGTTATTTATTATTTATTTATATTTTGCCAGCACAATTAAGAAATGCAAAGGTAAAAGCTTATATGAGTATGTGTATGTGTGTATGAGTCAGCGGTGTAGTCCAGGGTATACGGCGGTATACTGGCATATGCCTACTTATTTTTCAGTCAACATTGCATATACCCACTTCTAAATCCCCCTGCTGCACACTATTCAGTAGTATCTGAGCCATATTGCTCATTTTTTTTCTCCTAGGATGGTGAAGCCATGACCCGCCCTACTCTGCCTCTAATTGGCTAGTACATGCTGCCTTCACTGATTAGATTGGTTAATGATCACTGATGAGCCAATCAGAGGCAAAGTAGGGCGGGTCAAGACCAGGAAAATATTGTTAACTAGTGCTGGCCATTCCTGGAACCTGATTGGACACCTCAGGTGCCAGTGCCACCCCAGTTGATTGACAGGTCACTGCACGTCTCATTGAAAGATACGCGGTTATTGGAAATATGAATGAGAAAGGTGGAATAAACCTCTTTCAAATGAGTGGCACATATAGAGAGAACCTACTTTCATGGAATACATAATTCTGACGTAAGTTTTAAGATGGTTTCCAAATGAGTCACTGTTAAACTTGGCCATATGACTGCACATTTAGAGGATTAGAGATTTGTTGTCAATAGTTAAACTATGTGAGTAGGCTAATGTTATGAAAGGCTAATGTTGTGAAAGGCTAACGTTATCCTATGTTTGCTTCATGTTGAATACATTTACATTCATGCAGTTGCTTGTGTGACCAGTAATACCTACGAACTGCTCCTGATCAAGTTGTGATAATTTTATAGCAGTGAGCAAATACTACTGACAGATATTTGGGTAAACTAAACAGAGTAGTCTTACATGTCACATTTTCTAAAACAGGACATTTTTTCTGGACTACTTAAAAAAAAAAAAGGCAAAAACTGAGAGTATACCCACTTCTCCAGGGACCACTACACCACTGGTATGAGTACTTGTATGATGTGTGTATTGTATAATCATATGTACCTGTGTGTGTGTGTGTGTGTGTGTGTGTGTGTGTGTGTGTGTGTGTGTGTGTGTGTGCGTGCGTGCGTGCGTGCGAATATATATGTAAATATAAAAGAGTAATATAAAAGGGGGAGATAAATATGTATTAGTAATATAAATAAATTAAATAAATTGTACTTCTTCCCACCCCTTTTTGGGCATGTAAATGAAACTATTGATTGAAACTAAGATTGTCTTGATTGTTGATTTTTTTATATAATTATTTATGTTTTACTTGTTCACATTATGTTAAATGTCATTGCATGTTTAGAATAAATCACTCTCACTCCCTCACTCACTCACTCACTCACTCACTCACTCACTCACTCACGCAATCAATCAATCAATCAGTCAATCAGTCAATTAAACTCCTTGAATTGAAGCTGCAAGCCCACACCTCAGTCACATCTTGACCATTCCATTTATGGCCCACTGTGGTACATAAGTAATACATAGTACCAGAAACAGGTGATAGGACTCAGTGCACTGTATTTAGAATATATTCTACATTTTATATGTACATATATGTAAAGTTAGCTGAAAGCTCTGTTTCCTCATCAAATGACAGTTACTAACTGCAACTTAGTTCGATGACTATGTGCATAATCCTCTTTGATATCTGACAGATATGTTGATTTGGATAAGTTCAGATAAATACAGCTGAAATGCTCCTTATGCAAACCCACACCCATGCTGTCAGCAGAGTCTGGTAGCTCTGAAAAACAGGCAAGCTTCTGCACATTCCACTGAAAGGCAGGACGTCTGCACACATGTGATGAGATTGCTTTAACATTACATTTTTATGTATGTTTCATGACAAAGAAAGGACTGAGACAGTGGACTCTGCTTTAGCTTTGTCTCTGAACATTTTTGGATGATTTGAAACAGGAAGTGGCACTAGTGAAATGCAGATTATCATAATCCAACTATTTTTTAATTAACATCCACTCATTAGATTAACAATTGATATAAAGCCAGTCTTTCATAACTGTAAACACAGAAAATAAACTCATTATCTCAGAGGCTCCATCTATCATCTATATACATCCTAACAGAAAGGCAAATAGAAATTAAAACATAAACTTGCACTATTTGATGTACACATTCCTCTCTTGGCTTGTTCCCTTCCTTGTCATAAAAATAGCATGAGCAGTGACAGTTTCCTGACAGTTGAGTCAGATATGTTTGTACTTCTTAACCTGTTCAGGAATGACATTTATCTGACAGGTTTAAGATTCAAGATTTACAGCTTGTAGACAGAGGGAGTGGCTCACTTAAGACAAAGATCTTTACTGAACATACTCATTTTCTTTTTCAATCACTTTTTCTCTAAACATTTTACACTGCTCATAAAAATGAGGGAAAATAGGATCATGTATAATTTTCTGTCTATAGTCTTATAATTTCTACACTTGAAGCCCAGAATTTCTACACTTGAAACACTGACCTGCACTGCCAGAGTCAGTCAGTATTTTCTATGTGACACTGTCAAAACCCATGAACCCCCCCCAATATTTACACAGCTTAATTCATGGCTTTCGTCTTTCAATAGAGCTGTAAAACCCTGGGAGTTTTGCACTTTGAGAGGAAAATCTCTCAGAAATTAATGGATCAGATTTGATGCTTTGCTAAATCTCTATCTGTTGCCTCCCACACATAATGCAGGACGTTCAAGTACGGTGCTCCAAACGCACTTCCCTGCCCCTTCAATGCTGTTGAAACAGTAAGCCTGAGCAAATAGCTAATGCTTTTGTTTGAGCTTTCCACCTACACGCTTTGGCAAAAGCTTCAAGGGACAAAAATATGATCCAAGAAAAGATTTCAACAATGAATAGTGTGTTAATCTCTATTTTTATTGCCCTTCTAAAAGTGTGGTGTGATGAGTTACACACAGAAATACAGGTGTGTATAAACCATACTTGGAAATGTAATAATAATTGTTATTAATATCATCTTTATGTAGGGCCAGTACAGGCTTGTACAAAGATTTATAAGGAGTCATTTGTGCCAAACGAGTCAGTGAGTACATTTAAATGAATATTCCACTATTATTCCAACTGAAACAATGTTCTGAACTTGACAGTAAGTCACAGTGTGATTTACAGTAAGAAGCATGTTGTGGTGGGATATTCTGACTCAAACTTTTTACAAATGGAGCATTTTTCCAATTAAGGCATTTGGGATATGTTGATATTACTTCAAGGATATTTTGGAAATGTATACAGCAGGATAGGAAAATGCAAGAAGATGATGGTAAATTTCTACCTTTACAACATTATCATTATTCTTTTGTAGATTTATTTGTTATTGTGTCTGTGGTTAACAACTGAGCCTGGATTTTGTTCTCATTTTCAATTTTGATGGTTTTAACACACACACACACACACACACACACACACACACACACACACACACACACACACACACACACACACAGCAATTTGTCCCCAAAAAGTAATGATTACAAGCACACACCTACACACACACACACACACCTACACACACACACACACACACACACACACACACACACACACACACACACACATATATATATGTATATACAGGGTGTCCCATAAGTCTCCATACATATGAGACATAATACATTCCATACATATATGGTTCTAACAAATATTTCTTTATATTTCTTCTTTATAGTTCTTCAGCAGTGGAGGACACGCATTGAAATGTGTTCCCAACAAAATGGCAGTCATATAGCGCATATTATATAAATAAAAATGGTTTATGTCAAGAAACGTTTATTTTTCCTATGTATGGAGACTTATGGGACACCCTGCACACATATATATATATATATATATATATATATATATATATATATATATATGTAAAATGTCCAATCATTTTATTGGACAAAAACATGTTGATCCCCATGTTTTGCCCTCTGAGTCGGCACTCATTAAACCAGCTCTTTACAATCTCTGCACTTATTTCACCCTTGCTTTTGAACAGATCCAGGTCATTCAAGTCCACAGAGACCTGACACCATTTGACCCTCCAACCTTCTGACCTTTAACCCAGTGCCCTCATTGGCTTACAGATTACCAATCCTCCAGGGTGGGACTTTCAGCTTCATCACCCCGACCCTGGCCATTCTTGCTTTGCCGAAGTGGCAGTGTCCCGCTCCCCAGGCACCTGCAGCACCTCCACTTCAGCCACTGAACGTGAATAACTCAGTGCAAATGAAGGATTCTGATGAGGTGTGGATGTCACGGATGCGGGAGGTAAGTAAAACAGTAACACAACCCACTCTCTAGACATGTTCAGTGAAAGTTATCCTCATACACTATGAGCCCCTGAAGAGAAACCAATTTGCTACTTAGGCAGAAAAAGATTCATTGGAATGCAGACAAACCATTTCAACACAGACACATTTTTGAGTGACAGTCACATGATCCTTGACACTTTGGTTGACCAATTCAAAAACAAAAATTAAAAAAAAACAAAACAAACAAAAATGTTTAGATAAGGACTGCATATTTTGATATTTCCTTTTCCTGAACAGAAAAACTAAATATGAAGATGAGAGAAAATGTGGAAATGTGAGGCAAAAAAGAACATTCAATTAAAAAAAGAACACTGGTTAAAAAAACAGAGAAGAGTAACACATGATTTAAGGCATTTAAACCACTAAAATGTTCATTATGTTGTGAAAAATGGCTCCTTCTTTGTTTTATCTTTGAGTCCAACCAGATAAATGTGGGTTCACATTAAACCTGTGACATGTATTCAATCAAATTAAGTCTGGTCAGGTCAGGTCATGTCTTTTGGAACTAGGCCTATATATTTCCTCCTTGTCTGCGGTTTTGTATGATCTTCCTCGGTGGCGATATGTAAAGTTACAGCTACTTTACGAATGGTTCAAGCATTTTCCACTTTGACTCAATCTGTCATACTGACTTGTTATTGCTGTAACTTTTTTACATTAGGTTTAAAGATGGACAATACATCACAGATGTTGAAAACACTCTTCAACTCTCCACAGATCCAGGGAGCCATCCTGGTGTCCTCTCTGCTCCAGATCTTTCTGGGTTTTTCTGGCTTGGTGGGCTTTGTGCTTAAATACATTGGCCCACTGGCTATTGCTCCAACCATCAACCTCATCGGTCTGTCACTGTTCATTGAGGCTGGGAAGAAGTCAGGAGGTCACTGGGGAATAGCTGCTCTGTGAGTAACCAACACCAGCAGATGAAGTTATGACCACATTCTTTCAGACACTGTTCATTTACAGCCTGTTCTACCAGGGTTTGTTGATGGATGGATGGACGGACGGACGGACAGATGGATGGAAGGATGGATGAACAGATGGGTGGATGGATGAACAGATGGATGATGGATGAACAGAAGGATGGATGAACAGAGGGATTGATGAATGGATGGATGGATGGATGGAAGGACGGACGGACGGATGGATAGATGGGTGGATGGATGAACAGATGCATGATGGATGAACAGAAGGATGGATGAACAGAGGGATTGATGGATGGATGGATGGATGGACGGACAGAGGGATGGAAGGATGGATGAACAGATGGGTGGATGGATGAACAGATGGATGATGGATGAACAGAAGGATGGATGAACAGAGGGGTTGATGAATGGATGGATGGATGGATGGATGGATGGATGGAAGGACGGATGGATGGACAGATGGGTGGATGGATGAACAGATGCATGATGGATGAACAGAAGGATGGATGAACAGAGGGATTGATGGATGGATGGATGGATGGATGGATGGAAGGACGGACGGACGGATGGATGGACAGATGGGTGGATGGATGAACAGATGGATGATGGAAGAACAGATGGATGGATGAACAGAGGGATGGATGAACAGATGTATGGATGGACAGATGTATGGATGTATGGATGGATGAATGAACAGATGGATGGATGATGACAGACAGGTGGATGAACGGACGGACAGACAGACGGATGGATAGATGGATGGACAGCAGGCGGCTGGACGGATAAATGGATGGACAGGTGATTGGATGGATGGGTGTAATAAAACAAAACATGCCTATTCTCAACCTGGAGCTGTTACATTCTGCCATGAGTCTTGATACACAGCACACCAGATAGAAGACAATGTCCTTAGAGGTCCTTAGACCTTGGACGTAGACAATATGGATGGTGTTGAGGATGGTTACGGTGGAATACTTTTTAATCACCTTTTTTATGTCTAAGTCTCTTTAAGAGTAACCATGTCATTGTTTAGACATCACTGAACTGTCCCTGGCATCGACAAATGATGCTCTAGCAGTGAAAGGTCATTCCTAGGATAATACACCGAGTATAAATATGTGTCAAGTTGGAAGTGACAATGTGTAACTAAACACAACCTTGTAATCACTGAAATCTGAAACAATCCAACAGTAACAGCCACTTTTGTACAATGCAGTTTCCAATGCATTATATACAGTGTCAGATTTTTAGCATTAATAAATAAGAATTATTTAAGAAACTACTGCGCACTAGGTAATGAAATGAGATTTTATTTTTACAGTTTTATGATTTATACACTGTGATTATTGTGGATAAACTGAACATGGTAAAACATATTGTTACAACTTGTTCTAAGATTAGATATGTGGGATAAAAAGCTCCAAGCGTTATATTTGTCCTCCTGTGAAGGCTAACTGTCTCTGTGCTGTTAAATGTTCATGGAATATTTACATGCATGTCTCCAAAGCAGCTGTGTCCTCTGTCTAAGTCCACCTAATCTCTGGAAATACAGCTACTGAAACTCACTGTTTCTAATTATTGCTCCTTTCATTTACCTTTACCTCGGCCTCATCCCACCCTGTTAAATCTGTCTCCATTTTACCTCTGTTATCTCCAGATAATGCACACTAAAGTCTTTAGCGACCCTTGTGGGTTTTAAAAGGTTCAGCACATCCACCTTGCTGTGCCATATATGGATAGTAATCAGTCATATCCTTCTTAGTCCAAGTGTCCTGCTCCCCCTGAGCGCTCTGCAGGGTAAGTTATCCAGCAGCTTATAGAGCAGAGACATGGATGTCATGTGGTCTTAAGTAGAACCTCTCAGTGCTCAAGTCATAAGAAACTCTGTGCAGAGGAAACAAGGAATTCAGTTTCGAAAGTAACTGTCAGCCCAATCAGCAGCAACAGTAAACAGTCCTTTCTGCAAAAATGTAACTTCAGTCCTTTCACCTGAAACACTGATTTTCTTGGAAACTCAGATTCTAAAAGCTTTACATGAGGATGTGTTACATTTTTAAAAGAAGAGTTAATGCACACAATGGGAAAAGAAAACACCTTTGATTTATGGAAATTACATAATTCTTATTTCCTTTGTTCATGACTTTTCAAGTTTGCTCCATATTCACAGTATCATTTGGCCCCGTTTGAGTTAAATGTAAATAGCCTTTTAATTTGTCTAAAGCAGAGGGATCTTCATCGTCTTCAGGCTGTACAGAACTCTGCTACAAGGCTTTAACTCACACTAGTAAAAGAGCACATATCCCACTGATTTTAGCAGAACTACACTGGTTCCCAGTTCTTTTTATAATATGTTTTAAAATTGTAGTTCTTACTTTAAATGGCCAAGCCCCTATCTACATTTTAGAGTTCCTAGAATTGCACAACCCTCCATGGGCTCTTACTGTAGATCCTCGAGTCAGTGCCTGCTGGTTATCCCTCGCACTCACTTCAAAAATAGAGGGGATCAAGCATTCTGAGCTGTGGCCCCGAGACTTTGGAATGCCCTGCTACTGGCACTCAATTGAGTCTTTTAAAAAGCAACTGATAACTGTCTTTTTCAGACAGGCTTTTAGTTTTGTGTGTGTGTGTGTGTGTGTGTGGGGGGGGTTCGTCACCATTTGCTTTTATGTTTTTATGCTTGTGTCTGTGTATGTAGCTGTACGTTTTTTTTTTTTTATACCTGTGTATTTATGTGTGTTTTGTTGCCTATGAATTTTACTTCTGATTTTATTGTGAAGCACTTTGTGAAAGCTTTCTGCAAAAAGTGCTACAGAAAATTTATTATTATTATTATTATTATTATTATTATAAATAGTAAATCCTCAATATCTAAAATCACTACACATTTTAAATTTCACATTTAAGAAAGATAAGACAGATGTACATGAAAAGGACGGCAAATTATTGTTCCGTGTGACATACTCTCCATGATATTTACTGGGGAATATGAATCACAAAAGTTTATGGAAAGATTGATTGATTGATTGATTGATTGATTGATTGATTGATTGGTTGATTTTTAAAAAGGTTACCTGTTTTTGAAAATACGTAATGTGAACAAAGGGAGATCATATTTTAAACTATGAAACCACATCTTTTTTTCCCTTTTTTTATCTGTCTACTTCTTAAGTTTGGTTCAAATTGGCATGCACAGGTTCTTAGCTGTTCCTAGGACTGCATTCTTTTGGACAGAGATCTCAGGTTACTGCCCCCAGTGCTTTGATCACTACTGACAAGCCGCACATTTTCTCTACCTCCTCCATCAGCCCTTGGTGTTTAACAAGCTTCTCCTGTTCTTTCTTTCTGATGTTGCCATCACTCTGGGTTGCTACATCTATCACTACCACTGTCTTCTGATGTTTATCCACCACCACTATGTCAGGCTGATTGGCCATCACCATCTTGTCGTCTGGCTCTAGAAGTCTCACAGGATCTTTGTCTGTTTGTTCTCTATCACCTTTGGGGGTGTCTCCCATCTGGACCCTGGGACCTCCAGTCCATACTCAGTACAGATGTTCCTGTACACTATGCCCACTCCCTGGTAATGCCTTTCCATGTATGCCTTGCCTGCCCCCATCTTACACCACTTTGATGTGCTCAGGGGCTTCTCTGCACTACCTGTAAATTAAGTAAGTGAGTGAGTAAATTTTATTTATAGAGCACTTTCACAGACAGAGTCACAAAGTGCTTTACAGTGCAAAGTACAAATAAACAGTACAAATAAAATACAATTAAAATACCATTAAAACACAATAAAATACAATTAAAATACAGTTAAAATATGATAAATACATAAAGTGCAATCAGTTTGTAGCCTCCCTGAGTCAGTTGGGAAGTTAAAAAGCCTGCTTGAACAGGAGTGTTTTGAGGTGTGTTTTAAAACTCTCTACAGAGTCCATGGACCGTAGGTGTAGAGGCAGGTCATTCCAAAGGCACGGTGTGACAGTTTTAAAAGACCTGTCACCCTGCGTGCTAAAACAGGAGTGAGGAACCATCAGCAGGTGCTGCCCTGAAGATCTCAGGCTACGAGCCAAGCTGTAGGGCTGAATCAGGGCAGCACTGTATGCAGGGACCTGTACCTGGGGTCTTGTCTGATGTGGTAGACCCCGGCCTCTATTGCTCTTGTGTTCAGGGCCTGTTCTTGTGCAGCCATGAGTAGTGCCTTGTAAGACACGTAGACTCAAGGATCTCAGGAAGAGACTGTTGTTCCAGTATTTTTCATATTTGTTCCACCGAAAGTGTAACCTTCGCTATTTTAGGAATACGTCTACGTGATGCAAAGGACAAAACGGTGTCTCTTTATCTGCCCAGGAGCCCCATAGAATCTAAGGAGCCAGGGTAAAGACCCCAACTGCTGGGAATGGGGGGTACCCCCCAATTTAAAAAGGACTTACCACTTGAAGTCAGTGTCGGGGGAACACAACAGGAGAATGAAGAAAAATTCACCAAGAGAAGGGTTGAGTTTAAAAAAAGTTTACCAAAATCTGGTTTATTAAAACAGCAAAAGTTTACAAAAAATCAAAACTTGTGAATTATCAGAGAAGGCAGTTTACCACTAGTATCTCTATAAAACACACACTTGTCAAAACAAAACAAAAAAAAAAACCCTTCCACTAGGGAGTCTCCTTCATTACGTTTTATAGTCTTTAGTGACTGTTGGAGACTCCCATTTCCTCTTGACCTCATTAATACAAGACTCACAATTGGTTAATAATAACACATGGGCAAAGCATATCCATTATACGTCATTTGTTCAGCATTATTTCTAAGAAAAGCTTATAACAAAAGTTCATCTAAGTTCAGCGTGTGCTGTGTATGCCTGTCAATCAACCTTGGTTAGGTATCTAAGCCCAAAAACTTATAAAATAACTCTCTTTCTACATAGTCTAGCTGCAAAGCGATCTAAGTCTCAACACCTGCACTGTTAGGCTAGCATGTCTTGACCACAAAAATCGCCTAGTTCGTATTCAGTTTTTTCCGCTCTACGCTCTCTTTACCACAATTACTTTCTAAAGATGTAAAAATAGATCTTTTAGGTAGAATCTGACCTCTGCTCTTAGTTCATCGCATGCAGGTGTTAGTTCAATCAAAACCACACACACACACACACACACACACAAATCTAACTTGACTGTTCAGTACCTCTTAAAATAAAAATACAAGATATAGTTGGAAAATATAACTCAGAATATAACTTAAGACTTGCAAAATTAAAGACTCTTCAAGCAAAACAACTTTGTAATGTAAAGATTAAGCAGCCAACTAATGATGTTACTTTTCCTCTCCTCCATTTTGGTTCATGATGTATGATATTCACCTGACGTTGTAAAATTTAAAGTCACATTCAACTACCATTTAAAACGATCCGTTTAACAGCCTCTGTGCTGTCTTTCACTCCAGCCTTTTCCAGCCACCGGTATGTTATCTCAATGTCAACCACTTCCACAACTTGTTAGTTGTAAATGCCATGCTGGGGCTTGTCCTTCCATGATAGATCCTTGATCATACATGGTGTCCTCCATACTGGGCTGAGGGACTATGCAGAACAGCAGAGGGGACTGAGTATCTCCTAGGTAGATGCTGCATTTGCTGCTCACCTGTACAACTGACTTTGAGTTGACTTCCAGAGTTGTCTTCCATAGCCTCGTCAAGCTTTAGGCTCTCCAGTATCCACGTGTGTGGCATTGAGTCATAGGCTTTCTTATAGTCAGTCCAGGCAGTGCACAGGTTATTGTTCCTGGTCTTACTGTCTTGCTTAATTGCCCTGTCAACCAGTAGCTGGGGCTTGGCTCCTCTGGTGTTATTTCCAATTCCTTTCTGTGCTCTGCTCATGTATTAATTTGTGTCCCTACTTGTCTCAGCTGCTGTGATGTGTGATAAGAGTTTCCATGTTGTGCTGAGGCAGGTTATAGGCCAGTAGTTGGATGGTGTCCTTCCCTTCTGGGACTCCTTCACAATGACGACTCTCCAGCCTTGGGTTAGCCACTCTGGGTGGGATCCTGACATTGCCAGTTGGTTCATCTGTGCTGCTAGGCGTTCATGGAGTGTTGGTATGGTCTGACCAAAAGTTTTAGTAATGACACTAAATTTGTTTCTGCAAACTTTGCTATTTTTTGTTTTTACATTTCTTTCCATGTTTAATTGAAGTATAGTAAAGAGCCATTGTAGGCATCTATCGGCTAAAATTTGCTTAGAGGTCTTATTTATGTCTTTGTCAAAAATGTCCAATTTCATCACAATTAATGCTGTATTTTCATGTCACAAATGGCCAAGTTATGTTTTAACTGAATTTACCTGAAAAAACAAATATTCTATTCTTTTAGATTTCCCATTTTTTCTTACAAGATTATATACTACATATCACATGTTTTATTTTTACAGGTTGGAATATGGAGTATGGTGCTGATCCATCCTGCTTATGTTACGCCAATACATACATTAAGAATGTTACACGTCACTTTTTAAATCAACAGTTTTCTAATAATAAGCATTTTTATAAAGAAATAACAATTCTATATTGTTATTTACTCTTTAGTGTGAGGATAACTATACAATAAATAATTCTGATCCTAGTTTTTGCACAGGGATCATTAGTGTAAACGCTGACATGGCTGCAGAGCATCAGTATGATGGGATCCGTAACAACCATGTCACATCCGTCCACTGCCACATTTTGTGTTTTTGTGTCAGCTGTTATTGTTTTAGATCCACAATACTAACATTTATGAATAAGAGGAGAATTAGCAATAGTAAGTATAGAAGTTTATTACTAATAAAGTACTGGTACTGACCAGAGCATCATGGGTAATGTCACGTCCGTCCACCAGCAAAAGTTTTCACATACACGTGCTATTCAAAATTCAATATTTCTGAAAATATAGCTTCCACTGTCAAATAATATTAGTTGTCTGTGCACAAATGTATTAACATTATTTCAACACAGTTCTATGCATTTCTTTTTTTTTTTCTTTCTTTCTTCTTTTATGGGCTTAGCTGGCTGACAGGCAGCTGTCTGTCAGCCAGACAGCCTTATTGGTATATGGCAGCAGCCGACACCAACTGTACTCCCAGGTCTATGCATTTCTTACAACTTTTTTTTTTTTTGGACAAAAATGGCCACTCATTTGACCCCCTAAGTAAAGTTTAGCCACTATAAGTTTCAAAAACACTTTTATTGGCAAATAAATTATGCACAGAAAGTAAATTTTTGTCACTACCATAACATTTGACCCTGACTGTAGAACTGATTTCTTTGGATGAAAAGAACTATAACATTGATTGATTTCAGTGAGTTATGTATTATATTTAAGGGTTAACAATCCAGGTAGGGTAAAAACATTACTGAATGTCGATGTATGATCCAGCTCCCATAACCTTAGCATCAATTCAGTATAGAATTGGAGGTTTGGAAAAGACTGGGATTAATTTTAAATATTGGTTCTGTCTGAGGTTTTTCTTTCTGTAAAGTTGTAAAAGTCCCTGCTTTTGCCCAGGGCTTGCTCTTGGAGGATTTATTGGGCTTCCTCTCTGTATAGGATTTTAAAGGCCTTGATTTGAATTTATGAAGTGTCTTGAGATAATCATGGTATTTTGATTGGTGCTGTACAGATAAAACTGAGCTGGACTGAATCTTTGCAGATGTTTTTCTGCATTAAACAAAGCCCCAGTGTCTTCCCCTCATTCAAACCATAAAAATCTCAAATTACATGTAGACATGTTAATATGAAAATGGCCATTACTTTGGTTTTATTTTTACATCCCTTAATATATATTGTTTTTGTGGCACAGTCATGTATTCAGTCCAGTCCATTCAGTTGTATATATTTCAACCATCTATACATTTATTGACTATGCTTTTTCCCAGATAAAAATAAACTCTGCCTTATTATTTACAATCATTTTTCTCAAGCCTGTGGTCTTTCTCAGTGAAATATGGCACTGCTCCCGAACAGCATTTCATGCACAGCAGTCAACGTTTTCAAGCACAGCAAGAGTTGGTTTAAGCACAGCTTGAGATGCCATTTAACAGATACAATATTTAAGTCCTAATGGCTGCTTTTCCTTCACAGCATGCCCTCCGTGTAAATGTTCTTACACATGCTGAGATGTATGTATGGAAACACACCGAGCTTTAGCTACGCTTATAGCCGTGAGAATGAACAGCTCTGAGTGGCACATGTTGCTCTGTGTTCTGTTTCCCCACAGCACCGTCTGTCTGATCCTTCTGTTCTCTCAGTACCTCAGCAAAGTTGACGTTCCAATGATCGCCTACAAGGATAAGAAGTGGAAGGTCTTCCAGTATCCACTCTTCAAGCTCTTCTCTGTGAGTTGCCAACATTATCCAGATGTCATACATTAACACTGTTGCCACTTTAGGACTTCTGGCTCATAAAATCTAGTTTCTGGTCAACCACAAATCAGGCCTGTGCTCTGCACCAGGAGTTTTATTCATTCAAATATCCTTATCTTTCACTTGTAAGCACGCTGCAATCATTAAAAACAGTAACATCATTTATATGTCAGATAGACATCTTTTCAGCTCTTATTCTGGGTTAACATATTTACAAAGTTAAAGAAGTATACGGAATATTATGTAATATATGAAAAAATTAATTCACCATCCACAGAAAAGGGGAGTCATGACCTAGAACACACTCATAGTTGCCAAAACCACCAACAAATTAATATGAAAAAAACAAACAAAAAACAAAAAGAAGTTTAAAATGATCAAGTTTTGATCAGATCTCGACCTTACAACATTGAAGCAAAATTTAATAAGATTAATTGATGAAATATTGTTTGTATTTTAGCATATAATTAATGAGAATGTGTTGTGAAAGAGCTTGAAAGGGATTAAATATATAGGTCAATGTTTTCAACAAAGTACATTTAGAAATAATTTACGAACAGGTTAATTGGTCTGATTCATTATCTGAACCCGCTTAACCCAGAGGTTAATTGGTGAATGTGAATGTGAATGTGAGTGGTTGTTCTTCTCTATATGTCACCCTGCAATGAACTGGCAACATGTCCAGGGTGTACCCCACCTTTGCCCATTGGTAGCTGGGATAGGTTCCAGCATCCCCATAACTCTCTTGAGGATAAAGCGAATCAGAAAATGAATGTATTTATTTAGAAAAACACTTATTCTACCTCCAAATTCCTAGGCCCATTTGTTTGTATTGATGTCGGACAATCTAGTTTTACTCATTGTGCACCTTTAACATGGAACAGCTGTAGAAAAAGCTTAAGAACGCATCATTTGTATCTCTTGGGCAATTTGAATTTTCATATCATAGTATTTTACTATTTTACTTAATTGTTCCAGTTTTAACTTTATAAATGCTTCATATTTTAATAGATTTTAATTGTTTTATTGAATTGTCTTTTGTTGGTTTTTACTTTTATCACTAAAGATTACCCATGGTCATCACTAATTCCCTGTTTTTTTTTGTTGTAATATTGCAAATGAGGCCTTCACCTCCATATATTCTGAGATTTTAAAAGAGAAAAAAAGGTTGTATTATTATTATTATTATTATTATTATTATTATTATTATTATTATTATTATTATTATTATCAATAATAATAATGCAGGATGAAGGTGTGTATTACGAAATTATAAGTTCAGGTCTTGCAGCTTTAATAATAATTTGGAGTATTTTACTGTTAATTCATGTTATCTGATAAATACCCTTTTTGAACTGTCCGTTTCCCCTCTGAGTATCTCTGACTTAAAATACACTGAAAAGTTGTATCCACAAGCGGTTAAATGCCGCCCCCCCCCCCCCCCCCATACATACACACACACACACACACACACACACACACACACACACACACACACACACACACACACACTGACTAAATAACCACCACCCCAGTCTAATGGACAGTGCAATACTCACCCTACCTCAGTGCAATAATAACACCCAAATATATATATATGTATATATATATATATATATATATATATATATATATATATATATATATATATATATATATATATATATATATATATATCCTCACATGTGGTACATATTTCTTATCTGTAGTAAAGAGCAAGGTTTTTGTATATTTTAGTTCTAATTAGCAGTATTTTAGTATACATATATATATATATATATATATATATATATATATATATATATATATATATAATATATTTTATCTCTGTAGATTTTGTATATTGCCAATATTACAGTATTTTGCGTGATATTTCTATGCAGTCTTTTCTGCACTTTAACTGTTTGCTGAACAGAGGCAGAGCTGCTAAATGGATTTTCATGGGTTCTGTAACAATGACAATAAAGATAAATTCTATTCTACTCCACTGATCCCACTTATATACTCTATAAATAATGCACATGAAGTCCCATGTCACATAATGTCAGTATGCAGAGTATCCAGTCCTGCCAGTCTCCTTTTTTTTCCTTTTTTTTTTTTTTTTTTTGGGGGGGGGTAAATAAATAAATAAAAAAACACAATCTTCTCGTTTAACTGGATCAACGCCAAAGTGTAATGGGTTCCATCACAACCAGCATACATCAAACTGCATGGGTTTGTGCAGTAGTTTTGTGTAATTACGTAGACAGTCAAACAAACTCCAGGGTGACAGAAATTATTTACAAAAGAAATGATTAATCAAACCCACAATCTGTGTGCTGAACAAATGGTCAAAGGAAAAAGATTTACTGGAGGGAAAAGGTTTGCTTGGCCTTTGCATGAAAAATGACAGGAGATTAGTTCAAATATTGATTTTCCTGAAGTTATTACAGTGAAACCAGGCCCATTTTTCAAACATTTCACCCACATACCTCAGTGCTTCTGTTATCACTCGTTCAGGAGGACGGTTTACAGAATGGGATGGGGCCGACTTTGGTTTATTGTATTTACTTTGTCAAAAACAGAAGAGCACAGTTATAATCCCCGACTGATTGTTGCTGTCAGACGGCTGTCAGTTCATGCAAGTTTAGAGTGGAATTTGCAGCAGGAAGGGTGCCAAGTATATTTTGCACCAAAGAGCATAAGTTGGTTTCCGCTGCTTTGAAGCTCCAGGGTGTGACTCTGTGTTATTAAGCAAAAAATGAAGTAGACCTCTGAGTCAGTTTGGCTTCAGGGTTCGGTCTTGGGAATGCTTTATGAATGGCCACTATACACATTTTGGCATGGTAAACTAAGACCTTATGAGTATCCAAATCCCCAAGAAAACAGGACAAAACAAAACATTTCTCTTTATCATTCGCTAAAGTTACCTGTAGTTTTTATTCCAAATGACTGTCCATCATTGGATCCATCGTAAATGAACTTAATGATGGATTTTTTTTCTTTTTGTTCTTTTTTTTGCATAAAGCATTGAAAGATGGGATTACATTTTGGCACAGAATGAGTACACAGTAGACATTAGCTGACACCCAATGTCAAACAGAAGCTCTTGCCAACTCCTTTTCACCATTCTTTTATCAAACAATGCATGATGTTCTTTGATAAAATGGATAACAAATTTTTCATTTATTGTTTGGGATTCTGTAGATGCCAAGAACACTTGAAGGCACTGCAGCTGTATTTGCATAACACATCAAATAGAGTGGGCCAGTTCAAAGTACTTTACAAAGTATTGACAAGAACCATAAGTTTAATTGTCAAGGCAGGGCAAATGTATTTGTATAGCACCATTCATACACAGGGCAATTCACAGTACTTTACAAAAACGGATAAGAGACACATTAAAAACACACGATTAAAACATAATCAATAAAACATAATTAATAATCAATTCAAAAGAGAAGAGTGCAGATAGAACCCTTTCCATTGTTATATGCACAGTTGAACTGCGCTGTTTTCAGTCTGGACTTAAATATTGTCAGATTTGAGGCCTGACTCATGTCATCAAGAAGACTGTTCCACAGTTTAGCTGCATTGAACTGAAACGCAGTTTCACCGTGTTTAGTCTTCTTGGAGCAGTATTAATACAATAAATACAAGAATTGCTAGAAGAAACCAATCTGTCCTTTGTTGAAGACTATACTGTTCAGCATACAGTATTTCCCATTAAGAAGTGGACTGAAGTGGACTTTCTCCTAACACAATTTAATTTCTCACCACTACTCATCATAATGTATAAGATCTCTAATGTTGTGCTTGTAGCATTGACTCAGTGAAGTATCTGCATAAAAACATATGAGGGAGAGTCAAAAAGAGACAAAAGTCAAAGACTGTGACAAAGACAACCCCAGGAATTCTACAAAGGAGTCCACCAATGGAAAAAGAGGTGGCAATAGTGTTTAGAATGCAACGGAGCCTGTGTAGAAAAAATTTTTTTTTTGATAAATAAACTTTTTTTTTACTACATTTGTCAGAGAACTTTTTGACTCACTCATGTTGACTGAGTTGCTGTAATTCTTCAGTTGTTACTTCATTTCTTCAGGGTGAAATCACACAAAGTTGAAACTTTTTGTGCTGAAAGACTCCAAAAGTGACGTTACGCATTTATATTTTATTTAGAACCCAGCTCTGGCCAGCTGAATTTGCATCATGTTCTATGCATGTCTGCATGGGTTTTCTCCAGATACTCCAGCTTCCTCCCAAAGTCTGAAAAAACACACTTTAGTAGGTCATTTGGCTACTCTAAAGTGCATGTAGGTGCACATCAATACTTAAATCATTATCCGATTTCTGGAGTTATCAGATTATTCAAGTGATCACGTAAACATGATAATCTGGTATGTTTTATCAGATACCAGCCGTAATCTGATTATGAGAAATCGGATTAACACACCTGGATTTCTCCCCAATACTCCAATGTCTTCCTGCATGTATACAGGTTAATCTGATTTATTTTTGTTCTTTTAAGTCTGCCCATGTGTAAACACAATTAAAACCGTAGAGAACAGAAGTTACATAGTCAAATATGAGCAGAAAACAACAGGAAGTTTAAGTCTACAATCACTACGTTTGTACGTACTGCAAAAGAATTCCAATAATGGACTGGAGCGCCTAAACAAGGGTTTTCGATTATCGCATTTAAGTGCATATAACTGTATTAGATCTGATTATTACAATTATCCAATTACTCCCAGTTATCAGATTTTTATGGTCATGTAAACCAGCTCAATGATAGAATGAATGGTTGTTTGTCTGCGAATGTCAGCCCTATAATGACCTGGGGCCTCATGTATAAAGACTTGCGTGGATTTCATACTGAAACCTGGTGTACGCCCAAATCCAGAAAAGTCCGAACACACAAAAAAATCCAGATGTATAAAACTGTGCGTACGCCCAAATCCAAGTACATTTCCTTTATACATCCTAATCAGCGTGGAATTGAGCGCGTATGTTGGAGTACCTGACTCCTCCCTCTCCACGCCCACATTTAAATATGCAAATCAGTATAAACGGGGTCCGCAGGTGGGATTCCCTCTGGGATTCCCCTGTCTGCGTGATCAGATGATGATGTCAAGGTGGACGCGAAGCGGAGGCCAAAACAGGCGGAAGAAGAAAAGAGACAAACTCAGACCGTTTGAGGAAAGAGTCGCCGATATTGTGACACTTTTCTTACAGGGCTGATGCAGATCACCCCCAAGATAAATATATATTTAGTATTTGTGTATCTCACACATTAGTTCATTCTACAGGTCATACACAGTCTGATCACAGCCAAACTAGATAAAGGTTCATGTGTGATCATGTCAGGATATCAAAGAGGAAATCAAAGACTTTGACTCCTGTTTAATCACTCAAATTATTAATTTCCAACAATGAGACAGAAGACGGTCAGACGCAGTATCATCCTCCTGTCACAGAGGCTTCTGTTGACTCCCCGGTGTTAGCCGGTCCTCCGGTCCGCCACAGCCCACTGCTGATGCCCATCCGACCGACATGGGTCAGTACTGACCCGAGTCACAAGAGGGCATCGTGAGGACAATCGGCGGAGTCAATGAGCGACTGGACTGACTAATAAATTTTCTCACAGACATGAACACTATATTTATGAACCAATGAATTTTGGGTCCTTGTCTCTTTATATGGTTGTTGCTTAATGTCCTCCAGGGCAGGATTGGCATTGACGGGTCCAGGGTTGGTCTGGTTGGTTCTGGTTCTGGTGGCGGATGTGCTGCTCTGACAGCAGGACGACGTGTCGGTGTTTTCACTGTTCTCCTGTGTATCTCTGATGTGCCCATCAATCGGAGGAATGACCTTTTTCACATTATTAACAGTTTCTCAATGTCACCTCTAAGTGTCGCCAGTGGTTCCAAAGCACTAGAAACGTGCGTACGCCAGCTATGGACTTAGCGTGGAGGACCGCACATTTCCACAGTCATTTCACTCTTTATACATCTGAACGTGAGCGTGGAAAAGGGTGTACGCCAGGTTTTTGTGCATACACACGCTTTATACATGAGGCCCCTGGTGTCCTGTCCAGGGTGAAGTTCCTGCTCTCCTCTCGGAACCTTACAGATGATTAAACTGTGACAGAAAAAGAATTAATAGCATTTTTGTGGCATGTTTAACTCTTTCTCCGCCATTGACGAGATATTCCGTCAATTCCTTCCCAACACTTCCCCGCCAATGACGAGATTTTCCGTCAATCTGTGTTTTCACTGTTATACTGTTGTTGAAGCTGTTGCGGATCATGTGAATTACTTTCCTTAGTCCAAAAACAAACAATTAAGCAGCTTTTTCGGAAAAATGAAGGACCGGGTTTAACGTTTTCGCACTGGACCGTATCCCATGGCAACGCATACAGCGCCAGTCACTCTGAATGAGGAAATGCCGACTCTGCAGGAACCGCGCGAAGTTTAAAAAGCCTTAAAGATGATTATGGAGACAGAGTCTGACAATTCAATATATGATGGAGCTACAGAAGAACCATTTAGAGACAGGAACAGAGAAATAGAAGGTGAGGGAGACGGGCATGGGAAACACGGATCGGCTCGGGGTCCGACACGGAGGTGCGGGGGGGCACGGAGCGACACAGAGAAAATGACAGACAGGAGAAAGAGAAAAGAGACATTTATAGAGGACATTCAAGGAGAAGACAGACAAGCAGACGTGGGACAAGACAAAGGACAGCTAGTGTTCATCTGTTAGACAGAGTGAGTTCAGATTCAGACTGAGGACATAGAACATATTGAACACAGGCGTGGTTCAGCTCCATAATGTCAGCAGGGACACAGGTAAGACACTGTTTTATTTGGCTTTAGTATGAAATAAATAAATACATATATTCATACATAGATAAATAACTAGATGTCCATATAATTATTTACAGATCAAACACAGCAGGTGGTCCAACAGGAGGACCTGGTGCAGCCAAGGAAAGGCCAGAAATCTACAGTATTTAGTGCATTTGTTTCTTTTTTTCTTGAAAATGAGGAATATTGAAGTGTTTATATCAAAAAGCTAAACTAATATGCGTTAGACTTATAATTGATGTATGTAAATGTGTAAAGTTTATAAGGAACCTGGTGCTTTAGAAGATGTTTGGTCTAAAGTTTGGTGTGGATTCCCCTGACATTTTGTGGAATGATGGGATATCTTAGAGCTTTTTGTTATTATTATTGCTGTTATTATTATTTTATTTTGTGATTTTGAAGACAGTGTTACTGTTGGTAAATAAGAAAGAGTCAAAAATGTAAATAGGACATCAGTTTTATCTTGAATATCAATATCTTTGCAAAAAATGCAATTTTCTCAGCTTTTTGCTCAAAATTCAGTTTTTTCCTGAAAATGACCAATATTCAAATGTTTATATCTCATGAACGAATAAAGATAGAGTAAAATTGTTTTTTGTGTTTAAAAGTTGAAGTTCTGTTCTTTCTTTTGATGTATTCAGTGTTCACATACTCCTAACACAACATTTTCAGTGAGCCTCCAAAGATTAGTGAAAATGACCAAAACGGCTGGTGCTGGCTACCAACTCACTGGAAAATGCTCTGGTGGGGAAAATTAATTTTCCCTTGAGCAATAGTTGGCTCCTGAAAGATTCTCCCATGTGATAAAGCATTCTTTATGCAACAGTTGCTCTCACATGATCGCTGTGCAAATGAAAATGGGTACAGTAACATAAGTCGTTATTGGTATTAGATTATGGCCTGTTATCAAATGGTTATTGAAGCATTTTCTGGCTGAATCATGAACTTCAACTTTGAAAGATGCAATTCTAAACCTATTTCTCATCCATTCTGATGACATTCCTGTTGTGAATACAGCATAATACTGAGGGATGGTATTCATATCCCGGTGGCTTTTTACAGAGGCCTGTTTTTTTTTCTGACTTCCTGTGGAATGCCAAATTCCAAAACTGACCTTTGTCTTTCACATGGTGCAGTGACCTTCAAATTCAATATTTTCAATAGCCTCCAAATTAGCCCTTAATGTGCTGATCCCTGACCAGATATCACTAAGGCTGGTGAATGTAACATTGATAGAAGGAATTTTAACTCAATAACAGCAGAACGAAGCCTGTTTTTATGAGAGAAGATGCCATGTTAGGTGTAAGCACTATCCTGGCTGTGCTCTGATGGATTCTGAACACAATTTGTTTTGGTCTCATTCTGCATTTTTGTTACAGTTTATTACTGTTACCAACATAAGTTTTCCCCTAAAAAATGTTTTCAATAAAAGAGAGATGGAAATTAATGCAAAGATAACATGAAGTAACATTATCCAACCAATGTCTAAGACATGCCAAATTCATAAAAAAAAAAATTCTAATAATTGTATTTTAAAGATGAGATAAAGGTGATTATTTGCAGGAACTTGTAACCCAGAATCTTTGGGCTGTCAACTCTTTTTATGTGTTTTCAACATAGATTGGACTGATACTAGTTTTTAGTAGACAAAAGTTGCAACTCAGTGGTACATTGAATAGCACACGTGCCTCATAGCAAGGTCCTGGGTTCGATTCCTTTCTATGTGGAGTTTGCATGTTCTCCCTGTGTTTGCATGGGTACTCCAGCTTCCTCCTACCATCTAAAGACATGCACTGATAGGTTAATTAGTTAATGTAAATTACCCATAGGTGTGAATGTGAGAGTGATTGTTTGTCTCTATATGTCAGCCCAGCGATTAACTGGCGACTCGTACAGGGTGTACCCCGCCTTCACCCATAAGTAGCTGGGATAGGCTCCAGAGACCCCCATGACCCTAGTGAGGTTAAACCAGATTCAGAAAATGAATGAATGAATGACACAGTTACCCTTGGTAGAGTCTCAAACAAGGGCCACTCAAATAAGGGCTCTATCTTGAAATGCAAAAGTAAAAAAACAAATTCCAGTGCTTTTTTATGGATTTGCACCAAAAGGTAATGGGTTCAATCATGGCTTTCCACAAAAGTTCATGAAAATCATTGCAGTAGTGATTATGTAATCCTTCTGACAAACACATGAATAGAAACAGACAGACAGACAGAGGGAATGGTCAGGTATTAATTGGGTAATAAAAGCATCAGATGTTTTCCTAGGGGTGTGTTTCTATGTAAAGATAATACTTTATGTAAAAGTCTTTGGTTTTCAGAACCTGAGGACAAACCAGCCTCTCCAGACACTAAGTAGTGATTCAAATTCAAGTACAGCATGTTGTGTTTTGACAAACCCCAGATTACTGTAAACCAGTTGAAACACTCTGAATCTGAAAATTATTTCTAGGCTTTGTTTGGGATGTGCGGTGGCTGGCTGGTCTGCTTCCTCCTGACCTTCTTCGACGTCTTACCTTCAAAACCTGATGAGTACGGCTTCTCAGCCAGGACCGACATCAGCCTGGATGCTGTGACAAACTCCCCGTGGTTCCATGTACCATACCCAGGTTTGTACACATAGAAACATCATCCATCTATAACCACTAATCCTTGATTGACTTGAATGATTTGTTGATTGAGTTAGTTTTAAAAACCCTGCAACAACAATGAAGGAAAGATGTTTATGACACAACATTCAGTTGGAATATAATGAATGAAAGAATTAAAGTCTGGATAAACTGAATGAAACTGAAAATGTGGAATGAAATGCAAACAAAAATAGATGCTTTTCAAAATAGATAGAGCTAAATCAGTGCTGCTTAAGATCTTGAAACTTGTGCCTTGGGTCTTACAAATCCTGTCTTTAACCCTTCATAGGGCACTCAATGAAGTACTCTGAAATTCAAAACTTCAACCATTGTGTGTTATTGGAGGACATAAGACTTTTTACCTCTGCCAGGAGGTATTGTGATCACTTTGCTTTGTGTGTGCATGTTTGCGTGCATGTTTGTTTGTTAGCAGGATAACTCAAAAAGTTATGGACGTATTTTCTTGAAATTTTCAGGAAATGTTGATACTGGCACAAGGAAGAAATGATTAAATTTTGGTGGTGATTGGGGGCGGCAAATCTGTCTTGGTGGAGGTCTGCGCTCTCTGAGTGCTTTTCTTGTTTACTTTTGTGACACATCGTCGACAACATTGTAGAACCACACGCATACTGTAGTGGCGTTTTCAGACCGACAGTTCCCGCACCTAATCTGGAACCTGCCGATGTGTTCACACCAAAAGTTATAGTGTTCGGGAACTGAAACTTTGGCAGAGACACTGAGTTGTAATGTTCTGTGTTGCATTAAATAAAAACCATCTTTTAAGAGTTCTGTGTCATCTTTATAGCCGCTCATACATTCACTTATAGACATGCGGTTTTTCTCCCTCAACCTATCCCATCATGCAACAGTCCTTCTACATTTATGTGTTAAGTGTTGAGGGATATAACAGTAGCAATGGACGTGGGCCATTCACGGGCTAGCACTTTGATTCCCAGTGTAAGTGGTGCAGGAACCAGCTCTAACGCCGGGCTGGCTGGTCTGAAAACAGCTAAAGAACTTTTAGCTGTCAACTTTTATTCTGAGGTAACCGGTTTTGGTGGTACTTAAATGAGGTAACTAGTTCAGGATAACTTCAATCTGGTGATTGGTAACTTGCAATTTGTCAATATCTTTCCACAAAACTCACCAGAAGTCACAATTTAAAGGTTGTTTTTTTTTGCAAAATTTTCTCCTGGGGAAACATGCCCCAGACACCCCTAGTGTTGCTAGGTTACTGACACAGCACCACTGCCACAAAAATTTCACAGGGAAACATATATGCAACCTATATGCAGTGTTTCAGTGTCTGCAAATCCAACAAAAGCTTTATAGACCTTTTTGGAGTGCCTTTAAAGTGCACTAAATTTAAGCCAGTAACCTCACTAAGCTGTGCATGGTCAACTGAAACACTGACAAATGGAGACATATATTTTCACTACAATGTTGTTGTTGTTGTTGTTTTTAAATACATATTTAGGACTCAGAGAAGCCTAAAGTCCATACCAACCTTGTGTTAAGTACCTTAATTGTTAGAGATCTAGATGTACTCAAGGGCAAATTGTTCAAGTTGTAACATGCGTTGATGACAACATAAAGCCACCTGTACACCAGTAGTTTGGATTTGAAGTTTAGTTTAGTTGTTATTCCTGCGGTTGTGAACACATCCATTGCTGTCATAGATGTTGAAGTGTCTCTGACAGCTGTTTAAAGGTGCCAAGGATCATCGTTTTTAATTTGTCTGTCACTCTCCTCTTTAATTATGTTCTTGACAAATCTCCAAAACAAAAAAGGACTTTTGGTATCTTAGCTAAAGGCTTCACAACTGCTCTTTAATGACACGTCTCAGTGACATAATAATGACAGATTTATTATACTATGAGGAGTGGCTTGTTTACATCCAGATTCCATGTGGTTTACATGGGGAGCATGTGCTCCCCATTAAGAACAGGTTATTAAAAAAACATTACAATTACTGCAGAGTTTAAGGTTTCATCATATAATAAGGGACTTGTAGTATGTACTAATCATTTACCTGTGTCATGATTTGTGGAGGTAAAAAAAGCCTCCACATGAAATCACCTCAGTATTCGCTCTTTTTACACTTTTTAATGTAACAGTCAGGATGTGATATGGCATGTTTTTCATTTATATCCTCCTTTTGATATGATATATCTTAAGGTGAAAGTTTGATTCAGTTTCTTTTCTACTGTGTTCCCATAGGTCAGTGGGGTCTGCCTACAGTCAGTGTGTCTTCAGTGCTCGGTATGATGGCGGGTGTCTTGGCGTCTACCATGGAATCCATTGGTGATTATTATGCCTGTGCTCGTTTGTCTGGCGCTCCTCCTCCCCCAACTCACGCCATCAACAGAGGCATCGCCGTGGAGGGCATTGGCTGCATCCTGGCTGCGCTATGGGGAACAGGGAATGGTACCACCTCTTACAGCCAAAACATTGCTGCACTCGGCATTACAAAGGTAACCATGAGAGCAAACTGATAAGGAGTCCTCAAAGCTACTGTATTTATTTATTTGATATTTTTTGGTCATGCATGAGTTAAGATATCCCCAACAAGCTGACATAGTGTATGTGGCCAGATTTTCATTACTCAGTGGCAGGCTTTCACTTTGAGCTCATGAGACTAGGGAGTGTGGTGAAGTTGCCTCAATAGCCTCATTTACATGGATCCTAAAGTAAAATGTACTCCACCAATGCTCTGCTTTGTTCATGATCAGAAACACCACTATCAGAAACATAGCTAAATCCAATGTAAACATGTAGATGTCTACATTATAACTTTACCAACACCTTCTAATGTAAAGAAAAGTCAAGCTACCATCTAGGATGTGAGAGACAAATTAAAGGACAAACCCATGTCATATGTTCATAAGTCATTGTCTCACTTCTCTTTGGCATCTGTTCTGTTAGTCTGTGAATTCTAGGGATGAACACCATTCTTACAAACTCATATTCCTTCATGTGGCATTTCAGTGATGGCGGTGGGTGTACTGATAGCCACCGTCAGTGATCAAGGCAGTTCAGTAAACCATTTAACTGCAAGAATAATTCATGAAAGGAATCAGAAAGCAATCAAATGTACTTACATTAAAGTAAGTTAAATATTTTTATGATATAAATTTTAACAGAATAATAATGTGTAACATGTAAAAACAATTTACCGTCTCAGCAGTCCAGCGGTGAGTTTTTATAAAGTGTCTTTGTCCCAAGAGTTGCTCAGGTTGAAAAAAAAAATGTAAGAAAATTATTGGAGCTCTGGGCAGTTTTAAGAGTCACTTAAATTACAACATGGTGTGCAGTAATTCATAGTTGCTGCGCTTGATAGTTTTTTAGTGTAACTGGGCAAAAAGTCCTCACTTACCCGCACATTGTAATTCATGTGGTTTGAGAAGAAAGAATTTAAAGGTCAAAGGTTAACTTGCTTTATTATCCCATGGGAAAATTAGGTCTCTGTATTTTACCCATCCATATACACACAGTACGTCGCATTTATATTAGCAATTAGCATTAGCATTTAACACACCTTAGGAGCAGTGAGCTGCCATTGAAGATGTTCTGGGTCAACTCCAAATCACCGATACCATGGCTATGGACGTTGACAGGGGAATTAAACAATATGTTAATTTATTTATTGACCTATGTTTTGCATCTACAACTTGCTTGTGTTTTCGGGTTGCAGAAAATTTCCTCTGATCCCCAGATTTTGTCGAAGTACAAGGCTGTACAATAATTTGCCTCTAGGGGATAATAACGTAGGGGATAATAACGTACCTTGAACCCTTGAACCTTGAAACAATTTCAGACAGGTAGTGGGGGTAATTTCATTGATGGCTCAAATTATCAATCACTGATCAGATTCTATCAGAAGTAACCTGGATACTTCTACTGCTCTGTTTAGTATCTCAACACTGGAAAAGTGACTTCACTGTTTAATACCAGCATGAAATGAAGTCAGTTTCATTTTTACAGTAGGACCTTGCAGTATGAGTTTAACTCATTCCATAACTGAGCTCGTTTTGTGATTTACTTGTTTAACTGATAAATTTTGTCAATTGAAATTAATTTAAATATAACTGATCCATTCCATCCCTAAAAACCATTCAAAATCCACCCAAAAGTGTTTTATGGTTTTTAAAACGAAAAAAGTGAAGTTAGAAAAAAAAATGACAATTATGAAAACATAATAAAAGACATGGTAATGGTTTGGACAGAGAATCACTATCATGTTTTCTCTTGCATAAGATCATGATCGTGAGATGTTGCTTCAACCAGATGGACATGTGATCTGAGCAAGCGGCTGCTCCTGTTGGGGGGGGGGGGGCATGTGTGAGCTTAGTGCTGACTAGTGCACTCTGATCCTGTAGTCCAGGGAGGTCAAACTCATTTTTGTTCAGGGGTACGTTCAGCCCAGTGGTATCTCAAGTGGGCCAGACCAGTAAAATAATGACAGTGAAGAAAGTAATAGTGGCGAGCATAGTGATGTTGCTAACCTCTCCTCATCGTTCCACAAATGTTAGTATGGATAGAGTCCTCTGCCCAAAGTGACAACAGCTTCCAGGTCTTGGCATCTCTCCAGTTCCACATCTTTATGGTTGTATTGATTTGTTTGTTTACTGTACATGGCCTACGCTCATTTTTAAATCCTCCCGGTGCGGGGGTCGCAAATGCAATACACCATCAAAACATCACACCTTGGTTACGGAACAAGAGGTGTTCCTTTTACATACTGTTCCAGAATCATGATTCCACCTTTATCAGGGCTCTGTTACTACATCCAGAGGCATTATAGAGCTGTGACAGAGGTGGGACCAAATGATCCCACCATTTCATTTACACAGATGTTGTTCCAGAAAAAAGGTGAAATATTCACAGAACAGAAGTGCTGTGTAAAAGGTGCTTTTGTCTTTCTCTTCCTACTCTCTATTTTTAATGAGTAATGAACATAAACATAACAAAACTTACAGATGATCGCAACTGTATCCAGTATGTAAGATTTAAACACATTATTGATCATTATGTTCTACTGGCTGTGCAATTGCATTCACTATACACACTCTGTCTCTCTGTTTTCCATAGATAGACACGTGTTATCGTACTTCAGATTCATGATTACCCTTAATATGAACATGATTTAAAGACCCCATTATGTCACATTTCTGTACAGCCTCCTGTTCATGATCAATGATCAGTAGAAAACAAAAGCTCTGAAACACGCCCCTTTGTTTTGTGTTCCCACTGTGGCAACTTTTTTCTTTTTTTTAACAACATGATAGGCAATCACCTCATGCACTCTGCTCTATTTTCATTGGCTATACAAGATGCTGTCTATCCAGCAATAAAATGCACTGGACCTGGCTGAAAGAAGAGAGTGAAAATACTGACACAGATTTACAGGGCAGAATGTGCAGTAAGAGTGTTGTCATTACTTCCTCTTACTAAAATGTATTTATTATCAACTTTAGACTTTTAATAGTCCATGCAGATATACCATATTTGATGTATAGACTGGTTAAAATGTATAAATTATGATCACTTACCTCTTGATGGCGATTGCTCTTCCTAAAGAAAAAGAAAAGATTGGAAACTGTGTCACACTGTATGTGTTTGAGAATGGACCCGGGTGTCTGAAGATGGGCATAATTCTGCTAATCACATGTACGGGTTCAGTGTGTGATACTTATTTACATCTAGTGTTGAAATTCCGTATTGCAAGCAGATGTCTCCCTGTCACCCTTCACTCCGATGGTCAGTAGAAATAAAATACAAAATGTTTCAGTCAGTGTTTGTTCAATGTGCTTTTGTTTTTAGTTTAAGGGACCACCATTTGCTATTAAAAAAAATAGGACCAAGGGTCCTGCAGTCCAACGGCATATTTAAAGACAATAATTGACATTTGTTTGACCTTTTAAGGTCAGTTAAGGTCAAAGGTCAAGGCACGAAATGAAAGCCCATATCTGACTTTTAGAGCCCGACCAATATGGGATTTTGGGGCCGATGCCGATAGGGGGGCTATAAAAAAGCCAATATCCGATATATCGGCCGATGTCCGATATTGGCTGATAACCGATATATTGGCCGATATATGAAATAAGAACATTGATCTACACAGGATATGATAATCTTATATTAGATAATTGTGGACAGGTGGATTAACATTTGTATAAATCTTTGTTTATCTGACAAAGATAATGGACCCAACTTTAAACCTCTGTATAATAGTCTTATTTTAGACTAGTCTGTGACCTGTGGGGAACCACAGGTTGTAGATGTGGTAGTTTTTATGCCGGGGAGAGCAGACTTTTGAAAAACATGTGAGTCTATAGTTTATAAGTAGTGACATAAAAATTGTTTGGTAAATCATTCTTTAAAAGGTAAGCGATACCTACCTTTAATGAGTCCAACTACAAAACAAACTATACAATCACAAAAATAATTAGAGCAAAAAATATTACTACCACAAAATTATGTTTTCCCTCACTAATTTTGATGTGTCTGCCTCACGGCACTACAACTTCCCATGTGGACTAAGGACTGAACTGAGCATGGATAGAGTGAATTAGGTGAGTCCTGAGTTGTTCCTGATTGGAGCAATTGCAAGAGTTACAACTGACCCATGTTACAACTGTCCCCAATCTTCCCTACACTAGTAATACCCAGGTGTGCCTGCAGAATGAAACTGTGAGGTAGACAGGAAGTGCACGGATATGAGTGTGTGGACGGATGACAACTGATACCAATAGTTCATCGGACCTTCGGGCTGTTGGACTAAAAAGGAGAAGAGGAAGTCTGTTCCGAACTAGAAACAGTTAAACATGGTGTACTGAAACCACTCATTTTAAATGAGATAAAAGCAGAATTATTCTCATTTTTCATGTGATTGCACACTAATGGAAACAGAGAATATTTCATTCTATTTCTGAAATTTGATCTCCCTAAAACTTGGACACTAGGGCTGTTTCACTGAATAATGAGGTCAACTCTGCCTCATCGATGCGATCATGGGATTTTTGTGTCTTCTTTACTCAGTTGCTAAGGTGATTTTCCAAATCACTACTGGCACTCCTTCCTTGAATTTTTAAGGTTGGGTTGGGAGCTGTGTGACTAGATTCCCAGAATGTTTGTGAATACGACCCCTCATTGTCCCCGCCGCCCCCCCCCCCCTCCCAAGAAGAATCCCTGCTGCTGACTGCTGAGGCAGCCATGAAAGTGGATTTAATGAGCTCAGTCCCTCAGGGACCTACCAGGAGGCACACAAGGGTCACATCCTACCGAGAATGTCTCATAACTTTTTGTATGGTTAGAGACAGTGATTAGTCAGGAAATCAGGAGGCTGTGGAACACAGAGAGGATGCTGTTTCAGGGATGGAGAAGAAGTCACGAAAAGCTTTATAAAAAAATCTGTACAGTGCCTGGAGGACAGTGGACAACTTAAGAGCACCAAAGGTTAAAACTAACATGTCATCAAAAACAAAGCATTATTTATTTATGTGGCTTTTTGGTGGTTGATAGGGCCATTACTATTCCAAAATTCTGAACAACAAAAGATCAGAAAGCATGTACAATGTTAGTCAACAAAATATATTATATAACTGCTCATTCCTAGTTTTGTTTTGAGGAGTTTTGCTGTGATTCTTTTTCTTCCTCTTTTTTATTGTCACCTGCATCATCATAAGTTCACATACTAGAGTGAAATATCAGAATGAATGAAGGGAAAGATAAAAAAGAGCAATCCAAGCACTTCCAGTTGCTGATTTCTTACCTTCATCATTGTACGTTAACTTAATAATATTACACAAGTTCAATTTAAAAAAAAAACAGACACTCCAAGTTTAAGAGAAGTCCTTAGAGGTCCACAAACTGCACACACAACCCTGTCCAAATGGAAAACATTTCCATTGCAATTATTATACTCCCTCAGGATGGTGTTGATGGATGTCATAACAATGCAATGTATACATTTTACAAAGTCTTCTTCAATAAAAAGGAGGAAAGTTTTTGCTCAAAGATTTTTAACACAAGAATATCTATTTTCCTTATATATTTGTTAAATATATAAATATTAGTGTGTTGACTCATGGGGAACCACAAGTCATATTAATACCAATATCTAGGGACTGAAGTTAGTAAATGCATCATTCCTGTTTTTATCTTCATTTCCCATCATGCAGCATGGTACTGCACTTCCCGGCAACCATCGTGGGCAACGCAACGTGATTGTAAGGTTATTGTATTCCAGAATTACTAATATTTCCCAAGATATTGATTCTATGAACTTGCAGAGATATTTAATGTGGAGATGGAACTATTCCCCAGCTGTAGGTAACAAATTGGCCAGTTAAAAACATCTGCATTCCCTGTGAAGAACTGTGCAGATACACGCACACACGGGACGCACTGAGACCTTCCAGTTTTATAATATAGATAATTGAACATATTGTTTAAATGTCATAGATACACCCTGAAGTTTCTCTGATGTTTTCAGAGATGTCCCACCATCTTGGTTTTATTTATTTTAAAATGTTTTGTGTTGAAATATGATGATAGACATGACTGATGCAGCAATAAATCGATCAGAATAGTTTTACACCATATTTCACCTCGCTTAGAACAATGGTGAAGGTGGTAGTAAAATAGTACCTGTTAGTCCCTGCTCCCAAGTAATTTCCTATTTCCAGATACCCCTCTTGTCATTCCTCTGTATTCAATCTGCTGCACATCTGTATCCCTGATTCCATAAAATACATCCAGCTGTTATTCTCCCACTTTACTTGTGATAACAGAGACCAGAAGAAGAGGATGAGGTCTCATACAAAAGCAAAGGTTTGCACTAATATTCCTTCCAACTGCATCCGCTTAACCACATTTTAATTGATTCCCCTGATGTCGAATATGACTTTTATGAGGTGTTTCTCATCTTCACAGTGAGTGTTTCACTTGTCAGTCCTTTATCTGTGCTGTCTTATTCAAGGGAAGACAGAGTTTTATTTCAACATGGCCTCATCTAGGGAATGAACATAGCTGAGCACAAAGTGAAGCAATGCGTGGAGGTTAAATAGTATTTTAGACATTCTTTAAACAATTAGTTTTCAGTTTAATTGTTTGTTATATTCTGATTATTTTTTAAGTTTTGTTTAGTACTAATTCTGGTGTGTCCATCTTCTAAACCTGTCCCTGCAGACTGATCTACTGCAAGTAATATACTTACAATGAAAACTGTACTAATCTATTTTATTTTCTCACTGTATTTTAGTTTAGTTTTCAGCCTGGACACATTTTGTAGCTTTAATGTAATTTCATATGCATATCTGCCCTACATAATGAAACAAACATCATGATACCTAAATTTATTGTTCCACTATATTTTTTCAGTTAGAAAAAATAGATTAAATGAGTAAAAACTATCCTATATATCCATTTTTATCTATTTTTAGTCCAATGGCTAGAGGGGAATGACGGTCTATTGGTATCAGTTGTCGTCCGACGTCCGTCCGGCGTCCATCCATTGTCCATCTATAAATAAATCTTCAAGAATCTTCTTCTCCCAAACTGTCGGTCAGAATGACTTGGTATTTGTTGTGGAACACCTTTAGTGTAAGGTCTACCAAGTTTTTTCAAAGAATTGGGAAATATTGATTTTTGAATTTTTTTTATGAATTTCTGAAATCTTAAAAATCCCCATTGATTTATAATGGGACAAATGTGCTATAAATTGAAAACAGCTGAAGATATTGATATAATTATTACTGACAATAGATATGAAGTCACATATAGGCTTTAATTTGATGCCATGACCTTTAACCTTGAGTGACCTTAAAAGGTCAAATCCAAGGTCATCTATGTCCCCATTTCTAGAAACTTCTTCTCCAAAACCATCAGCCAGAATCAACTGAAATTCATGGCAGAGGTTCGTTGGGGCAAGGTCTACCAAGTTTTTTCAATGAATTGAGAAATACTGATTTTTGAAATTTTTATGAATTTATGGAATTTTAAAAATCCCCATTGGTTTATAATGAGACAAATTTCAAAATGCTATAACTTCCAAACAGTTGAAGATATTGATATAATGACTATTGGCAATAGATAGGAACTCACATAGGGACTTTCATTTGGTGCCATGACCTCTGACCTTGAGTGACCTTGAAAGGTCAAACAAATATCGATTAATGTCTTTAAATATGCTGTTGGACTACAGGACCCTTAGTCCTATTTTTTCACAGTATTGCCATTTACAGCTCATCCCTTTTATGCAATTTACAAAAAAAAGATCTGTTAATTACATGTAACCATGACTGCTTCTGCACACTTTAGATTAAACATTTGAAGGAGATTAGTTAATGTTCAGAAAAGTCACGGGTGCACCACTTTACATGGCCACATCCAATTCGTGTAAATGAACAAACAGTCCATTTAAAATCTTATGGTAAATGAATGTGGACACAACATTCTGAACACATGATCCATTGCAATAGATATTCTTATTTATTGTATCTTAAAATTAGCTTGTTTAATTACCTCCGCCAACGAGGTTATGTTTTTGCCAGGGTTTGTTTGTTTGTCTGTTTGTTTGTTTGTCTGTCGGTTAGTGTGCAACATAACTCAAAAAGTTATGGACAGATTTGGATGAAATTTTCAGGGTTTGTTGGAAATGGGATAAGGAAGAAATGATTAAATTTTGGTAGTGATCGGGGGGGGGGGCACTGATCAGCCTTGGCGGAGGTCTGCGCTCTCTGAGTGCTTCTAGTTTGTTTATTTTGATAGTGACAAAGAGGCGTTACAGCTAATAAGAAAGGTGTTGATTTCAATCTGAGAGGCCCCAGATTAATTAACAAATGAATTCCTGGTGATAGGTGTACTGCATAGCGCATTGTGTATATTTTCAGTAACCACCGGATTTTCCACTCACTCAAGGAATGGTCATCCATGTAAAACACACACTTTGGAGAGAGTCTTAAGATAATTGTGTACTCTGGTTTGACACTATATAAACAGAAGTAGTTTTACATATTCAGACCTATTTCCACTCTTCATTAGCTCTGGTCCAAAGCTGTAAACTTCCACTATTGTTCTGGAATTGGGGTAAATGTTTTTTGGATTCTTGGCATCCCTGAACACAGGAAGTGTGGGAGAGAAGTTGTGTATGACGCAGCGTGTCATACTAAAATGAATAAATTGTTGCACAAAAAGGTGTGTTTCTTTGGAGTTGCACCTCAGAGGTTCAACAAGTTTCAAATCAATGATACACAGATAGTTAGAAAGGAGAATGACAGTTCTAACTCTGTACCGTGGAATACCCTTATTCTGTCAGAGAACTTCCTTCAAAGAAAATTACAGTGCAAGATGAACTGATCAGTTCTAAAAATATGTTCGACAAAACTTGATTATCCTTGTATCTCATTGGTTCATTTTATTGCGTCTTATGTGATCTCCATTTCGATTTAAACGAGTAATTTTTGCCTTATTCACCAGGGGGCGCCTCTCTTGCAGGTTCTGAACATCACGTTTAATGGATTACTGAGAGAATCATGCAACCATTTTAGATTGTAAGATTCTGATTGTGAGAATAATTAAGTTGTTCAGGGTCATGATCTTTACATAGCTGCTAAGGCATACATGCATTGGGGTGTAGTGTTTTTAATTTGCACAGTGACTCAGTGCATCCCAAAGTTTTATACTGTTGGAAATCCTCTCAAAATGTTGCTGGCTTATTCGGAGATTGTCCCAGTTCCATTGGGCTACATAACACTAAAATAAACAGCATCTATGCAGTGAGTCCATGCAGTCCTTCAGGTATTAGAGCATCTGTGAGGCTTTGCTTTGATTGTTTTGATGATTTTCCTTGACCGTCTGATTGCAGTCTTGTGACAGAGGGGAGGCCTATTATTTTGGATGATTTGTTGTGCTCTGCAGTTGTTTGCGAGTCTCTCTGTCTGAGACAGTTCTCTGTCTGAACTGGGCCTGGTCTTTGGTTTTTCAGACAGAGCAGTTTAACTGACGTTCCATTTGTGATGGGATAAGCGAGCATGTGTTTTACTCTTAGTCCTTTTTAATTTTTCCATCTCATATCTTGTGCATAATTTTTGTGTTTTTTTTTAATCTTGTTACATTGTTTTCCTTGTTTCGTCTTTCAAATCTTCTGGCATCTTCTGTGTCTTTTTCATTTTGTTGCGTCTTATACATCATTCATGTCATGTTTCATCTTGTATCTCTACATTTCTGACCTCTCCTCTGTATTACACATAGATCAACATTTATAAACCAATTCAGAGAACCCTCTAATAGTATTAATTTAGAAAATATTTCACAAATCATCAGTGGGGGGGGGGGGGGGTCGGTTTCTGTTATACATTTTTAAGGAAAGAAAATAACTACAGCATTTAATAATTTAATAATAACATTTAATAATGAAAATAGTATTAATTATTGACTCATGATACACTCAATGGCATAGTGCACAGGTTTTGTCCATGCACTTAAGTCTTCTTCCAATTACCTCAGAAAAGTGTGGTGCCGCATACAATTTTTACCCCTGTATTATTTTTGTGCTTCCTGTGTTTTTGCACATGCACACTACATGGGTAAATTTGGTACAGCACACACTGTGCTGGTTTTACACCTGTATTATTTTTACCCCCATTAACTGTGTAGTTTTGAATATCCAAATAAAGTGAAATTTACCATAGTAAATGATAAATAAATGGGATAAGTTCAGTACGACAGGTTTCACTACCGAATGTTTACATTGAAAAGAATGTGGTTGCGCATGCCCAACGGTTTGGTTAAAAAAAATATGGTGGTAAAAATTGTACAGTGGCACCGCGTACACACAGCTTCTTATTGAAAACAGTAGGCCTATTATACATATGTATAATTAGTCTAATGCAACAGTGATAATTTTTTGTATCAAATGTATGATGTGGTGGCAGGGATTTTTCCGCGGTGGTGCACTTACAGCCAAACCTTACCAGCGAAAACACTGCATTTACAGATATTATTTAACTGTTGGCATTTGGCAATCTGATAAAAACATCTCCATGACCTTATGGCTGGGAAACACAGATGTATTCAACTGACAGATCATGCAATTTTCACTTTGACTTAAAGGAATTTGTGTGCATTTGAAGGCTTGTAGAGTACATATAAAAGTAATACTAAGGAGCTAAGGTTCATCAAATTGATTTCCATGGAGTGTAGATAAATGCCTGTGTTTTTACTGAATATTTTATAAGCTGTGCATAGCTAAGATTTAGATTTTTCTAGGGTGGCTTTGTCTCACTTCAACTTCCAAGTCGGCATCACTTCAGTCAAGATTTATAAGGGGCTGTCAGCAGGTTTTTCCCTTCGTAGCAACAGCAATGACAAAAGGCAGCTTAAAAAAATGATGGATTAAGCTCTCCTTTACGTGGCTAGATAACAAGGTTTATTTTATGTCAGGTTGGCAGCAGACTGGTCCTCCAGACAACCGGCATTCTAATGATTGTCCTGGGAATCTTTGGGAAGTTTGGAGCTGTGTTTATCACCATCCCAGATCCTGTCATCGGAGGCATGTTCCTTGTTATGTTTGGAATGATCGCAGCCGTGGGGATATCCAACCTCCAGGTACAGCTTCTTCAATACTGTTTCATATTTCATGTGTTAGTCTTGTTATTCAGAACAACTGCTGCATGAACCACAGAGCTATCATTGGAAGATTAAGGTTCAAGGCACAGTGTTCACCCCTGCTAAGAGGTTTTTAAACTAGACACCGGGCCTCTGTTGAATCCTGCGATGCTGGCCCTGTGAAGTGAAATACAAGCACAAACAGAAGAGTCCACCAGGGATCAGTTAGAGATTAGAATTTATGATACAGGAGTGCTTTCCAAAACAGAAATGGTATAAAATATCTAGAAACTAAAATGTAAACCATAAACAATAGTCAATGATATTGGACATGTCCGTCTTCGCCCATTGGTACAACCGCAACCCTCACAAGGACTGGTGGTTCAGAGAAGGGATAGATGCATATTGGACATGTAGTAATAACTTTTTAATCACTTCACATCATGATAAAGCCTTTGTATCCTATGGTGTTGATTAAAGGAAACCAAATTAAGCTCCTTTTCTTACAGTTACAAGAAGAAATCTTTGAATTATGATACCTGGACTTTGCACTTCTGATAAAAGTTATGCCTTGTTCAGAATTTGTCACCTAACATGGAATCAATTGAAAACATTCAGATTTTACTATAAATCAATGCATAAGAAGCATGAGATTGAGATGTGTCTTATCAGACTTTAGCCTGCATTTGGAGTTGTATGCTCACATGGCATAGAAAGTACTGGAAACACTGCCATTTTCTATTCACATATGAAATCTAAAATTAGTCTTGATTAGCCACAGTCACATCTCCACACTTTAATACTGCAAGATGATTCTGGACCACTGTGTCTCTGGAACTGGGGTAAAAACTCTCTAATTAGATTAGATTAGATTAGATTGGAACTTTATAGATCCCTTGGGCAGAATCCTCTGGAAATTAAGGAAATTGTCTGTTTACACTTTTCTTGGTCCACAGGATACAGCAACAGGGCCTTTTGTCAGGAGAGGTGTTATTTTTGTCAAATATGTCTGCATTGTGAGAACAAGCCATGGTAATAAAACAACTATCCCTACAAAAGGAAAACAATCACATGACGGAAAAACCTATTTACATATAGATAATGGAAAGAAAGAAATTGGTAATCAGGAAGAGTATATCCTGCAGTAGCCCAAAGTAAATGAATAACATGTTAGCAATCCAAAATTTAATTGATAAGAGTAATTAATGCTAAAATGTATGATAATAATATAACTAATAAATATGACTCTTCCTTCTTTTTTGATACTGAATTGTAGAACTACTCTGGAAAAATAAGATACACTGTGTTTTATTGTATTTTTGTGTTTCTGCTGTTTTAATCTCCATTATTTCTCAATAGAGTCAATTTATTGTTACAATGATTAATAACTCAAATGAAAAAGGAAAAAAAAAAAGTTCAACAAAAGTGCATTTATTCAAGAAAGGTTTGGACTGGTTTGGTTACTCATTATTACTATGTTCGCCTCTACACTGATGGACTCGAGGAAATATTGAGGGGCTTTATTTGTTTTAATTGTGTTACTTCTTAACATAAACTAATAAATGTATATAATTTGACACGTTTCTGTCGAACCATCAAAGTAAAACTCAGTTCTTGTGACTCTGACCCATATAGATTTATTGGCAATAAAACTTTAGAAATAACTACTTTAGCTTTAGAATAGACTACTTCTGATTTTCTACAGAAATCCTGATTTTCTGTTTCTAAGTTTTTTCAGCATCAAATGTTCTTAATTTCTATATTTCTTGTTATTTAGAGAATTGGATTTTGGGTGTCAATTTAAATTCAGCTTATTGCTTTATTACATTTGTAAAGCAAACATTTTATTTGTGTTTTGCTTCACATTTGCATGAAGAAAACCTAGATGGTGAGTTTTAGTTCTACACAATGGGATTATGATTTTTTCCAAAGCTGTTAACCTGGTTGTGTTTGTGTATGTGAGCCTTATACAGTTAAATCACCCTGGAGTTATTGGCATTATTCAATTTGCATTCATTTAATTTATGTCTGGCCAATAAATACGGATCACAATTAGGTTTATAGTTTGTTACAGCTAAGTAATCCAAACAGAGGAACACTGAGCAATTAAAACATGTGGCATAATATATATGATATAAATTACAACATTCACTGCTTATATCTAATAAATTAACCAAGTAATTTAATAGTTGATGAGGTCTTTGTCTTATATACATTCTTACTTTTTTATTTTCCTCTTCCAGTCCATGTCCGGTCTGTGAAGGCCAACTTAAGGGGGCGCTAAATGTGTAGTAGGAAGTGCAGTCTGGAAATAGTCCAAGACAGTAGGCAACATAGTCAGCTGAGGTTGAGTCTAATCCAGTTTCCTGGCGTCAAAGTCATTACGGAAGTAGAGCCAGGTCAGGTCTTTTCTACTGTTGTCCATTTAAAGCACCATGTTATTAAAGAACGAAGACTGCATTTTGTCAGGTAGAAATTTAATTTGTGACAGATTTGTGGATTTTTGTAATGAATATTAAGATTTGAGCTTGTGCAAAGTACAAAAAACCCACAGAATATTTTCTCTTCAAAGATTAACTTCACAAATTGTTGTTAGATTAATGTGATCCTGGCACTATTTACTCCATAATCTACAGGCTCTTTTTTTTTTTGCATTGAGTAGCTATATCTTCCTTGAATCTTGGTCATTGTGCACTGTCAAAACGCGAAGCAGCCTACAGATCAAATATTGCTTAATTTATCTCGGATGACTCACATTTGTGAGACTATGAACAGAAAAGCCCAGGATGGCATTTCACTTTTCAGGAGGACTAATGAAAATAAATAAAATGGATTCCAATATCAAAATCAGGTGGGTCAACAACAGAACTCTTAAATCTACATTTTAATGATTATTCTGTTCTGTACATTTGAAAAGTCCAAGTTTCCATGTAAATACACATCTCATATTAGTTTGTCCTTAGTCTGATTAATCTGTCAAGAGTGTAAACTCCAGACCAAAATAGAAACTAGGTTGTAGATTACTTGTCACATTCACGTATCACATTTTTTGTGATGACAGACAGCTGAGGCAGAATAATACAATAATGGTTTGCATCTGAGCATCAATAACACAATTTGAGCTAATTCCGTCACATAATATCTCCGTCTCTTTGTCTGTCTGTCTGTCTGTCTGTCTGCCTGTCTGTCGTCAGTACGTGGACCTGAACTCATCCCGAAACCTGCTGATCCTCGGCTTCTCAACATTCAGTGGTCTTGTCTTACCTACCTGGTTCCACTCAAACCCTGGCATCATCGACACAGGTGAATATTAAGGACACACATCTCCCGCAAACACAAACTAACCTGTTTCCACATGCACTGATAACACCAGGAATGTGCAATACTGTTTTGGCCGCTTGGATGTAGAAGGCAAGTTACAAACAGCACTAACGCATGATGATATTCTGAGCTAAATGTTCATATTTAGTGATATCTAGTGGTGAAGTTGAGGGTTACACCTCATCTAAACTTCCCCTATGGTGGCCACTAAAAAATGCTGAAGGTCCCTCTTGGAGCCAGTAAATGGATGCTAATTTTATTGAAATGTTGAGAAAATCAAAAGAAGTAAATGTGAATTTATCATGTTTTGTCAAATAAAAACCAGGAGTCGATCACAAGCTGAGTCTTTAACCCTTGCCACTCCCAGGTGCACCCTTGGTAAATTGCAGTGGGAATAATTTACAAGTCCTTATATGGACATCCTGGGGGTGTATTTGTTTAAGTCACATCTTTAGACTTTACAAACATTTATTTATTTTTTAAAAATCTTTAAAACCCAAGACATGAAAGTTCGCCCAACATGTTTTGGTGATACTTTATTAATATATTTGTCTTTTTACGTTGTTATACACTCCCATGTGATTCACAGCCAGAGTTAGAGCCAATCACAGAGCCTTGCGCACATATCTTCACCTCTTACTGTACGTAATTGGATCAGTCCTTTGTCCCTCAACTTGTGCATACATAATCAGTTAAGCCCCTCATTTGTTGACTTTTACCAACCAACAGGCACTCTGGGATCACTAAGGCCCTCCCTATCACAGTTTTATCTGGAGAGGTATGGGGAGACACAGGAGAGAAATACTGTAGACTTGTAGAAAATGCAATGTCACCTTCTGTTTGCAATTGGACAGGAAGTGTTTTACTGCATGGCATGAATAAAAAAAGAAAGAAAAAAAAAACAAACCCAAAATGAATATACAGTATCTAAATATTGTAAATATTGTGGGCTTAGTAAAAAATAAATATATATATATATATATATATATATATATATATATATATATATATATATATATATATATATATATATATAAAACCCCTTTCTCATTTGCATACATCTAGTGAAGCTTGACATGCAATATGAAGTCAATATTGAGCCTCAAATATCTCACATTTGAGACATTTAGTGAAGATAGAATGACAGACATCATTTATGCTCAAAGATGTATTTTGAAATTTCATTTTAGACATGTTTTCTATGGTTACCTATAACTTTATTCATGCATTCCACTACTTTTGTGAAGGTAAGACTTCAGTAAACCTTTTTCAAACAATAAAGCATTTGTGTGTTTTCACAAGAGATTTGAAAGATTTCACAAATCTGACTTCAAACTTTAAGTGGGCCTCAGTATACATAAAACTGAGATTGTCCTGAACATTTTGATGTAAAACACTTAGTATTGTATTATTTGCAAGTACCTTAAAAGGGTGAATTTATGAAAATGTGTAGAAATCAAGAAGATACTCTTGGAGTTGGGGTGGATGATAGAGAAGACAGAACTATCAAATACTGGCTGATTGAAACATAAAATGGATAAACTCTTGGTGTGTGTCAAGTAATGTACTGCCAGTTAAACACAATGATCTACTGCTATCATTTAATACATTACTTAATTAAAAGTGCTACAGGAAGGCAATGCTTACAAGTGCTGTTGAAAAATGTATGGTTTGTTTAGAATAAAGAGCTCTGAAGTTCTGCCATAGATGCCAATGTAATGGTGTGTAGAGATGTGAACTGAATTTATTTACAGCAGTTACACCATTTATGTGACTATTGTCAGCTGTTGATGTTTTCACCACTGGACACAGCTCTAAATGTAAAGAATGGACTTTGATGCTGAAATGGCAGTGTTTCTTCTGCATGGATGAGTTTGAGTCTGAGGCTTATAAAAGTATAAAGTTATTATGTTATGTTCTTATCTTTGCAAAGTTGCTGTTTGTTGATCCAGTGGTTCAAGTGGTTAGAGAATTTAATAAACTTTACTTACTTTCTAAACCAGCTCAGGACCACACCTTTCAAACACAATTTTCCTCTTCACTTTGAATAGAAACATGCCCTGAAATGGTGTTAGGACTGAAGGGGCACATGCTCACCATTTATTGGTGGGAGGTGGTAACAAAATTTGGCAACTTTGTCTCAAGCTATGGTCTGTTTCATTCAGTTATGTTAATTGTAGCAATGTTGCGACTTTGGTCCTTAAAGCGTTAGTACAGCTTTTCCACTTTGGAGATTGGTTTGACGATTATGCATTTCCGGGAGAGTGAAGTTGGTTCCTAGTTCCTAGTTCCATTTAAGTAACCGTATATAATATAATTTCTCTTTCTCTTCCTAAAGGTGCCTTAGTGTGCAGAGATGTTTTATTCTGATCTAATAATAACACTGGACAAAAATAAAGCTGATTTTACTGCAAGTCTATTTCACTTTAGTTAATTGTATTTATGATAGGTGCCACTAAATTTCATGGATGATCTTGTCTTAAGTAAAACACTGCAGTAAAAGTACTTAGTTTCATTACATAGCTTATGACTGACACATGCTAAACAACACAAAAAAGACAGAAAACAGTGGGGCGATGGTTTATACAGTGGCTCTAAGTGGTCCAGCCCAGTAAAATAATAACAGTGAAAAACTAAAATGACATTATGAAAATGTTTACATCTACAAACTATCCTTTAAAAAAATGTGAACCATGAAGAACGTGAAATTCCTTTAGAAAAATAAATACATTTTAAACAATATTATGTCTCAGTTTATCATTTACATCAGTGCATTTTAACTTAGAGACTGCTGGATCTTTTAATGCACAAAACATTTAGTAAAAGCCATAATATTGTTAAAAATTCACTTATGTCTCTTAAGACATTTCAGGTGGTTAAAATTTTTTCAGGTTATTCACATTTTTTGAGAAAGGAAAGTTTGTAAATATAAACATTTCCATGTAATTGTAGTTTTTGACACTAAAACAAAGAAGAAAAATGTGGCTATTTATAAGTTCTTATGATAGTATTTTACTGGTCCAACCCCCTTCAGATCAAAATAGGGCTTTGTGTGGCCCCTGAACAAAAATACTTGATTGTTAATATCTTCAGTGTAAATTCTGCATTTCACAAATTCATCCCCTGAGCTGGATGTGACCCTGTGGCGGGCCTGTTTTGGCCCATGAACTGTATGTTTGACACCCCTGCTTTAAACAGTATGTAAAAGATGTCACAACATGTTATCTGATTCACTTCCTGTAACAGTACAAGCTGACTTCACCTTGACACACCCACCTTGTTTTTGTCTGAATTCATTTCCATTGTTTGTTACTACTAATCTGCTGGTTCTAAAAAGTGACACATCCCGCCTCTAAATCCTTATAAGGCCTGCTGACAGTAAGTGAGACGCTGCTCTACTTCCAGATAACCTTGACAAGATGGCAGCCTAAGCCTCTAATGCCAAGGTGTTCCCAAATCCCACAGGCCCAGATGGCAAATACTTGGTTACCTGTGGTCTTTAGCCTAGATTTTATTAAGGTAAGAGAAGTCTGTTAATTGTCTCACCTGATTGTGACCTGTGGAAATTGTGTGTGTGTGGACGGAAACGGCAGACGGTTCGTAGTTCAGTCCACGTGAAAGCTCAGATGGGTGGAGGGTGGATTCTGTGCCTGTAGAGGGCACTGTCGAGGCTATCAGACTCTCCGCCCAGGTTGTTTCTAGTGTTCACATGGCGTTTTCCCTCTCAGTGGGAAGGTTGCAGATGATGCGGTTTAAGTGAATCCTGCTGCTGAGGAAACGTCATAGTCCTGTCTCAGATTATACTGAATAAAAACACAGAGTTTATGCCATAACTTCACAAAAATGTAAAAAGTAAATAAATAAATAATAATAAAAAAAAGCCTCTACATTATGCAATCACACCGGTATTTAGTTGTAGTTTTTCTTACTTAATAATAATATACAACCTGACTACAGAGCAGAATTTATTTCCTTGCATTTAGTGAAAATTAGAATTACTACTTAGTTGCTTTGGTTATCACAGGATATAGGAGTTGGACTTTTAGCAACTGCATGTTGAGTTACCTATAGCCCTATCAAAAGACCCTGCTGAAAAAAGAGAGGTTTGAGTGAATTTTCCCAGGTCTGCTCTGAATAATAAAGTCCCTGAGTCTATAAGTATGATAAAAAGCGCATCTTTTGACATGAGGTCCATGATTTTTGCTGTATTTTTAAGGTAAATATGATTAAAACAAGCTGGTCGTTAAGATGAAATCCCTCATTTTGGCTTTGTTTGTGAGATAAACATGCTAAAAAGTTGATATTTGACATCGCAGAGGTCAGTTATGTTTATGAAGTAAATATAATCAGGTACATAATCCCCAAAAATCATCTTTTTCTTTACTTATAAGATATGCATGATCAAAAGCTGATCTTTTGACATTCAATCCCTAAAGTTAGCTGTACTCATAAGATAAATCTTATTTAAAAAAAAAAAAATAGTAATAATAATAATAATAATAATAATAATAATAATAATAATAATAATCTTTTGACATGGCATCCCCGAGTTCTGTTGTATTTATGAAATATGTGATGTTAGAAAAACTAAGACTTAATCTGACATTTGACCCTAAATTCTTTGAGTTTGGCCATATTTATGAGGTAAATATGATTTCACAAAGCTGTGTTTTATGGAAAAACTCTGTGTTTAGCTGTATTTATGAGAAACACACACACATATATATATGTAATAAACACACACACCTTTAGATGTGATGCACCTCATTTTAGGAGTGAATAACATAATCTTTTAACATATCCTTAAGTTTGGTCAAATTTTGGAGATAAATGTGATGTGAAGCTTATATTGTTTCTGCCTTTTAGACTAAAATCCCATGCAGTTGTAATGCTGGTCTAATTTAATATTTAGAAAGTTTAATTTAGCACACTGGATTATATAGTGAACTGTATTATTACACTTTTGTCATGAAAAAGACCAGCTCTTTTGCAATAACTACTGCAGTATGTAATGATGACAAAATGTGAACACATTTATCACATATATTTTCAAGTTGTAATTTACAAAATACAGCAGGTTACTAAAACTTCTGGGCGTCATTACACATTTAATGGAAAATTGTGTTACATTTAGTCAAGTCAGTATATAATTCACTGTTATATAGTGTCACAAAACCAAAAGCAGTGTTACTAGTGATATGAGTTTTAGTTTTAACAGGGCTGGAGAATTCAAAGAATCATAGGGTCACTGAGTGGGTACTTGGGTACTAATGAGCTAAACTTTACTGTTGTGTACGCACAGCTAGCAGCATTTCTTTTTGTATGAGGAAATTCATGTCTACTTCCTTTTTTCTTTTTCTTTCTTTTCACTTTTTGGCACCTTGTGGTTAAAGTATTGTAATTTAACAAAAGACAAAACAATGTAATCCAGCAGTTCAATCCACAACTCTGGTGCAACAGTGAACAAATTACAACAAACAAAACATCCCTTGCAGAATGACAAAGCAAGTGAATAGCTGCTGATTACGAAGCTCAAAATACTGCTGTCATATTTTAAAAAGGACTACATCTATTTATCAATGTATACTTTGCCATAGCGGAACTTTACAGCAACAAGTCCCAACACAGTTCTGCTCAAATGGTATGTCCAGTTCACTGTTCTAGTCATGGGAAATGAAAGGTCCCCTCAGGGTGGACGTAACTTCCTTTTGTTGCAGAATCATCATGAGATTCATCCTTCATCTTACAAAGAATTTATTAGCCTTGTTATTTCTTCTTCTTTTTTTTTTTTTTTTGCTGGTATTTAGGTCCTTTGTGGAAGTCATCGAAACTTTTATTTCTTTTTTTTATTTTGTTACAAAAGGTTCACATATCAGGCAGCATCATAAAAACGTGTACCAAGATGACATAGCTGTAATAAAATGGGCCATCCAGTGTCAGGCTGACTGTACTTATTGTATTTTTTGACTTATGTGTTGGGCTTGGTTTGTCATTTAATCACAGTTTATTAAAGCCATTGAGAGTGTAACTGTAAACCTGAAACGGTCTCTCTTCTGATGGCTGTACTTGACATTTGCTGTCACCAAAGAAAGTCGATTCTTTATGGGTGAATTTTTCTGACATAGGACAAGTGGTGGAAACTCCCCATCTCAGAGTCAGCTCAGGTTTTCACCACTTCAGCACCGATTAACCTTAAAGCCATAAAATCTCCATCTACACCATCATCATGTTGACATTTTGGGTTCAGGATAAAATCGCAGCTGTGGGTATGTCACGCCATGAAACTTTTTTTCCCACAACTTCAACATTTAAGACAATTTAAGACATTGAATATGTCAGTATTATAAAGATTTAGGAGCACTGACATGAGTACAGTACATTCGAAATACGTATCTCAGTGGGTTTTTACTATAGTTTGCAACACATTGAACGTTTTCTATTAAGAATTAAGTATTGTACGTTGGACACAAACCAAGCAGCCTATCGTTTCAGGCTTATGGTTGCATTTCTGGTAAGAACTCAGGATTCTGGATATAAGCAAATTTTCAACATGTTGACCTTTTCAAGATGGTAACTAGTAGGCATATTGGGCCTCATTCACTAATATGAGCTTGGAAATGTTCTTACATTTTGCACAAAATAAGTGCATACACAAAATCACCGTTGGATTCATGACACCTGTGCACCGGACAATTTGGTTCTCACCACCTTATATATGTGTGTGAATCAGAATCATTCTACACTGACAGACGTGTGCTCGCAATTTCTGATTAGCATACTACCACGCCCCCATTTCTCCATTAGGACGCGGTTACACGAGGAGAGAAGTAGTAAAATTCACAGTTTGTTAGAAGCAATGGAGCCAAAAGGCAAAAAACAAAAGAACTTTACAACCACAGAAACTGAAACAATTATGTTCAAGGTGGAAGCCAGAAAAAGAATACTTTTCAAGAGTGTCTCTTCGGGGGTGACGATGGCAAAAAAAAAAAAAAAAAGATGCTTGGACAGCAATAACCAAGGCTGTCAATGTAGTATCCCCGGAGAAGTGCACTGTGGCCCAGGTGAAAAAAAGTGGTTCAACATAAAAGTTGATGCCAAAAAACACATTACGGACCAGAAGACAAAGAAGGAAACTGGGGGAGGACAAGGTCCACCTGATCTAATGCCACAGGATGAGAGAACAGCAGAAATAACTGGACAAACATCCATTCATGGAATATGCGCACGAAATGTCCTTCGTAAACTAGAACTGTTGGTGTCACTGAATATTGTAATTGTCACATGATGAGGGTGAAAGTTTGTTAATTTCTTGTTTTTGTAATTATCTTTTTATTATTTTTTCAGTCAGCATTATCTTAGCATTTTGCATCATTTACATGACTTCTATATATGTAAGGAAAAATAATAAAAAAAAAACAAAAACACAAAAACATACTCAAACAGGGGAGCATTGACAGAAATATTAAAAATATACAAAGCAACCCAAAATATAAAGGGAAAAAAAACAAGTATATTTCACATTCCATTCTTTTCCCCTGTATAAGATGAACATTGAATATTTAAAGTGTGTAACACAAACTAAGGGTTTACATGGATCTATATGCACAATACTCTTATCAAGTAAAATCAGCTCTTAATAGTGTAATAAAATCAACCCAGTTTTTCCATTAATTGTTGAATTTGTCTGAATCAAGTCTGACAGAGAAAGTCAACTTCTCCATCCTATAAATGTCATCTATAACCTCAATCCAGTCCTCCATTTTTGGTGCATCCTTTATTACCTGCAATACTCTAAATAGATATTTATCCCATGAATGTGTTATCCCCTGGTTCTCTTTTTCGTTCGGCTAATATATTAGTAAATTAATGATTTTTTAAAATGTTAAATCTATTTTTAATGAATGTGCTTTTATATGCTCTGCATGTACTTAAAAGGTATGTGTTTGTATTTTCTTCTCAATCTTCCTCATTTGTGCGTACGCATGGTCTGAGGCAGTTCAAAATTTGTTCACAGAGTAAGAACAAATTCAGGTAAGAAAATATTGATGAATCCTGGATTTGTGCATCAAACAATCACATGCAGAGTTTAAGTACAGATTTGTGTGTATGCAGTGTTTGTGAATGAGGCCCATTGTCTTTTCTGTAATAAAGGGCAAAACCAGAATATGCCATCTATGTAAATAAAATTGGGTTCGAATGAACCAGGTCAGAGATCTCCCACATTACTACCAGGTTCAGTCTGGGTGACCAGGAGTCACTGTGTTCCTGTAACCACAACTAGCAGCATTTTGTGGTTGGAAAAAAAAAAAAAAAAAAATTGTTCACTTTCTTTTTGTCATTTCAACATTTAAGAATAGAATGCTTCTATTGTCATTATACACACATTATACACATTATACACTGTAGAAACAAGGAAGCAACTGGCAAAAGTAAAAACTGCAAATAAAACCTGTTTCAGTATTGACACGGAAGCCAGTGCATGGTCTATTTAACATTGCATAAAACACTTAGATCCACTCACGTACATGCACTCAACAGCTAGAAACCCAATTACACTAATCCAGCTATGAAACATTAATCCAGCAGATGAAATTAGACCTTGTGGAGCACCAGTTCAATCAATTAGACAGCTCAGACACAACCACAGATCAATCACAGGTTAACTTTGATGCTTTTGATGACCTTTTTAATGATCAATAGTGGAGTGTCTGTGGCTATGAAGTGCCATCAAAAGAGCAATCCTCAAGATTAAATGGCTCCTCTGCAGACATAAGACGTTGATCCCATGAGTCATGTGATGCAAGTGTCTCCCAGGAAAGTGCTAATCCAGAGTTCAGCGGTGGGCATGAGGGTTTGTCTGGTTTTCTCAGGTCTAGGCTACTTACCACTCAATCCTCTTGGCTAGCCGCCATGTCAGTGGCTGTAATCTGCCCAGCTCAGATAAAGCACGGCTGCAACCCAGCCTCAACACTCAGCTGATAGCTTCACGCCAGAGGAGGTCTGACAGTGCTCTTTGTAAACAAACTGCCGCTCATCCAGACGTCTTTAGATGAACAGGCTGTGGGACTTAAAATCACCTCAGCGGGTGCGGTGAACTTTTGACTGCTGCCTCTTTTGGGGGAGGAAATGTATGTGTGCATGTTTGTGTTCAGATCGTTGCTTTGAACAGCAGTGAGTTAAGAGGCAAAGTACGTCAGCACTGCTAGCAATTCTTGATTCAATTCAATACAACTTCATTAGGCACTTTATTCCTCAAGGGGCATTATGAAAGCAGGGCATCGGACATGCAGGCATCCAGGGATTCAATGGCGCTCTGTACTACATCCATGTGCTGGTGATAGCACATGCCACATGAAAGGCCAGGCCTGATTCAGGAAATTGAAGTGCTATGCTGATCTACTGATTACAGGTAGTGACCCTTATTTACTGAGCAGCCATCCTCCAAAGACCTGGATGTGTGCAGACCTGCAGGCTTTACAGAGGTCCTGCCCTGTGAAGTCCTCATTATCTTAACGTCTTAACTCTGCCAGACCTGCCCCTTGTGCTCTGTCAGAGCAGCTCACTGTTCTTTGTACATTACTTTCATTTGTCTTCTAATATAATTTACTTCACTTCAAAAGCAATGAAGCACTTGCGATTAAAGAAAACCTTAATCCATAAAGACCCAGAGCTACTTATGTGGCAGTTCCCAAATGAATTTTTCTCTCTAGTTAACCTTTCTTAAGTGATTTATCATCATTTATCATATTACCCTCACTAGTTTGCATTTTCCACTGTAAATCTTGTACTTTTGTAAATTTAATTTCTTATAATTAATTGTAAAGGACCAGACACATTTATATAGAAGATATAACAAAATGCTTGCATAGTGAGATAAAATGACATTAGGACACAAGATGAAAATGAAATAGAACACATATAGCTGAAAACAATGTAAAGGATACCACAAGATGAAATCAGTATTAAAAATGCACCAAGGTGAAAACACCATAAAAGTACAATAGATAGTTGGGGGCTGTGAAAGCTTTCCACCGTGTTTTAATGTGACCAAGGCTTCAGTTGTGAGAAATTAAACCCACTCTAAATAATGCATTAAAATCTTATTTATTTGTTTTATACATATATATATATATATATATATATATATATATATATAGATAGATAGATAGATAGATAGATAGATAGATAGATAGATAGATAGATAGATAGATAGATAGATAGATAGATAGATAGACTTAGAATATAACAAGAATTTGGCTCAAAAAAAGTATTTTGTGTTTTCCAGAATCGTCCAGGATTCATCAGGAAATTGTTTTGGTCATATGATTTCACTGCAGTGGTTGCAGAAACAGCTCTAAACTAAAACCGTCCACACGAGACACAGCTTCAGACAGAGATTGTGTTTGCACTGAACTTGTAAACAGACCATCATATTTAAAGTCAAGTACATGTAATCGCTCATTGTAAAAAATATTGTTCATTCTCTTCATGTGGATCATATTAAAGTTTATACTGCAGAAGGTTCAGTGTCAGTGGGCCCAGCAGAACCAAGAGGCAGGTATGGGATCAGTCCAACCCAGTGGTTTTGTGTCCTGCAGGATTTATAGCCCCAGACCAATTTTGCTGTTGGTTTTGGTTTGAGGGGGGGCTGGCATTTTTACTTACCCTGACCTCTGACCTGTGCACGGAGGAGAAAACAGCAAGCAGAATCTGTCCATGAGATTTACAGCTGTCACACTGTTATGAAAGAAGCTGCTGTTGTTAACAAATGACTTCATTTTCAGGTATAAAGGAGCTGGATCAAGTCATCGTCGTCCTCTTTACCACACACATGTTCATTGGAGGGTTCTTCGGGTTTATTCTCGACAATACCATTCCAGGTACGTTGGAGTGCAACCATACAATAACACTTGTGTTTCAGGAGGGTCTAAGCTGTGTGGGACGGCGTTTGTTGTTGCTCTGATTTGACTAAAACCTCTACATTTTTTGTATGATTTAAGCCCTAATATTTCAACAGTCTTTCGCAACATGACCTGGCTTTGGAAAGACTAAAGGGTGAGGTCAAGGGCATCACGGATGGACAGCCCACTACTTTTTGATTCGTAACTTTTGAACCAGACAAGTTTAAGACAAATATTACACATAATTGTAGAGGTCTACATGCTATCTTAAATATACTCAAAGGGCAAAATTTAGTTTCAAATATTTTAAATGAAAAATATCAAAAACGTCACGAATGGACAAAAAATTAACGTCTATTTTTTGCAAGAATTACAAAGTTCTCAAAAGTGAAATTCCTGTGTCATTTTCATCCTCAAATGTATTCAGTGTATACCTCAAACCCTCTATTTTACAACCTAATAAAATAAAATATTCATAATAATAAAATATTTTATCACACCTAAATAGCAAGAGTCTTGAAAAATGGCAGCTTCACGGATGGACAACAAAAGTAAATATCACATTAAACATTTTTGTATTTTAATTATCAATATCATATGCTTTTTTTTTTTTTTTTACTATATTTACAACGTACAAATAACATTAACATTATATTCAAATGTATTTTGCATAGATATACTGTATGCATTTATTAATTTTAAACACTGTGTTTAGAATATGACATAAATAATATAATAGTCAAATATCAATGTATTTGGGATAAATTTAGTTTATTTATGAGAGCTGACAAAATGAACCCAGAATGAATCACTTTACAAACATTCACACTCATAAAACTCCTCAAAAAAATTTTTTTTCACAAATTTTTTCTCATTACAAAATACATTTTCCTGAGAATATAAGTAATTACCTACCCAAAAATATAAGTTTGGTGTAGATTATTTTAATTTAATTTTTTTGACCAGATGTTAACCTTCCCTTGACTTCACCCTAAACACCTTTCCACATCCTTGGGGCATTTGAAAATGTCTCTGCAGCTTCAGCGTGACTAGACATGTTGTGATTTTCATCTTTTTTCTGACTTTTTCAGTCATTCTGATGCATGAGTGGAAAGGTATTGAGGGGACAGTTTCATTAGTGTTGGCAACATGTTACAGGAGAGGGCCTGTTACAATTAAATCCAACTTTCTTAACTTGTGAAAATATATTCACAAACGTCATTTACATGTTTTCTGTGAAATAACATTCCCCTGAGTACATCTCTCTATTCTATAAATATTAACCTCTTCTCTATATACATTTGATAAACATAACAATCATAAAAGATCTAATATTTTGTTCTTGCTGCTTCAGAAAGAATCTACACAAAACCAGACTTTCTGCAGTTTGTCATTTACAACTGTTTACCATCTATTTTTCCTCATTGGCGAAAAAAAAAAAAAAAAGACACAAAACAAAACACGCACACACAGGTTTAGTGTGGACCTCAACTTTTATCATTTTAAGTGCATGTATTGACCAGAAAGATAATCAAATTTGTATGGAGCTGCAAAAACTTTTGGAGCTCTTCAAATACCAGTTCTGCAGGCTGTTCAGTCTGAATTAGCCTGTCAACATTACAAACAGGTTTAACAGTGTTTATTCATGTGTTTTATTATTAAGTAACCACTCTGTATTCAGATATTTCTGATTATTAGTGGCTTATTCCATTGCATTTACATGAAATATGTGTGGTTTATTCAATTACAAAACTATATAATGACATTTGACATTTATTTATCCCAAACTAATTGTGTAATGGAGAAAAATCTGCATGTGTTGTATGTGTTTGACTGCAACAGTGTAAAAGAAATGTAAAGCCCAAACTCAATTTTTCTTTCCAGTCAGTTTTTAAAGTTGTATAATACACTGCAGCCCATCACGTTCTAATATTTGTGTTTTTATTCCTCTTTTTACACATCAGTAATCACTTTTGAGCAGGTACAACGATGACATACTGAGTCCCAGTTTCACTTAACCTACCAAGAATAAATCGCAGTCACAATCGATTCATAAAAAGAGGTAAAAATATTTTATTCCAGCTTCATGGGCAACAGTGTATAAGAATACCTGTAGACTCACAACACAAATACTTAATGTTAATAAAATACAATATAACAGGGTAACTTTACCCTGAGTCTAACCCTGCTGCAATATTCTGAAAAGCAGGAAAGAGGCTTCAGCTTCCTTGATCATCCAGCCAACTTTTGTTACTGTTTGACATTGGTCTAGGCCAGTGGTTCCCAACCTTTTTTGGCTCGTGACCCCATTTTAACATCACAAATTTCTGGTGATCCCAGACATTCAAAATGAAAAAGGAGATTTTTTTTTTTTTTTTTTGCTAAAATGAATTTGTTTTTGATCATGTAATGGTTTGCTATACTATGTTGCAAATAAACGTTGATTTTAGATGACATTTAGGCTATATAATATATGTATAATGCACCTTTTTGGTGTCTACTTCTCAGTTTCTCTTGGAGATGTCTTGGCGGGGCCAGCGAGTGAAGAAATCTTTCCATTCTCTGTTCGGTCCAGTTTTCTGACTGCAACTGTGTCCGGGCAGGTTGAAGCATAGTAACGCATGTGGTCACATGATCGGATCAATCAAGATATACCCTCTCAGATATTATATCCTGCATTTCATTTTAACTTGATTTTTATTAGGAAAAGTGTGTGGTGTTTTAATTACAATGAAATATATATTGAATCATTAAAAAATGTTTTATTAGTAATTCTTTTTTATTTTTATAAATTACTAGAAATTTCAGGCAACCCCACAAGGGGTTGCGACTCCAAGGTTGAAAAACACTGGATTTGCCAATTAAAACACATACAAATATTTTTTCCCCATGTGACTCAAATGCAGTGTTTTGGGGTCGGGACCCCACGTGGGGTCGCCTAGAATTCAAATGGGGTCACCTGAAATTTCTAGTAATTGATAAAAGTGTAAAAAAAAAAAAGCAAAAACAAAAAAACAACTTACTAATAAAAAATATATGGTGAGTTGAGAGAGACAATCACAATCCATAAAAGACATGACAAACTGTGAGTGTGAAGCACTGTGGTACTGTTTATCTGTCAAATGTTCATTGTGGTCAGTTTCAGATGCTGCAGCTCTTTCATAATTCATAGTTTGAGTTCTTGTTTGTTCAGTATTAATTGTCAGCCTTGTAAATACAAGCTGGACTGGCTGTACATATCCTGAACAAGGAAAATAAAATTCTCTGTCTGTGCAGTAATCTACACCTGGCTTTTCTGCCTCTGTCCATAATAATATGCATTATATAGACTAAATGTTTCCTAAAGTTAACATTTATTTGCAACATAGTACAGCAAACTATTACATGATCAAAAACAAATTAATTTTAGCCAAAAAAAAAAGTATATGTTTTGAATGTCTGGGGTCGCCAGAAATTTGTGATGTTAAAATGGGGTCATGAGCCAAAAAAGGTTGGGAAGCACTGCTCTAATGGTTCTGAATGGAGTAATATAACAGCCATACACTGAAGGACAGTTGGACTATACACCTCTGATTTGAAGTTGTTGACAGAGACATTCTAAAGTCCTATTCACACTCCTATTCAACTGTGTTTCACGTGGAACAAGCCACGTCTAGTTTTCTTGTTCTTCTTGTTAAGGTTCACCATTTACAGATAACTGTTAAGACTTACACAAACACCATAGCTGTCATGTATGTCATCTCTTCACACTCCTAAAGGATGTGTCACAAAATGAGCCTCCTGATTTTCCATTGAAGACCTTTCATTTATCATCACCAGTTTAATCTTGATAGTCCTTGGTAGGCTAAATAGATGACAAAGAGGAAACAAAAAACATAAGAGAGATGTTGATTTGCACAGAACTAATATTATGTTTGCTTAAACTGGGTAAGTAATTCACAGTGGAAAGTTCACAAATTACAAACATGGCTGATTCACACAGTACTGAGATCACAGATGACTTCTGCAAGGATTAAAAGTCACCCGGTTGTACTAGTCCTGTGTGAATAGGGCTAATTCCAAACAACTAACTTTACAACAGCATCACAGTGGGATGTTTCAAGAGGTTTAAAACAGGAAGTGACATGTTGATATGCTTTCACCTACAGCATTAATGTGTTTTATCACAATAAAGTCGCATAAATCAGTTACCGTTCACAATCAATAGTGTTTAATATTAGTTCTGTGACATTAACAGAGTAGTAAATTAAGTAAAGAGATATTATTTATCTATTCAATGGCATGCTCTTAGAATTCCCCTGAAAAGTATATACAGTAATTTAATATGATCTCCATTGTGTTCCAGGTACCGATAAGGAGCGAGGCATTAAAAATTGGCGGGACAAGGAGCACTTTGAGAGCCAGAAAATGTGTGACCAGTCCTGCTATGAGCTGCCGTACTGCAGCAGCCTCTTCAGACGCTTCAGGTGTTTCCAGTATCTGCCCTTCCTGCCATCTTATAAAACCACTCAAGAGGGGGCATACATGTAATGTGGGTATTTAAGAAGACAGAGCTGGTTTATTAGGCCTGTAAAAGCAAATGGTGGTTAAAGGATCAAGTCTGGGGATTTTCCATACTTCAATTATTGTCAACACATCCAGCATTTAACCATTTAGGATTCCTTGACTAAATGCAGTTTATTTTCCTACTATATATTTTGATGGGTTGTTACACTAGAGATCACTTTAAATTACAGCTGTTTTATTATAGTACATTCATTGAGGGATGAAGGATGACAGAAATTGAGTTCACTTTCTTGAAGCAGCCTGAAAACTTATGGTAATTAGTGTCATGACTTTAGAAACTTCACATTGGCTATTTGTCTTTAGTAGCAGTCAACTGGTTGGAAATCTGTAGCTGCGTTTGAAGGCTTCCATCTGGACAAAATTTCTTGAACTCATCAAAAAACCTAGCAATCATCAATTTCTGAAAGTCTGTTTCCTCTTTGGGAAACATTTCAAAAATGTTAAAGACATTATGTTCATCTTTCCAATAGCAGCAATAGTACACAGCTTGTACTATGGATTCTGGTTCAACAGATCCAAGAGCATCTGAAGACAAAAGTCTGTAACCTGGTAAAAATGTTGGGTCAAACTGATATAAAAACAGAGAGACACTAGAACCTAAAAGGCTGTTTCAGATTAAAGAATTACAACAAGACAAGCTGAAAATTAAGTCCGTATCACTCTCAAAACCTTCCAGTGCACACCAATGCAATGAGAAAAGACGGCATATTACTTCCATAATACCTCACCATGCTTCAGGTGCAGGCGTTTAGTGCTTTGTTGTTGCGGGATGTAATTTGTAGTTTCTTAAAATATGAATGATGATTTGGATAGTGACTCATTTACTACAGCTGCACTTCTGGAATTGATTTAAACGCTGAACAAATTTTTAAAAATCTATTTATTTATTTCTAGAGTAGCGCTTTTAGAGGAACTGATGTCCTCCAATAAGCAGAGAAAACAGACACTAGACAGTGTTTTCCAAACAGGAACAGCTGATAAGTGGTTCTTAGTGGTAACATCATTTTCAGGTCTTAAGCCCTGAGAAAAACACACTGTATAGGACTGTGTTTCAATGGAAAATGTCATGTGACCTGATGAGTCCAGACCCTGTTCTAGAGTGATGGGTGCATCAGGGTGAGAAGAGAGGTGGATGAAGTGATTACCCATCATGCCCAGTACAATTCAAGTTAATGGGGGAAGTGTTATGGTCTGGGGTTGCTTCAGTTGGTCCGGTCTAGGTTCAGCAACATTGTGTGTCTCACAAATTATGGAAGTAAGTGTTAAGTTTATCAAAACAGCGCCATGGTGAGTGTGTCCTGTACAGTGAAAGGCAGTCCAGTTACATTTTCTTCAGTGAAAGGGTTTTTTGGATGCTGTATTTTGTCCATGCTGCAGGCCTGTGCGAAGGAAGCCAGTGCTAAAGTAATGTGCTAATGTTCAGAGAATTTGGTCTGATGACTTCTATGTAAGACTGTTCAGACTTAAACTGTCCCCAAAGTGATGCTGTTAATCTTTTCCATTAACACCATGTGAAGTCATGGCAGCATCAGAGATGGGCTCAGACTGACAGGTCTGTCATTTTAGATTTGTACTGGGGGAAAATTGGAGGCTAATAACCCATCGAGACATGAAGGAGTGCCATACCTAATGCTGCCTCCAACTCCTGATTCACCCGTTCGGTCTGTCCACTTGTTTGTGGGTGTTATCTAGGACTCCCACTGCCCATTGCACCCACAGCTTTTCAAAACCCTTCTAAACCTGGAAAGTAAACTAGAGAAAATAGAGCCAACCCATGGGGCCTGAACACATTTGTCACCACTAGATCAGCTGTTTCTGTAGCTGTGGGCAACTTCGAGTGAAGGATGAAATCAACAGCTTTAGAAAATCTGTCAGTGACTCAGACAAACCATAGTTATTGTTCAACCTGTGGACGCCGTGGATAATACTGGACGTAGCTGATGCACAGGCTTTAATCAGTCATGAAGGTGAAGCAGCAACAAGTTCAGTTCTAAGCCTAAATAACCTTAAGTGTTGGATGGGGTTATAGAAGAGTATTCTTTACATGATGTGGACTGGTCCGGTCCATCTCCGAAAGGTATCTTTGCTGACCTTGATCTACTGCAGGGTACACACTGATTTTGATACTTTAGGTGCATCCTCATTACACGAAGCAATAACAGGCATGAGCAACATGGGGTGTGACGCCATTGTTTTCCCTGAACACAGACACACAAACAAGTTTAGAAAACCTACACTTTGGAAAGGGTTTTTCAAAAACCTCAGTTTCTGCAACACAAAATGCTGGAAAGAAGGCCAAATGCACAGGAAAATATCCATTTTACAAATTGTCTACTTTAGTGCGGACAGGGCATTGGTCAGAGTGTTCCCTGTTGTCCCATAAGGAATAATCTGTCCGTTGATGTGTCTTCAGTACTTTTCACACAGCAATGGATCTCTATGTTGCAAAAAAATAAGATCTAAGTTCATGAAGACACAGAAAATACTATTTGAAGAATGAATTAATTTCTGGTTTTAGACTTTGCAGTGGATTTGACAATAAAGGACGTACAGAAAATCACCAGTAAATCACTTGTATATTTTTGATGATACCAATCAGTGGGATTTTATTTATTACCCACTGGATCCTTGCATCTTTTTGTTTTGCTCCATGTAACTTTTGTCTGTTTTTTCTCAAAGCAAGTGTTAGTTGATTAGTCAGATATAAAGCCTCTTGATATGAAATGCTGTTACTGTTGATATCATGACTAAGAGGGAAGAAAGGAGTTTTTAATGCATGTTATAACCTTAACCCTGTTTTTTAATCTTCATTTAAAATTATTTTATTCAAAGTTTTTATTGGGTTTTATACATGAGCTGCCATTTCTCTTTACAGTTGAATCCAAAGTGATTATTAATCAGTAGATGGGGTTATATAATGTTATAAGCAGAATGGTACATTTGTCTTTGAATAATTAAGGCATTGCCTTATATGATCTTCTATTCTTTGGACATCACACTATACATTTATAGACATAAATTTCTTCATAAATGTTCCACTCTAATGCAGCGCCAGAAAAGACAGTACTTAAAATTTACAAACTAGTGTGTATGATCATTTCTACCTCATCAACATCAGTCATGCACAGAACACATTATCATCTTAATCATTAGTGTCTTAAAACAAAAGCATTTTTCGGTACCTGCTTTGGTCTTTGCACTGGCCTTTTGTCTGTGTACAGAGGTGTTATAATGCTTTTACATTTTTTACTACACATACATTTTACTAATTTTTGTACAATTTTAAATCAGTGTTGAACTGTGATAGAAAAGGGTTGTCATGTCAGATCTGAACTGTGGTGGAAAAATCAATTAATAAAGAACACAAAAGCAAGGCTGGTCTAACGTGTGAGTTTATTCACCCCTTGCAAGGAGGACCCCTCTGTAACAACAGCACAAGGCTAAAATGTAGGAGTAAAAGGGTAAGGCGGATTCTAGGCAGTGAGTTTTTATACACACAAGTTAATGGCATAACAGACAATGTGCCATGGTCCACACCAGGTTTTGTAGTCTGCTCGCCCTCAGCTCACACCTGCAACCACTGTCACACTTGTAGTTCATGAGCTGATGAGCAAGCCAGGCCAGCAGCTCAGTTTCTGCAGTCATTGTCAGATTGTTGCTGTCATTCAGGAGGAAGACTCCAAGTCCCTCAGTCTATGTCATCCATGCTGCCTGAGATTCTCGTAAATTAATCTGAAGATTTCTGTGTTCCAAGCCTGAGTTAAAGATGAGACTTTTGTAAAGAAGAGCCCTGAGTTTTTGTATCGCGTTAAGGACTTTGTAATAAAGATCGTCAACCTGATTGCACTGTGCATGTGAGTCCTTACCCACACCACATCACAGAACAATCTGACCAGACAAGATGGACTCAGCCAGTGCAGGAACTGTGCTAGGTCACTTCTCTTTGATTGAAGACACGTTGAAGCATTATGAGACACAGCTGGTCTCCTCCACTTCAGAGATCCGACAAGCTGTGGCCCAGCAGGAGCAGGCACTTTATGCACCACAGATACAGCACCTGACCGGTTGGCTAGAATCCTTATTGACACCAACTGATGACCACCCAGAGACTCACACCACAGATCCAGCCCCTCGCCCTTTGCAACCCGCACCTGAACCCCGAGTGGGAAAACCAGAGCGCTACACCAGTGAGCCTGGGGGCTGGAAGCCCTTTTTAACCAGCTGCTCAGTCCTCTTTGCTCTGCAGTGGTGCACTTCACCTCAGAGGCCATAAAGGTGGCATCCACCATAAATCACCATCTGGTTGGGCCTGCCTTTGGGGCACAGCCGAGTGGGAGAGACATATGCCAGTGTGGGCCTCTTTCCAGGCCTTTGCCAATGAGCTGAGATTTAATTGGTTGTTTCCACTTATGTTTTTTTGTCTTTGGTAGAGAGTGGGTTTTGATATATATATACAGTGGAAATGTTAAAGAGGGTATTTTTCTTTATTTTCTTGTTTTCTAATGTTTATTCCTCTTGTGCTTTTGTAAGAAATAATCATGTTTAAATGTTTGATTATTGTGTGTCATGCCCACTGGGAGGGGCTTTTCCCTTTATATGTCAGCCATTTTGGCTTTGTTCAAGGGAGGTAGTGCTGATGGCACATTGTGGGTGGTTTGTCAGCCTGCGGAGAGGTATTTTGTTTTTGTTTTTTTCCCTTTTCCTGTTATTCTGTAAATAGCTGTCACTAGGTTTGGGAGGACTGGAATCAAAAGCCTTTAAAGGAAGACCTTTATCCGTTTTTTTTTTTTTTTTTTTTTTTCCGGACTAGTCATATTATTGAGATTACAAGTAGAAGCTCCCTACATGTGGGTAGAATATGCACACAGTTCCCCTCCTAGTGCTGCCATGGGCCTCTCACCATTTCAATGTGCATATGGATTCCAGCCACCACTGTTCCATCTCAAGAATATAAGACTACTGTCCTCAGTCCAGGCTTTTATTCGTTGATGCCGGAGAACCTGGAGCTGGGCATGCTCTGCCCTTCTCTGTGCAGCTGTTCATTACTCTGCAGCAGTGAATTGGCACCGATCCTGAACTCCTCAATACAAGGTTTGGGTGTCCACTCGAGACCTCCCCTTGAATGTGTGGAGCCATCTTGTGTGACTCCATGCTTCAATGGCCCCTTTCCCATAAAGTGGATGATCAACCCCTGCAGTCAGGCTGAAGCTACCATGAACCATGCGGACCCACCAACATTTCATGTTTCCAAGGTCAAACCTGTTTGTCGCAGTCCTTTGGTTCCTGCCCCCAGACCCCTCCGCCCACCCAGTTCATTGATGGGGGTCCCTGCCTACACCGTGCACCGGCTCCTGAAGACCAGGTGTTGGGGACGTGAACTGGGAGGAACACAGTCCTGAGGAACAGTCTTAGTTACCCACGAGGCTCTTCTCGGACCCTCAACGCATTGTCGATTTCCACTCCTTGCACCCTGACCAGCCTGGTGGGATGTCTGGTGCCTTGAGGGGGAGACTGTAATAAAGATCGCCAACCTGATTGCACTGTGCATGTGAGTCCTTACCCACACCACATCACACAATGACATGATTCTTACAGAAATGAGAGCAAGGTTTAAGTCAGCTGACAAATGATCAAAACATCATGAGATAGACAGGAAACACTCAGAGTCCCTTTTCTATGAAAGGGGGAGAACTACAAAATGTAAGATGGGGGGGACCTCTGGTCATGTGCGTCAGTTTGAGACAAAGGGTGTACTGTGACACTAGATATGGATGGTGTAGGATAATCTGTGCAGCGTGACCAAAGGAAAACAAGAGGGTTAGAGTAAAAGGCACACAAGCTCTATACTGATATGAGTTCATCTAGTTGGATAGGAATTTCGCAAATGTCAGATGAGTAGCCAAAGTGACCTGGCCTTGACAGTTATACAAGCGACATTTAATTTTGCCACTACACAACCTAATAAAAACTCTTATCCATGTTATATTTGTTTTGATTTCACTTGTTTTCTTTTCTATATTTAGTGCTTTAAAGCTGCAGTGCTGATTGTTTTGTAGTGTCACTGGGTAAAAATTCTATAATTCCCTTTCAGCATATTAAAGTTCAATTTGTCTGAGAGGATGCTGGACTTCTGCATTAATTTCTTCCTCTGTTTTCAGATTAACAGAAATCTACTCAGCAAGACATGACTGGACACCAGGTCTTAACATGGAAGCTGGAAAAACCATAACTGTATGAAATGTTGTCAGGTTAATCAGTTTTTATATTTAGTCTTTTCATTTGGACTGAAATGAAGAGCTACAGAAGGTAAGGGGTGTATTTTCAAATTTAAGCTTTTTTATTCCCATGATTCCAACTCATTGCAACTTTTAGTTTTTTACTACTACAGGATGTTCATGCATATTTTAATTAAAGATTTAGAATTCTGACAGTTGTAGCCCCTTTTTAGTGCATTACCTACAATTGGGTCTCACTCAAATACACAGGATCCTGGGTTTCCAGCTGGTGATGGTAAATTTACTGGTTTTCCTGTCTACCTTTAAAGTTCGGGAATTTTCTTTACACTTAGAACAGTAGGCCTATGATTTAAATAAACTTGCGCGGTGTCTCCACTGAAGAAATACTGTACCCGTAGTTGATATACACTTTGTAAATCTTCAGAAATGATATGTAACAAACAAAAAAAAAACAATAAATGCAATTCCACTGCTCTGATGAAATGTAACAAATAGGCGACCTTTATTTTACCTTTTTGTCTACATGAAATAGCATGTAAGAATGTGTGAAATAAAATGTGTGTGTGGGTGTTTACGTGTGTGTAAAATGTATGTAAGTGTGCTAATATGGAATGAGTTAAACTTGATAAGACCCTGTTACCTTTGACACATTTATAACAATAATGTAAAATATCCCTCAAACCCTGGTAACCACAAACACTGTACCCTGGCCTGATGCAACCCTAAAACCAGATTAAACAGTACACCTAACAATATACATTTACCATTTAAACTTGCACTAAATACTATTTCTGCACCAAATGCACTCGAATGTACAGTCTTACAACACCAGTTCACTCAGTCTTAGAAAAGCAAGCTTGCAAAAAAAAACAAAAAACGTTGGGGCCCATTACGCTGGTGCACATAAAAAAAAATATATATATATAGTAATCCACAAAGCAACTTTCACTGTAGAAGGAAATCCGACGTAGGGATAATGATGTTCACTAACACTGTTACGGTGGTCTATGAATGAAACGGCCATTTGGCTTTAAACCAACTACTCACGAACAGTTTAGGATGCGTAGCGAAAAGACGATGAGCATTTGAAAAGCAAGTCTTTCTTCCAAAATGACTTAGCTAGCTTTGTTAAAGTGTGTGCATTCAGTTCAATGTCGTATTAGAGAAAACTCAAAACTGAACTCGGCTGGCCATTACCATAGGCTACAGCCCTTATTAATCCGCAGCCAGAAGAAGAAATACACACCGTGAAAATCGTGAGCTGGTTAGTAAAAAGTCCAGCAAAAGAAATCCTCAATTTTAAGGTCCAGCTCCTCCAACTCTCAGTTCAGCATCCTTTTTCTTATCGCCGTAGCTCAAAAAACAAAGTCCTCTTTTTTTTTTTTTCTCCTCTCTCTTTCCGGTCACCGCCCGGTAAATTCCTCTGTCCCAGATTCTAATTGGCTCAATCCACAACACTACCTCTAAATGTACACAGGATTGGTTACAACACAGACATTTTAGCGGGAAATGGACCCATTGCATCATGGTACTTGCAGTCACCTTCAATAAACACATGTAATTAACACAGTCTCTATAATAAACAGATTCGTAAAAACCATAGTGAAAGAATTTGATTAATATAAAAAAAAATAATAATAATAATAATAATAAAAAGGCCTTACACAGTGTTTTAGGGCCACCATGACAGAAAAGAAGAAGTCAGTGGATAGGGTTGTCAAAAAAAACAAAACAAAAAATCCTTATGTAACTATGTCCATGAAGTTAATGCAGGAGTGACCCCTGGCAGATGGGATCATCATGTTTGGAAATTTACTTGGGTCAGCAAATAAACGTAAAATTGAAAATTTCAAGAAAATTCTGAACAAAAAGCTGGTTTTTGATTGTACATCAATTCATTTGTCTGACAGATGAGATTTTAAAAAGTCTGTTAACTCTGCATAAATACATTTATTTGTTTTCAGTTATTCATTTAATTTAATGCAGTATTTGTACATGCACAAAAAAATTATTGATTTATAAATTTAACAGAAATCTCCTGGAAAGGCTGCTTTATTTATTCAAAATAGTTTAAGGTGATTCAGATATGTAATTAAACCAACACGTCTCTGTCCACACAACAACGCAAAAGAAACTCCAAACTGGTCCAAGCATTCAGACGAACCATAATTAGTGTTCCTCAAATTGTGGAGACTGTGGATAATACTGGATGTAGCAGATGCAGTGGCTTTATTCTGTCACAAAGGTGAGCAGCAACAATAAGTTTAGTTCTAAATTTAAGTTGCCTTAAGTGCATTGCAACATTAAGTGCATACTCATACAGAATATAGTACATAACATAAAGTGGATACACTCCCATTCAAGTATTAACCAGACCCTATTCTGCATCAGTTTCTGAGATCTGACAAGATGAGGTGTGTTCACCTAAAGTCCTTTCCTACAGACAGGCACCACCTGGGCAGCACTACCACGTACTACACAGGCCTGACCCTGCCGTCAGGACTCAAGTGCAAACATTCCAACATAGTGCAAAGATGTAAAGAAATGTGGACACAATAATACAGTACAGTAATAAAATAATTAAATCCAACCAATAGGGGGGAACTGATCTGAGGTTCAAAACTGTCAAGCAACTCATGGCACCCAGTACACTTATATTGGAGGATTGCTGAACAGGACAATAAGGTCACTTCTAGTCCTAAAAACCAAAACTGTGGCAATTAAAGCCAAATTCCCTGCACCCAAAAGAAGAATAAGAGTGACAGTAGCCCTATCCACTGTCACCAACAAACAACCTGAACTACATTTCTGTCAATAACTGTCTGGTAATTGTTACCATGGTGATAATCCCAGTGGTCATGTGACATTGCGTTACCTTTCACATTTGGCATTCAGCACATATATACAAAGTCCAGCACATGATTCTGCTTTTTGTCTGCTAGAACATGTATCACAATTTATTCTTATCTGCTTTCAAAACATAGCAAAAGGCTAAATCCAGAAGAGATAGATGGATTGCTTTATAGTCATCCCAGGACACATTCAAAATACACAGTGCATTACTGTAGATTGAAATTTTATTGCATGACTCTTGAACACAATATAAAATATATATACAGTTGTCAAATATTCAGTCTCAAATATAAAAAGTGCTGTCTGATACAAATAAAGTGGTGTGTATACTGTAAAAAAAAAAAATCAGTTTTAAAAGTCTAAAATCTATTTTAAAATCTATAGAATAGTTCTAGCAGTGTATTTTTAGTATCTTTCATTCCCCTGTTGGTGTTTGACTTCCTTTATTGAGAGTTCAGAAGTCTTATGGCTTGAAGGGTGAAGCTGTTGCAGAGTCTGTTCTCCTCACACTGCGAAACCTCCAGCCTGAGTTAAGTGGTGAGAACAGTTCATGGCGTGGATGTGTGGGGTCTCTGATGATGTTATTGGCTCTTGTCAGGTAGTGTTTGTGTCCGATGTCCAGTATGGAGGGAAGAGCAGACCCAATGATTTTCTTTGCCATTCTCACCACTCTCTGAAAACACTTCCAGTCTGCAGCTTTACCGCACCACACAGAGATGCAGTTGGTCAATATGGACTCGATGGTGCTTCTGTAAAAGGTGGTGAGGATGAGACCACCCTTGGACTTCTCTAAACATTACCTTCTGATGAAAAGACATTAGCATTAGCAATTAGATATTAGCAAAAATATGAAACGTAATGGACATTCTGGACTGAACAAAAATCTATACAATGCAATTTTGTGTTTTGATAGGCTAAAATCAAGGATGTAGAACATTTTCCATAGAAACAAATACACTTATTTCTCTCTAATTTTGTTTATGGGCACTTTTGCTATGCTGAAATATTTCACTTTAACATTTTTCTGACAAGAGGTTATAGTCTGTCATGAAGTTAAACAGCAATGTCAAGTTATAAACTTAAGTCATGCCTCCCAAAGGTATGGGTGCTGACCTCGATGTAGTGCAGGTCATACACTGATTTATACACCTGGATTTGATGTTTCAGGTGCAGCTTCACTACACACATAACAGACATGAGCAAAATGGAGTGTTTTCCATTCTCCGTATTTTAAAGTAAAACATGGACTGAGTGTAAAAGAGAGGCCCAAATGTAGAGAAAAATATCTATACTGCAAAATATCCGTATTAGTGTGGACAGGGCATTAATCTGTTTTAATCTGACAACAGCTCCAGATCAGACTGTATTACAGGTACTGTTGTGGAAGGTAGATCCTTGATTGTGCTTGCAAGCCAGTTTCCATATATCAGGCCCTTGTAAATTTGGGTAAGTTTTGGTCATCACATTGTTCATTTGATATATATATATATATATATATATATATATATATATATATATATACAGTAACAACCATGGAGACAATTATAATGGTAACAGTAACTACAACCAGAACTGAGTAAACAAGAGAAGAAGAGAGAGAGAGAAAAAAACAAAACAAACAAAACTACAAAAAACAAAACAAAAAAACACAACAATGAAATACATGACCTATGAAATGGTGAATATAAGAAAAGAAAGTATGAACAAAATATTGTATACCACGTTCGCACAAATAATACCTATAACAAATAATACCAGTAACAAATCCACACAACATCAGTTGTTCACATTCATCTGCTGTGACAGAGTGAACCAGGCAAACAGACTGAGGTGAAGAACACACACATGCAACCGCAACCGCACTCCCTCCAAGGATCAAGGACCGACCAAGAGGGCCCCAAAGCCCGGCCAACCAGCAGACACCACAGAGAGGGGGGATCCAGCCCGCCCCCCGAGAGGCGACAGTGTGCCCGCCCCGAAGATGGTCAAGGGAGGCTCCCACCAGAGGCCCCACAGCAGCCGAGCACAGGCCCCAGGGGGCCAGGGACGCCAGCCGCCGTCCCCCCCGCCGGGGGCCGGCCACCGAGCCCCATGAGCCCAGGAGCCACCCGTCTCACCGGGCAGGGGCCCCATCCAGCACACCGGGCAGCCAGGCCGGCCCAGACAGCCACCCGCTGCGGGCCAGTGTGCACCCCGATGCCACAGCCAAGCGCCCCGGGGGCCCGGAGGCCCACCCCCCCGTCCCTACCCCCCTGTCCCCCCAAGCCCAACCCCCAAACCCCACACACCCTCCAGGCCCCCACTCACCCACACAAGCATATACGCACACACCCACTGACTCCCAGACATACACATCACCCATCCCACATGTTCGACCATTCACACACACACACACACACACACCTCTACCCATGCCCATACACCCACCTACCCACATGCACGCACACATCCTACATGTACACACATACCCACACATGTACACACACCTATCAACAGCCCCTTCCACCCACCTGCACACACACCTGCACGCACCAGACACGCATATCCGGATCAGTTGGTGTCGGCTGCTGCCTTATTGGTACAGACAGCTGCCTGTCAGCCAGCTGAGCCCATAAAAAAAAAAGAAGAAGAAAAAAAGACAGTATTGCAGTACATCAATAAGCTATCAAAATAGTAAGAAAAAGGAACTAACTAGAAGCACTCGGAGAGCGCAGACCTCCGCCAAGGCTGATCAGTGGCCCCCCCCGTGGGCCCCCCTACGCCAAGGAGGTTATGTTTTTGCCAGGGTTTGTTTGTCTGTCTGTTTGTCTGTCCGTTAGTGTGCAACATAACTCAAAAAGTTATGGACAGATTTTGCTTAAATTTTCTGGTCTGCCCCCCCCCCCCCCCCCCCCCCCCCCCATGGGCCCCCCCACCCCCGATCACCACCAAAATTTAATCACTTCTTCCTTATCCCATTTCCAACAAACCCTGAAAATTTCATCAAAATCTGTCCATAACTTTTTGAGTTATGTTGCACACTAACGGACAGACAAACAGACAAACAAACAAACCCTGGCAAAAACATAACCTCCTTGGTGGAGGTAATAAAGGAAAACGGAAAAATTACAAAATTTTGACTGTACTGTATTTAGCCATGGCCCTCTGGCTTTAATTTATTCATACAGAGTAAAAGTATATAAAGATCCCTATAGATTCTGTGTTTTGCAGCTGTTAACATCAAGTAGACATATTAGTGTTACCTGGACTATAAGTGGAATTATTGCTGTAACTCCCAGGAGACTGATAGTTTTAAACTCAAAAACTGCAGCTGTACTTTACTGGCTGAAACTGAGGGAACTCTGCTTCTTTACATGTCTCACACTACTTTCAATGCAGGTCAGTGTCGGTCAGGGAAAATAATTCGGGGTGGGACTGTAACTGTAACCAAGGCCACTCAGTTTGAGTTAGATCAGAAATCTTAGTGAAGCGTGACTGGTTACAATACCTCCTTTAATCTGGGGCCAACAGCGAAATAAAAAATGAGCACACGTGTATGTTGAACAGTAAACATCCATATAAGTACAATGATGAGAGAGTGGAGAAGGTTGGTGAGTTCAGGTTGGAAAAGTCCACTCTGTTATCACCTGGACTTCCAGATAAAATGATGAAACACTAATGTCTTTATTTTTCAGCTATATGCACTGAATCATAAGGAATTAAGGATAATGACTGTTATTGAGCTTCTCCCATCTTATACATCCCATACAGAGTATATTATCCCTTTTATGCACAAATTGCTAAAAAAGGGTGGGAATTTTGCTTATGCTGAACTCATGCAGAACAATGTAATGTGCTTGATATCAACTTAAATGTACATTAATGGTTCAAAGAGCACTAAGATTTCCACTAAGCTATTTCCATACAGATTTACCACAATTTACGATATTACACTGTCAAGGTTGCTCATATCTGGTAGTCCAGATGTTGTCTTTGAGGGTCAAAGTACCATAAGGATGAACAAGAGCCAGGGTCCTGACAACATCAGTGGTAGTCTTATTAAATCCTGTGCTAATGAACTCAGTCCTGTATTTCAGATTATTTTTAATAAGTCCTTGCAGACACAGCATGTGCCCTCTCTTTGGAAGGATGCTGTCGTGGTCCCTGTCCCTAAATCCAGCCGTCCAAAAACTTTGAATGACTTCAGGCCTATCGTTCTGACCTCAGTAGTTATGAAAGTCTTTGAGAAACTGGTTAAGACTGCAATTCTAAAAGGGACTAAACATGAGCTGGATCCAATGCAGTTCACATACAGGCCCAACAGAGGAGTGGAGGACACCACACTGACTCGTTTAAACATGATTTTTAAACATGTGGAGGGTAAAGGGATATCTGCAAAGCTATTATATTTATAGACTTCTCCTCTGCTTTAACACACTCCAGCCCCACATTTTGATCAAAAGGCTTTTAGAACAGTTTAAAATCAGTAAAAATCTGATGGGCTGGATTTTAGACTTTTTAACAGACAGGTCACAAAGAGTGAGGATAAATGGGGTTTTGTCCGACCCAGTGTTCTCCTCCACTGGTTCTCCTCAAGGCTGTGTCCTGTCACCACTATTATACATTCTCTTCACAAATATGTGTCAGAGTAAATATGAAAACAGGGCCATCATTAAATATGCCGATGATTCAGTTATAGTCAGCCCACTCAAAGAGGGGGAGACCAGTCATGGCCCTGTCATTGATGACTTTGTCCAGTGGTGTGAGGAGTCTTACCTTCACCTAAACATATCTAAAACAAAAGATATGGTCATCGACTTTAGAAAACAACAGGACAAGCACGGAGTCACTTTAATTAAAGGTCAGATTATAGAGCAAGTGCAATCATACAAATACCTTGGGACTATAATGAAAAACTGAGTTTTAATGAAAACTGCAGATCTGTGTGTAAAAAGGGCCATCAGCACCTTCACTGCCTTAGAAAACCAGCACACTTCCACATTGACCAAACTATTTTAACTTTGTTTTATCGTTTATTGAGTCTATTTTATCTTTTTGCCTGGTGGCGTGGTTCGGTCAGACCTCAGTTGCAGAGAGAAACTCACTGAATCAAATAGTGAGATGGTCCAGTCGCCTGACTGGTGAGTCCCAGTCTTGTCCTGCCTCCCTGTACACTAAACAGGTACAGAGGATGGCTTCATCAGTTCTTAATAATGACTCCCATCCTTTACGAGGTGAATTCCAGCTCCTTTCCTCTGGACGTAGGCTCTTAGTCCCAAGATGCAGGACACAGCGTTATAAAAACAGCTTTGTTCCTGTCGCCATCACTGAGCTCAATAAGAAATAGTGACATTGCACTTTATGTACTTATCTTAGTTATTTATTCTATTTCTTTGTTGTATTTATTATTTTTGTGACTTCAAATTTTGAAATTTTCTGTTCTTATCCTGGTTTTTTATCCCAGACTGTTTTTATCTTCTCTGGGTTTTTATTGTGTTTTTTTGCATCTTGTTTTTTTTATTTGATCTTATTTATTTATTTTATTCTTTTACTTATCCGTGCTATTATACTGATGAATGGTGGAACACTGAGCACTTTTTGTCCTGTCTTTTTGTCCTGTCTGTAAGCTCAATCAAGTACCTGTCTAATAGGTTCAATGTATGTCTTGCTGTAATGCCAAAGCAATCACCTTGACTGCAAAACAAATCTACCTACAGGTACAAATAAAGTAACCTTGAACCTTGAACCTTGAAATGTCAGGGTTACAGTGACCTCAGAGAGCACATTTTGGCATATATAATAGCAGTTTAAGCACACTCTAATTAATTACATAATTGGCCATCTGATTCATTGATAATTTTGTTTTTGTAAATTACCACCTTCACTAGTTTTAAAGTACTTCGTAAATAAAACTTTTATTTCATTAAAATGGCCGAAGGCCCTGATGATAACATTCATATGAATTGTATCGTACGCTGCTTGTGATATTTGTATTATGAAAATGTCCTTTAAGCTTTCTTCACATGGCTTCAGTATAATCCTGGGACCTTCGGTCATTTAGAAATCAACCACCCACATTGGCCAAAGAAATGGTTTTTTCTTGAATTATCTTACATTATCCCTCACATTTTGGAGCTGTGGTCCTAGTCGCTTGATCTGCACAGAAGTAATATTGTTCAAGAGCCTATTTTACCTGCAATATAGTCAGTATTTTGTGGTACACTTTTTACTTTACAAATTACAGAAACAGAAGATTGTCATAGGATTAAGACCACAGTTGACCTCCACAGGTAATATTAGTCCCATGCACATAAGGTTTTATTTAGTCTGCATTTTTTGTCGAGGCTTAGGCCCCTTCCCTTACATTCATATCTATTGCTGTTTTTGTGTGATTTGGGGTTAATTCTACTCATCTGGCTCAAGTGTACAATCATATCTTTTCCCAGTCAAGTCATCTCCTGCTGCAAAATTTCTACTCTGGTCACTCATCCATTCTGTATATGTTTATTTGACAACCAGTGTGATAAAGACAAAGATCGTCCCAAGTTACATAGAACTAGAATAGGGTTTCTCATCAGGGGTGGTACTGCCCCCCAGGGGGTGTTTGGACAACGTCAGGGGGCATTTTGAAAGAGAAAGCTGAGAGTGGGGCGCTCAGGCACAGATAGGGGGCGTAAGTCACTGTTATTCATCACAATGTATAAGTATCTATATCAGAACAAACTTTGCTCATTTGAACATGAAATAAGATAAAACTGTATTTTGGGTGGGATTAGAAATACCAGCGCTCCTGGTGCTCTCGTTTTCCTACTACTGGCATGTTATCTCCAAAGCAACACCCCTAAACAAATTCCATGCAGCGCTGACTGAGCTATAGAATCTTCTGTCAAAGAGGAGTTGACAGCAGCCGGACCTGGTTTCACAGGTTAACTGCTTCTCGCTTTTACCTCGTTGAGCAGGGACTCAAACTCTGAACTGCAGACAAAGTACTGTAACTGTCTGAATGTGGTGGACTCTGGTGGACTCACACTGAAACTGACATCTCTGTGTCCTGCAGGTGAAAAGCTGGCAGTGAGCTGCCAGACACAGGGTTCACACTAACTTGAGCCCCTTTTTCTACTTAGGTTAGTTTCCATGGCTAAATGTCCAGCTTTTATCAGTAGATCTTTGCTTAAAGTTGCTAATTTTTTGGGTTACTTTAAACTGGTGACAGGCTGCTGCTGCCGTCTTGTTCCTCGGCCTTAAGTTAAATTGTGGTTAATTTAAAAACTCGGATTATACATTGTCCCAGGTCTGCTTAATAGGGTGTGTGACCGAACGCATGTTGTTATTGGCCACTTGAGGCATGTTGTTCATGTGATTGGTTGATGTTAAAGAGTTGTTTCAATGTGCAAATACATACAACAGTTTCAAACCGTCTCCAAGTGTTGTAACAACATTTTTTTTTTGTTTTTTCCGTCATTGCTTTTAATTGCAGCTTAACTGAAATGGGTAGGCTCATGATGATGTCAGGGGGCATTTGTTCAAAAAAGGTTGAGAACCACTGAACTAGAATGTCTTATTAGTACTGTAAACTCACATCTTCTAGGTCAATATAAATCCATCTTTTTAATTTAAGTGATCAAGGCCATCTATTATTGCTGTGTCTTGCTAAACTGCTTACTGTAACAATAAAATTACACACTCTGACTCAGTAATGGAGGTTGGTATACTTATAGTATGGAGGCTGAATGAATAAAATGATGATAGATGATCGAACCTGCTCTCCTCCAACTTGAAGACATAGAGGGTTTTGTTAACCCTGTAATGCCAAACGTATCATAATTGATACATGAGCTTTGAACCCCTCTACATGAGCATGAGCATGATGTTTTTGTTCTTAAAAAACCTGATGTATACAATTATATACATGCAATACACAAATAATCCACCAGGGGGAGGAATTCATTCACCAGAGGCCTTTCCAGTGACACTAACTGACTGTCATTAATGAGTAAGGAGGAAGAACTTTGACAATTTTGAAAAGGAATTACTAATTTGTTAGACATGTTTGTGTTATATTATGTTTTTGTTTGTTCAAAAATAACAATATTTGAGCATTGAGACCCAATATATCAAATATGATACAACATTTAAACTCATACATGGAAATTGATATTTGAAAAAACTTTTTTTGTGTGTGTGTTTCAGAAGGACCAACAAAGGCTCCAGTTTCAAAGAACTGGAATTCTCTGTCAGTGATTTAATAGTTCAGGCTTTACAAGGTTAATGACGCCTCAGTAAGTAGAACATCGCTATCTGCTCATAGAAAGGTGGTATATTGGGGTATCTCCTTATATGCCTCTGATTTAAATTTAAATACGACTTCTCAAGTGGTGATAGCAAAACTATCAAACAGCCCATGTTTCATGAATTAAAAATAGGATTTTCATATTGTCTATGTGGAGTTTGCATCTTTTGTAGGTTTCTTCCTTGTGCACTATTTACCCTACCACGGGAAAAGTGGACGTTAGGTTAAGTCTCCTGTCCATGCACCGGCAGTTGTCCACAGACATCTTCAGTAGAGTGAACTAATTGTCCTAGTAGCCAGAATTAGTCAAACGAAAAGGTCGCACTAAAAATATATAGGCTTAAGGAGACAGAAATTGTGGTGGATTTAAGAAAAGGGCAGGGCAAGTTAACGCGTTATTACCGCGTTTACGCATTCATTAAATAATCCTGACTATTTTTTTTATCTCACGTTAATGACGTTTGATTCTAACTCCTATTCTTCTGCCCCTGCTTGTGTGCGTGTAGCGATTAGCTCGGCAGATAGACAACAGGTTTCCGAAGAAAAGCCGGACGCCGAAAACTTCTCTCCAAATCTTTGACTTGAGACTCACTGTAAAACTGCAACATACATACAAAATATGTCTCACTTATGTTCGTTGCCTTAGTACATTTACATGGCATTATACATTTAAATGAATGGAGAAAAAGACTGCTAGTTCGATGCTAACTTGAATGGGAAAATCCATAAACACGCTAACGATTAGCATTTAAAGATTAATTTAAGATTTACAACGTCTTTTTATCCAGCAACAAAAGTCCACATCAGAGATATTTTATACTATTCATAATTACAACAACTGAACATAAAATACTCACAGGCAAACGTTTTTCGTGCTATACAAACAGAGTGAAAGAAACGTGTCTGTTAGTTCCTTCTTATGTTCGACCTGGCTAAGGGAACACCGAAAGGACAAAACATACGTTAGTGCAACTTATTCCAACCACTAGAGGGCCCCCTTTGCTTGCTTTTAACAACTGAACATAACATATTATTGGTCTTAATAATATTAGTACTTATTAGAGGGCTTAAGACTCCTGTCAGTCACTCACAGCCGGAAATAAACTGGTGGGGACATAAACATGGAGAGAAGTACTGGTCTTTTAGATGGATGTTTTCGTTTTAAATGTCTTCAGATGGTGGGGTTGAGAAGGACAAAGTTGTTTGTAAGCACTGCAATTTGAAATTATTTTTTATCACCAGAGTACTTCGAGTCTACTTAAAGGCAATACACGCTGTTGATGCCGGCAAAACCCCCCATATAGCTATGCAATTAATCATGATTAAAAATTTTAATCGCTGCCCAGCACTATTTAAAAACAATGTCTCTCCTCTTTATTTTGTGCATAGATTAATAAAATGAACACAGTAAGGCTAATTTGTGCTGCTATGGGAAAGTGAAGCCAAATTATCACTGGATAGAGGAGCTGATACGTCACATCTGTCATGGGTCATAGTAAAAATATATTTTCTTTCACCGTCCTTTATTATAAAAATATCAGCGTCCACATGCCAATAAAACTAGTCCAAACAGTCAGGCAAACCACAGTTACTATGTCCATCCTGTCGACACTGTGGACAACACTGAATGTAGCAGATTGTCACAGTCTCCTTCCTCACCTCTCCACACCTCGTCAGACACATCACTGTCACCCGTGACTCCCAACCGCTGTCCTCTCCCTCACCTTTTTACACCTCGCCAGCTTAATCAGTTCCACCTGTTGCTCCCAGGTGTGCCTAATGTGCTGGCCAATATTTAAGCTGCCCCTATTCACTCACTCATTGTCAGATTGTCCTAGCAGCATGTATGACTCCGAGCATTTGTCTTCTATCTGATTCCCTGGTGTCATCACGGCCTGTTCCTGACTATGTTTCCTCATCTCTGCCCCAGTAAACCCATCTGTAGTGATGGCAGAATCAGGCTTTTTGAAGCTCTGAACCATTTTGAACCATTGTCATAAATTGGTTCAGTACTCGAAGCTTTGTTTAATTCACTTGGGTGACATCTATGTTGTGATAATTACTCAAATAACTTTGCAATGCAGCTGTGTTTTATGTATTTAACATGGTTTTGGTTTGTCATTAATTCAGAATTACATTGTTGAAGAATTTTTGAATGAGAGAGAGAGAGAGAGAGAGAGAGAGAGAGAGAGAGAGAGAGAGAGAGAGAGAGAGAGAGAGATCAACGCAAGTTTTTTCATCCACTTGTACTCCTCTGAGCATGGAATCCAAAAATCCTCCACAGATTGTGCAGTGAGCGCATCGCTGTCCAGGGCGCTTGTTTGAAAATCAATAACCTCCAGCTGAAATGTGAACTAACGGATAGTCAAATCATTACAGTAAATGTCCTTGAAATTATTAATACATCAGTTTGGGTCAGAGACGTGTTTATGATTTAAAAAGATAATTATTTAACCATTAAGTCTTTGAAGGCAGTGTGAGTGAGTGGGTGATTAAAGACAGCAGCCTTTTTATTGCCAAGTTACTGTCTGTTTCACAATGCAGACACAGTGTGAGCCAAAGCAGTACCACAGCAATAACAGTCAGTAGCAAATTCAGTTGATTTTAAATAGATTTATTGAGTTATGTTTTTGTACAAGATATAATGGTATACATGAGAAAAATGTTTTTTTAGTAGGAAAAACAGGTTTTGCCTGATGACAATGTAATTTTGGCCTGTCATTCAGTTGGTCAGACAAAAATCTGGCCCCAGACCAAACTTGGTTGCTGACCCCTGATGTAGATGATGGTTAGGAATGGCACTAGAGCAGTAGACCCCCCTTCAGTCCAAGAGATAGGAGAGCCTTAGGGCGCAAACATTTGCGTTCAAGCACCACCTTCAGGAGTAAACATCTCATCCCGAAAAGAATCAAGACCATCCTCAGAAATGCAATGTCACACAAGATCATCTAAAGCAGGGATGAACACACAGGTTGGCTGGGTGGATAGCTCAGTGGGTAACCAGGGTTTGAATCTTGGCAGGAGCAGTAAAAACAATGGCATCTCACCTACAGATTCACTTAATTTTTTTTTTTTTTTTTTTTTTTTTTTTTAATGTCAGTGTCCTCTATCCCCACCCCTGGTCTAAATGCATTGGTCATACCATCAGTCAGGGACATGCCTGACTTCAACAATGAAGTCATGGAAAAATTTGCATGTTTGAAGGATAGACGGGTTAAATTTACATATTAAAAATAAATGACTGAAAACACATACTGTGTATTTTTTATTTTAATTTAAAGGTGGGATAGGAGGTCCTGGAAAAATGGTTTGAGCAAGCTACATTTTGAAAATACACACTTAAAAAGTTTAAACACCTTTCTTCAGATCAACCCCCTGAAGCCACGCCTTCAGAGTACCGGAATGTGCAGTGCTTGATCCCAAGGGTTCACCAGCGCTGCGCAGCATCAATTCACCTTTGAGAATGCGCAATTTGTGCACAAAGAGGGGTTCGTGCAGAGGGAGGAGGGGGGGAGGGACAAATGGCAGTTGAGTTTGATAGACATATCACCATTCAATCATTTTGATGGGCTGATTAAAATGATTGGATGGTGTTTTTTCAGTCCTGTTCGTTCTACAGGTGACTAGAATTTTTTTTTATTTTTGTGTTACAGCATTTAATTAATTGGTTGCAATCAGGGTGTGAAAGGGATTTTAAGCAATATAGTAAAAAAAAAAAAAAATGCTGCAGGAAAACATCTCCTACCCCACCTTTAAATTAATATTTTAAAATAGTGGTCCATCTACTTTAGCCACATATCACCACCAGGATACGCCATAGAGCATCCGAAAACTGACTTGCATACTGTGCCCCACCAAAACATTATTTCACCAGTTGCCATTCCTTTGAAGCTCTCTTGTGTACTGCGTGGGCTGAAACACAAGATGTAGGAACACTGCATGTGCCAGTATTGTATCTCTGCAAGGGTACATGATGACACTTCTCAAAGTGGTTGGATACTTTTTTGGCTCTGTGAACATATAAACAGTTGGTATTCCAAAACTTTGTGTAACTGCTATATGGTTTCAGACTCAGAGCAGACTGGGATTAGATCACTTTCTATTTCCTACAAGAAGTGAACTCATTGCCCCAGAGTTGGACTGTACCCAACAGGGGATGATCCGTTCCGAGCCGTCTGTTTCAGCACTTGATCCCTGAGTGGGTGCTTGACAGGCAGGTAAAGCAGGCAAGAGGCAATTCCAATCTTTACATTTGCATTGGGCTCTATAAAATATAATTCGCTAAGTTGACATCGCAAATGTTGGGCGATAGCCTTATGCACCAACAATATAAAATTATTTCCATGTCTCCCTTTAGCGGCTGCAGCTGGGGTCTGTCCTCTGGAAAAAAGCTCTGTTCATTTCACACATTTGGCAGCATCTTCTTCCAGCGCCTGTCTTCTCTATAACCTGGCCTTTCAGGCTCCACCTGGCCTCTTCCTGCCTCTGATCTACTGCGATGTAGGGGCTGTGCAGTCAGTTGAATGGAGAATCAATGCAAGAAAAAGATTAGATAAGTGACAGATAAGTATCAATATTATCTTTCCCATCTAACCGGCTCAAACTCCAGATTAACATGAGCCGGCCCATCAGGAATCTTCCTGAGTGTCCCGATTAGCCACTCTAGGCCTGGTTTAATCTACAATGAGGCATCATATTTAATAAGATCATATGTTTGTAGCATCACTGGCCTGTGACAATAGCAGATCTACAAGAAGTCAACTTTTCATGAGCTCAGAAAAACAGGAATGTTTTATTTGTTTGTTTGTTTTTTCTCCAATCCAAGAGGGTTTGTAAAGAGTTCAGTTTAAGGAGGACAATTTCAAATGCAACCCATAAAGAAAACAAAGATAATTGCAGAAATTAATGTCGTCTGAAAAGAAACTATAACCATCAGACAAATGTACTGCAGAAGTAAGAGCAGGAAGTTATGTTAAATTTTGTGACCCCAACATGCTGACATGTTTTGAGGTGTTTATCTTGGTTGACTATGACCTCGGGGCCTTAAAATGTGTCACTTCTGATTAAACTCTTTTATCTGATAAGCAGTAACTCATAAAAATGTCATAAAACTATTTATGCCTTCAGATCAGTGCAGTTTTACAGTTAGAAACAAATTACTACATTAGAATTACACAGATGCACCGATAAGAATTGAAAAAATCCGGGGCTTTAAAAAAATTTTTTTTGCGAAAACAAATTTGTGACCAGGGGTGAGGGGTGGGAGAATAGTTCATAAATTATAAGGGGAGGCTTAAGCCCCAAATGCCCAGGTCTAATGATGTGCATGGAATTACACATGAGATTATCTTATTTATTTTCTGATTTTATTACATACAAGGGAAATTATGCAGTAAAACTGAAAGAAGGAAATTGGATCTCTGCTTTTCAATTGGAAGGGAGATCTGGAAAATTAATGTCAAACTGTTCTAACTGGGTTCATGTTTTAGATAACATTGTGTTTGATAACTGCATTTGATCTCTTGGCCATGTTGCACTTATGATGTAAGCTGGGTTGCAAATAGAACAGCGTGATATTTTATTACAGGCTTTTTTTTTCAGTCTTCGTCACAGACTTTTGCAATTTTGCAATAAAAATAACAGAATTATAACAAAAAAATGACTATGTGAATTGACTTCATATTTGTACTTTAAACATTCACTAACTGCATCGCTGTTTCATGGAGTAATGCACAACAAATATTTCACCCCAGCCACTAGTTTCTTCTCCAAGCCCCTTTCAGAGGTGGAGCCTAACAAATCCAACATTTGTAACATATTGTTACTAGTGACTAGGGGGTTCTTAAGCTTTCAGAACAGCTGTAAATGCTGAAGTGATGCATACATGAAAGTCCTGCAAGACAGCCAATATACTCAATGTTGAATGGAGAAATTTCCATTTTTGGTTCTGTTGAAAATAAAAACTGATCAGAGATGTTACCTATAATGTAGAAATGCTCAGTCACAGCTAATTCCTTCAGTTTAACTGATGGTTTGCAGAATTACTGAGAATTTTAGAGATTCCTTACTAATTCTGGATACATACACAAAGACCAGGACACAAGAAGTTTTGTGTATTTCAGTATTTTGATATTTTGACATATGAATTGCTGAGTTTTTTTGTTTTGTTTTGTTTTGTTTTGGCGGGGGGGTGGGGTGGGGGGGTTAAACAGTAGTGTTGATAGGAAACAGCTGTAGTCTATGGCGAAGGATCTATAAATTATATACAAAACCAAACTAATTTCTAAATAAGGATTAGTCCTTGTCCTCTAAGATCATGTCTGAATGATCACGGGTGTCTCTGGACACAACTGGACAGATCTACAGCCAATCAGAGTAAAGGTCACAGACAAAAGCCCATGTTGGAAAGACACCAGTCACAGGTGTCGCAGCATCAATCTGCCCCACCCAGTGTCACATGCAGGCATGTGATTGGTTAGCTCAATCTAGTGTTAATTTGAATGGGAGCAGTGCCAGATTCCTCTGTCTGGCAGATGAGTTTGGCTCCTAGGAGATGAATTCAGTTAAGTCAGTATTTTTACTTTAAATATTATGATGCCATTAGATTACACTTCTATGAATATACATTGAAAATCCATAAATGTTTCCATTTTGTGTTATTTCAAGGAAATTTATCAGTTCTGCTTTTCCCAATATCTTTGTAGGAGGTAGGTATGAGGACACTTTTTTTTATGTTTTTAGGTTTGGTTACAGTTAAATTTTAGTAAAAAATATTGTGCTACTTTCAGATGCATGGTGTGCATGTGTTCTATAGTTAAAATGTAATGTCTCATGAATCTTTGGATAGGATGTTACAGAATTTAACACAAACGTTCACTTGGATGAAAGGATGATCAAGTCCAAAGGTCCAGGGGCCTCATGTATAAAGACTTGTGTGGATTTCATACTGAAACCTGGTGTACGCCCAAATCCAGAAAAGTCTGAACGCACAAAAAAATCCAGATGTATAAAACTGAGCGTACGCCTAAATCCAAGTACATTTCCTTTATACATCTCAATCAGCGTGGAATTGACCGCATATGTTGGAGTACCTGACTCCTCCCTCTCCACGCCCACATTTAAATATGCAAATTAGTATTGACAGGGGATTCCCTCTGGGATTCCCCTGTCTGTATGATCAGATGATGACGTCAAGGTGGATGCGAAGCGGAGGCTGAAACAGGCGGAAGAAGAAAAGAGACGAACTGAGACTGTTTGAGCAGAAAGTCAACGATATCGTGGGTGACACTGACGCGGATCACCCCCAAGGTAAATATATATATAATATTTGTGTAAGTCACACATTAGTTTATTCTATAGGTCATACAATAGTCTGATCACAGCCAAACAAGATAATGGTTCATGCGTAATCGTGCCAGGATATCAAAGAGGAAATCAAAGCCTTAGACTCCTGTTTAATCACTCAAATTATTATTTTCCAACAATGAGACAGAAGACGGTCAGATGCAGTATCATCCTCCTGTCACAGAGGCTTCCTGTTGCCTCCCCAGTGTTAGCTGGTCCTCCGGTCCACCACAGCCCACTGCTGATGCCCATTCGGCCGGTGTCCAGAACACCGGCATGGGTCCGTGCTGACCCGAGTCACATTAGGACATCGTGTGGACAATCGGCGGAGTCAATGAGCGACTGGACCGACTAATAAATGTTCTCACAGACATTAACACTACATTAAATGCATTTATCAACCAACGAATTTTGTATCCTTGTCTCTTCATATGGTTGTTGCTTAATGTCCTCCCGGGCAGGATTGGCATTGATGGATACAGAGTCTAATTGGTTCTGGTTCTGGTGGTGGATGTGCTGCTCTAGCAGTAGGATGACATGCCGGTGTGGTCACTGTTCATCTGTGTATCTCAGATGTGCCCATCAATCAGAGGAATGACCTTTGTCACATTATTAAGAGTTTCTCAGTGTCACCTCTAAGTGTCGCCAAAGGTTCCAAAGCACTAGAAACGTGCGTACGCCAGCTATGGACTTGGCGTGAAGGACCACACATTTCCATAGTCATTTCAGTCTTTATACATCTGAACGTGAGCGTGGAAAAGGGCGTACCCCAGGTTTTTGTGCGTACGCACGCTTTATACATGAGGCCCCAGGTCATTGTGAGCCCATGTGTGTCAAATGTCATGAGCCTGACATCTCAGGGACAATTGAGTTTATTACAGAAATAGTTGGACTCAAGGATGTACTGATCCAGTTTTAGTGGCAAATATGTCATGGTCACAAAACACATTTAAAGCCATAACTGCATAACTGCTAGAAATCCACAGAGTTCCAAAAACTGAACTTCCCGCTCTTGTTATTCTGTATTTGCACATGGTTTCTTCTCCATTAAACAAAGCAATTCTGTCTTTCTTTAACCTTTCTACCTTTATCTACCTTTAACCTACCAGGCTACCAGGAACACAGAAACTCATTATTTGTACAGTCAAAATTACTCAAGTTCACAGACATTGTGGACTATCAAACAGCTCAAATAATGTACAAAGCTAAAAATAATCTTTTACCAACAAATATACAGAAATTATTCAGTATTCATGAGGGGGGTTATGATTTAAGGGGGAAAATTAACTTTAAAATTCCCTTAATACGCACGACTAGGAAGGGTTTTTGTGTTTCTCTCAGTGGGGTGAGACTGTGGAACAGATTTAATATAGAGTTAAAGCAATGTCCAAGCATGAAAGAATTTAAAAAGAGGTACAAAGACACAATTTTTCAGAGGTACAGGGATGAGGGAGGGCTTGGGGATCACTGGGTGTGATAAAGATGTACAAGTATGTGGTAAGTGTGTGTAAATGTATGTATAGGTGTGTATGTGTGTGTGTGTGTGTGTGTGTGTGTATATGTAGGTGTATATGTGTGTATAGATCTGTGTATGAATATGTATTTACATATATGTGTTATTGTATTATGTGTTTATGTAAATCATATTATATTTGTTCATAATAATATAAAGCCAGAAACCTAATTATTTACTAGTAAGTATCAGTCATATTATGTCATAGTGTATAGATATGATTAGATAAGGAAGGTTATTATTGTTATTAATTATATATGGAGAAGGGGTGGGAGTTTATAAGTTGTACTTCTTCTCACTCCTTTTCGAATATGTATTATATGTCTTATGTTTAAGTGTTTTGTTTATTTATTTTCTTCTGTTTGACATTCATGTTCGAAATAAATACATCAATCAATCAATCAATCAATCAAAACCTGATACCAATGCTGACACCCGATAACAATCTGATGTCATTGTTGATTTAGAGTCTCTGTAGAGCATCTACTAACGTTAGCGGTGTTCTACCTCCAGCAGCAGCAGCTTCTTTTGATCTGTTGAGCTGCTAGAATTCTTCATGCTCCTTTGCGTGGTGCTTCTGCAGGTGCTTCATTAAATTTGTGGTGTTGTATTTGGCAGTGTTACCACCACCCCTGGCAACATTCACTTTACAAGCATTACAAAATGCCATCGAACTGGTGGTGAGGTTGAAATACCTCCAAATCACTGACCCCTTAGTTCACTCCATGTTGCCTGTGTGTGTTTGCAACAACTCCGCTCAACCCTCGGCATGGATGATGTAGCCTGTGTAGCAAAAATTTAAAGAGGAAGGATCGGTCTTACGGATCAGTTGCTTTTACAGATCCCCAATCCAGCTAAAATGTTGATATTGGGGCCGATATCAACATCCTAAAACCTTACTTTAAACCTAAAAGTTTTATCAAACCAAATGTTGCATAATGCTGCTGTCAAATCCAGCTAAAAAATTTAGCTGGGATTTATTCAGTGACATGTTTTGTTTTGCAAAAAGATGTCTGTGAATAATTCCCATTTAGGATCAGCTCTAAGACAACACAATATTTTTTTTGCATTTATGCTGAATCAGGGTGTTGTTATATGGAAATTCTTGAGTTAGTGTATCTGATTTCCTGGTTTCTAGGTGATAATGTGGATGTCATCCCTTCGTTTATCAGTTTACCTTCCAATTTTCCTTCAAACCACAAGACATCAGATATCATTACATTCCTGGGAATTTGTCCAAGACATGATGTCCTTGGTATGAAAATAGTTTACCTAAGTAATCTGCAGTGGTCTGGTTGTTATTCCTCTAGACCAGGTGTGGGCAATCCTAGTCCTTGAGGGCTGGTATCCTGCATGTTTTAGATGCATCCCTCTTCCAACACACCTGATTCAAATGATAAGCCTATCATCAGGTTCTACAGAAGCTTGATAATGATCTTCAGATGTGCTGGAAGACGGAAAACATTTAAAACATGCAAAATAGCGGCCCTCAAGGACCAGGATTGGACGCCCCTGCTCTAGACGGTTTGTGTTGAAACTCTTTACATCCACTGTTTAATCTCTTTTAAGTCTTTCCATTTCTTGTTAAAATTTTTACTCATCCTACTATATAATACACATTCTGTGTCCGTCCAATCGATGTTGCAGCACAGGAGGACGTTTGTACGGATTTACCTCAGCCTTCACAGGCCCGATCACTGCCGAACTCGCCAAATGAATAGAAACATTACCTGACTATCTACTAGGCACAATTTTATGTCCGTATTCAAATGTTGTGAGGTATGCTGGGAGATTATAGCCTCTCATGCTATCGTACACAGGTACAATGCCGCTAGTATGTGTTAAATTCGCTGTTAAACTGCTGTTAAATTATGTTCCTAGATTCATTTTCTTGTGTTCTTATGCAGTCATTGTTTTATTTGGTTTTATAAGCTGCTCATTTTGTGCTACTTTTGCTTTCATTCGTCCTCTATTAAAAATACTTAAATATCTTTTCCAAAAAGAGTTAAAGGAAATAATAGAACATGTGATCAGAGGCATCTTCCTGACCTGCTCCAGGTGGCTCCAGATGACCCCATGTGCTCCACCCCTTTTGTCCAAATCAAACTCAAGCCCAAATAGTGAACAAAAATTTGGTTTGCTGCACACAAAAGAGAAGATGCATATTTATTGCCAGGGTTAGATTTAAAAATGTGTTCTTAGTTTTTAAGTACATCTTTTTTTTGAGGGATCCAAGTATGAATGATGCTTTTATCATTATTATAGTGTTAGTATTTCACTGAGTAGCTTAAATAGTAACACTGGTAGGCACAATTTAGCATTTTGACCCTTTTCAGTCACTATTTAATAAACAAACTATGGATTTTGTTTACATTGTCTGTGGTTGTTTTAATCTTTAGTGTTAGTGTAATGACTGAATAAAACTACTCATCAAATACGATCACGTCCATCTCGAAAAAAGCCAACATGGCAACAACTAAAATACAAACTACCAGCAACAAAACAGCACTTCAGAAACTAATTTCATGACAAATGGGTCCACTACTTATATACAGCGTAGGATTTAAGCTAGGATTTAATTATAAGATAACAAGAAAAAGATACTGAAAAGCCTTGTTTCATTTACAACTTGACCATTTTACAACTAAGAGCTAAACTATGTGTCACTTTCAGGAAGGTTAAACTGTCATCCTGATGGATGATAATTAAATTAACTGCAGTGCAACTAGTTAATTGGCATTCAGCCTTGGCAGCAGTACACATCATGTAGTTAATTGTACACACTTGACTTTGATGATGGTGATCCTGTGGATCCATCTGTGACTCTCCTCCAAAACTCAGAGGAACTGCATAAATATGCAACTAAACTTGAACTGTAAATGTAAATGTGAAAAATCAAATCCACCCACATTGTTTAGTTTCTACAAAATAAGTGTTAAATTACAAGCTTTCAAAGGGAAAATCTGTTCCTTTACATTTATGCTTATGAACAGAAATGTAATTGCTCACAGAAAAATGTATTTCAGTCCAACAAAAGACCAGTATCCTCTAGTTTTGATAACAGCATTAATAAAGTGTTGATGTTTAAGTTTGTGTACTGACAGAACCAGGTTTTTTTTGAGGAATTATTTTATTCATTCATTCATTCATTATCTGAACCCGCTTTATCCTCACGAGGGTCACGGGGGTCACTTGGAGCCTATCCCAGCTACATAAGGGCGAAGGCGGGGTACACCCTGGACAAGTCGCCAGTTCATCGCAGGGCTGAACATATAGAGACAAACAATCACTCTCACATTCACACCTATGGGCAATTTAGATTAACCAGTTAACCTATCAGTGCATGTCTTTGGATGGTGGGAGGAAGCTGCAGTACCCGGAGAGAACCCACACAGACACGGGGAGAACATGCAAACTCCACACAGAAAGGTCCCACCCCCCGTCGACTGGTGTTGGAATCAAACCTAGGACCTTCTTGCTGTGAGGCACGAGTGCTAACCACTGCTCCACCGTGTCGCCCAGGAATTATTTTATGTTATTACAAAAACACACTCAACAAGGATGTAATGAAAAAGGGGTAAAAAAACAAAACAAAACTCACATGCAATATAAATAACATCCACTCATACCAACAATTTTGTTCTTAAATAAACATATTTGATTTAACAGAACTTTTCTGCAGATACCTTTTTTCCCAAGTTTTTGCATTTTCTTTCACATACACACACTGACTTATATATATATATATATATATATATATATATATATATATATATATATATATATATATATATATATGAGGGCAGGGACTTTATTGTGTTAATTTCGATTAATTAATTTATTACAGGAAAAATAATGCATTTAATCGCATTTTATTTTTACACTCCAGACAACACAGAACATTTCTCACAGCACAGATTCTATCCTACCGATGCACTGAACAAGCAGAAGTGGCAACATCAGGCCAATAAATAACAGAAGAAGAATGCTATGATAGATGACAAGGATGAGACAGCGTTGTTTGGTCCAGTGGACGGGACATTTACATTTAAAAACCGTTGGGTGGAGGCCTAGGTAAGAGCACTGTAGTGTTACAAACACTAGAGCTAACGATAACACTAGTGCTCCTATTACCACCATGCAGGGCTGCCAACCGACACTCCACCAGATAATGGGTTTAGAGCTAAGATGAGTGAGTCCACGTCTGATAAATTAACAAACTCAGTGGTGAAATGGATTACAGTGCACTGTAGACCACTTTAGAAGATCAGGGTTCGAAAAGGTGCTACAGATAGTGTCATCTGACGCATGAACTGCTATGCAGAACGACAATTAAACACAATCCATCAGTTTTATGACACTGAAAAGCAAGTAAAAGGGAAAGAGGGGCTGAGATCTGTTAAGGGAGCATTTTTGTTTTTTTTGTTCTTCTTTATCATTTTAAATGGTATGGCACATAATGTTTTATGGCACTTTAACAGTTGGTCTATTTTGGGCCAAGGATATTTATTTATCACTTAACTACTCTTCTGGAATGTACTTGAAAATACTTTTTATTTACAAAAACATGTCTAGTAGATTATATAAAGTAATAAACAAGATTTGGTTGCTTAAACTTATGTATGTGTCTACTCATTTATTTAGTCTTCTACCCAAATCTGTTTAAATTGAATTACGATTAATTAATTACAAGGTCACTAATTAATTAGATAACTTTTTTGGAGTTCCACTACTGATAAATATATATGTGACAATAGTTTTAATTTTGCTGTAATTAATCCTTAATATTATGTTTCAATAGCCCTCCTTCTCTATGTAATTGTAAGTGAGGGCACTACCCATGCATCCCCTATCGACCATTCTAGATTGATTAAGAATGACATTTTGGTCAAACTAACCCTCAGCAAAACATGTCAGACAATCTGGACCATGAACTAAAGCACTAAGTTTAAACAAAGTTCATCCACTAAATAAACTTTTTTCGTTTTATGTGATTAAGCCCTGACAATAGTTGAAATGTTAGGAAATCACATGAGCCTCTTATCATTGGACCACTGTCTGCTGCTCTGCTTGTGATGGAATGAAAGATTAGAGGGCTCAAAACCAAAGCAGGGCAAGACCGGGTCAAGGCCAAGATCACACTGGACACACAACAAGGGCAGTATGGTATGTCAGGCAAGACCACAGTAGTGATGTTAACGATAAATAATACAATGAACAAGAAATCCCCCCAAAAAGTGAGCAGCGGAAACTAAAATTGTAGTTAATCAAACAACTGTTATTTTTCACACATGAAGATTATCAAGTCCAAATACTGTTCCACAATGGCTGATAATCATTTGAAAGTCTGTCTGAAGCAGTTACTGTCCAGACTATGCAGCCCTGACTGACTCCATTCATTGTCATCAGGTTAAAGTAGTGACTACAAATGGATTCAGCTGTGTTGTGCCGTAAGGGTTCATGCAGTTATGCAAGGTATGCCTATTATATTACATAAAATACATTCAGAATATATATAAATGTATATTTTGCAATTTTTAGTATAGCTAGACCATTTTGACTTGGTCATATTTAACTCATAAAGACCCAGTGTTACTTTTTGTGGCAGTTCCAAAATTAATTGTTCTCCATATTTAACCTTCCTTAAATGATGTATCACTATTCATTGTAATATTTTCTTCTTTATTTTTGCATTTTTTTCTGGTGAAAATTATGTATTTTTCTATATCTAATTTACTGATCATGTAGATGTTCATTAAAGCTCAGAGTAAAGTAAAGGGTTATTACATCAAAACAGAGAAAACTGGAGAAAAAGTGACTTTTTCAGCAAAATCTCTCATTAACTGAACATACACCCAGTGTGTCCATCCACTGTCATTGATCCAACTCCATGGGTTTTACTGGTGAATCAATGTTGTGGAAGATGACGGTGTTTCCACAGTAAGTATGGAGCCTCTGAACATCCAAATGGGTCATATCTGATGACCATGAAAAGATGACAAAATGCATTTTACACCAATTATTTACATGTATTGATATGATTAATGGATCCACAGGTATTAAATAATTTAAATCAGTAAATGGTTTAGGTCTTCGCTGGATGTTTGGGACTTAATGGGTTAAAGTAGCTCACATGCTGAAATCCTGGATCCCAGCTCCATCCTGGATGTGTCATTAGTCTAAATCTTTTATGTACAACAACTGACGTACAAACAGACACAATGAAAAAAAAAAAACTATCTAAAGCCTTCTACACACTGCTGCTGCTTTTATTGTTCAGTTTTTTATTTTTATTTTTTTATTGAACAAGTGATGCAACTTGGATCTTGATGTAAAAAATATTCATGGGTGTATAATTCACATTTCCATCTTATTTATTAGTGTTAAGGTGAACAATTCCAAAAACAACAAAAGGCGCAAAACTCTGATGGAGTCTGCTTCTTATTTGCATCTATGATTATTACCTCCGCCAGGAGGTATTGTGATCGCTTTGCTTTGTGTGTTTGCATGTTTGTTTGTTTGTTAACTCAAAAAGTTATGGATGGATTTTCATTAAATTTTCAGGAAATGTTGATACTGGCGCAAGAAAGAAATGATTCAATTTTGGTGGTGATTGGGGGGACAGATCTGTCTTGGCGGAGGTCTGCGCTCTCCAAGTGCTTTTCTAGTTAATCAATGTGTGTTCAGACAGTGAAGTTTGGGCATTATATGGTAACGTGAATATACCCCATTGTCCTACAAGTCCAACAAATGTAGGACCTCCACATTACCATTTTGACCAAGACTAACGATCTCATTCCTGCCAAAGGTGGTCATAAAACTCCAAGGTCTCTTGAGTCAGGCTTTTTTACATCTTGAACTGATTTCTAAAGGCGCCAAAGACAATTTGAGCCTGAGTCTGTCAGCTTCAACAGAGCACAAACTAGGATTTCTATTAAGTCTAATAAAATCAGTCATATTTTCATTACAGTTAGCTAAATTATATTTTCACCACTGCTTTAAATTAGTTATGGTTTCTATTAAGTCCCAAAGCATTTACGTTGAATGTTTCCTCTTTTTTCTGTCTGCCTTTTGATCCTCATCATGTCCCAAGGTTAAAAATCCTCAAAAAAAAGAGAAAAAAATCTTTAAAAGTTGGTGGTACCAAAAAAAAACCAAAAAACAATGCCACTGGGCACAGTCAGGTGACTATGAACATATTGGATGGTGGTACATTGATTAAATGTGATGATGGTACATGTAGTGGCTTAAATGTATCAAACTAATTCCTTTTCTGAAGTACCAATAATTTATCATGCACAATTGTGGTATTTTCTATTTTCAGTTTATGTACATATTGACTTTTGGCATTAAAAGTACTCCCTATGTTATGTGAAATCTCTACAGAATCCATATTTTTATTGATTTCCCCCCACAGTGGTGGTTTCTTTTGTCAGTGGCAGCTTTAAACCCGTGAAAGACATTGAACATGTGATAACTGACCATGTTTTTGCTGAGGTTGAAGATCCTGCACCTTCATCATCAACCAAGACTAGCTTGTTGAAGTTGTCAGCTAACGACTTCACAGCCATTTGACAAGGATTCAGGGACTTACGATAAGGATTTACCAAACTGTAAAGACTACTCAATAACTACAAATGGCATAATGCTGCTGAACATGGGTACTGCATGAAATACATTTAGCGATATAGATACTGAACATTTTTGCTTGGACTCTATGAATAGCAATATGCAATCCGCTATGTGCTATATATTGTTGTTGTTGTAACAACAAATAAAATATATGCTTTTAAGGGAATTTCATGACTTTGTTTTATTACCTTTTTGCTTTTAATTTGATTGCAGTTTATATGTATAAGAGTTTAGGTATTTAATATGCAATACAATATGAATAACTGCTGAAGGTAATGTTTTCCCCCTACGTAACGAAAACCACTTTACCCTACGTAACCGTAATTTTGCCAGCTTCAAGTGAAAAGAGCAACTTTTGATATACTGAAAAATGTGCCAATTTCTGATAAAGTTTTTTTTTTTCTTACCCTACATAACAGATGTTTTTCATAAAGATTTCAGTGAAAATGGCTGAAATTGACAAATGTCTTTGCATGGCCTCAAGGTACTAGAATACCCTTTCCATCCATGTATTACACTTATCTGCCAGGTAAATGTAGACCGACTCATCATTATCTGAACAATTTTTTTACCCTACGTAACCACTTGACCACGCCCCAAACCTATAATGACTGAGGAAATACTCAGTGGTCAGCTCAACAGTGTGTACCTGCCTTTCTTCATGTCACTTCAGGCTTGTGATTCAGTACAACAGCCTGCAGTAGAGCCCAGTAGTATCAACTTACACCACAACCGCAAGTCATGATTTACTGTCAAGTGCAGGATGTTCTTAACAACTGAAAAGTCACTCCCTTTTCCCACTGTCTCAACAACTTGGCATCAGCAGGGAGAACCTACAGCAGGATGGCGTCTCTCCAGGATGCTGAGGCACCGTCTTCTATAGATGTTTTCCCGTTAAAATTTTAAGTGCTTTTTATTTTTATTTTTATTTTTTTAAATTTATTTTTAATTTATTTTTTTTATTCATAAAAAGAGAAAGAGAAGAAAAAAAAAAAATTAAGTGCTGTGTTTGTGGTAAGGAAGACATTTCAATGGTGGATTTACCTACTGGTGCCCTAAAGTATTTGGAATGCAATGGAATTCAATACCAACCTTACCGAAGCCAACTCTTTGCTTTAGTTCCACATTAACGAGGTTAAATTGTATTAATTACCCCGCCCCCCAAAGGGGAGGAAAGGAGTATTGTTTTTGGTTCGGTTTGTTTGTTTGTTTGTTAACACTCTAGCGGCAAAACTACTGGTTGAATTCATACCAAATTAGGTTTATAGATTACCAGTGACCCAGAATAGATCTGATTATATTTTGGGAAAAGTAGGTCAAAATTTCTATTTTTATGAATTTTTTAAAAAATATCTTTTATCCTCATTTACTTATAATTTTATCCTCATTTACTTATAATGGGAAAAATTTCACATGTCTAACAGCAAAAATATTGGCTGAATTCATACCAAATTTGGTTTTTAGATTGCCAGTGACTCAAAATAGATGTGGTTACAATTTGGGAAAAGTAAGTCAAAGTTAAAATATTCTATGACTTTTTAAAATTATAATGGGCGACATTTCAAATGTCTATAAAAACATTAATTTTGTTTCAGTTTACTTCAAACTTGGCACACATATAAAGGCAATGGTAGGCTGACTACCAAGCCCCCTGAAGGGGAGGCAATGGGTACTGATTTTGGTTTGTTTTTTTGTCTGTCTGTCAGTTTGTTTGTTTGTTTGTTTGTTTGTTTGTCTGTTTGCTGGTTTGTTTGTTAACACTAGCAGCAAAACAGTTGGTTGAATTCATATCAATATAAATGTTTTATAAATTTTTAATATCTTTTTTCCCCCCATTTACTTACAATGGGTGAAATTGCAAATGTCTGTAGCAAAACTGTTGGTTGAATTCATACCAAACTGGGTTTATAGATTGCCAGCAAACCAGAATACATGTGATGACACTTTGGGTAAAGTAGGTCAAAGTTCAAATTTTTTTATGAATATTTAAAATCTTTTTTCTTCTCCCATTCATTTATAATGGGTGAAATTTCACATGCCAAAAAAAACATAAATTTTGTTTCAATTTACTTCAAACTTGGCACATATATAAAAGCAATTGATATGCTGACATCAGCACACACATAGACATGATGACATCAGCTGGATCGATGCCAAAATAAGCTACAATACATGTAAGGGGCGGGGTTTGTTGTGCCTGGCACCACTTGTTACTGATGCAATGCCTTATCATGTAAAAGGAAATTGTATGGTTTAATTTCATCATTAGCTAAAAACATCCATACAGATATTCATACATCAAATACAGTTCAAAATGCTAAATTTGAAGTAACAGAGAAAAACATTTGCTTCCAAAATAAAAATATTTCAGCAAAATGTTCCCTACATTGAAAAGTGGGCTTATTAGATTAGTTCAGTGTTTCTCAAACTGTGGTGTGGGCCTTCCAGGGGGGCACGAAGGCTTGCCGAGGGGGCATGGGGTCATTCCTGGGTGTTTCGTTTTTCTTCAGGTTTGAACATGTAGTAGGTGGAACTAATGTTTTAGTGAATCCCAATTCACCCATACTCATACTCGACAGAAATCTGTTATCCCACCACCATTGTCATATTCTAAAAAAGCACAAGTTACTGAACTTCTAAAACATGATTAATCTAAAATGCTTTAATATATAATTATAATATTCTAAAATAGCAATAATAATAATAATAATAATAATAATAATATATGTAAAATATTAATAATATAAAATAATAATATTCTAAAATGTCTGATATATAAGGTACTACATTCTTTAGCTCTTCCTCCATTGAAGTGTTGTATTCAGAGGTATAGTCCAGGGTATACAGGGGTATACAGAGTATACCCACTTATTTTTCGGTCATCATTGGGTATACCCAATTCTAAATCCCACTGATGTGCACCATTCAGTGGTATCTGAGCCAAATTGCCTATTTTTTCCCCTCGAATGGTGAAGCCATGACCCACCCTACTCTGCCTCTAATTGGCTAGTACTTGGTACCTTCACTGATTAGATTGGTTAATTTTAGGCATGAGGACTGGTGATCCAATCAGAGGCAGAGTAGGGCGGGTTATGCTAAGGAAAATATAGCTAACTAGTGCTGGCCACCTCTGGAACCTGAAGTGTCCAATCAGGGGTGCGAGTTCCACCCCAGTTGATTGACAGGTCACTACACGTCTCACTGAAAGATGCGCAATTATTGGAAATGCGAATGAGAAAGGCAGAATGTACGTCTTTCAAATGAGTGACACATATCGAGAGAATCTACTTTCATGGAATCCGTAATTCTGAGGTACTGTAAGTTTTAAGGTGGTTTCATAATGAGTCACTGTTTTAAACTATTGGCCATATGACTGCACATTTAGAGGAGAGATGTTGTAGCCAATAGTTAAACTGTATGAGTAAGCTAACGTCATGAAAGGCTAACGTTATGAAAGGCTAATGTTATGAAAGGCTAATGTTATCCTATGTTTGCCTCATGTTGAATACATTTACCTTCATGCAACTGCTTGTGTGACCAGTAATACCTAAAAACTGCTCCTGATCAAGTCATGATATGTTATAATAGTGAGCAAATACTATTGACGGATTTTTGGGTAAATTAAATAGAGTAGTCTTGGATGTCACTGTTTCTAAGACAGCGTTTTTCTGGACTTACAAAAAAAAAAAAAAAAAAAAAAAAAAAAAAGCTGAAAATTAGTATACCCACGTCTCCAGGGACCACTACACCACAGGGTGTATTAAATGCAACATTTACACAGGACAACAAGAGCCACCAGTAAAGGTGACCTGGAGATACCCCAAACGTGCATTACATTTGGCCAGACTGTTCTGTCAGTTTGAGGTGGAAACTTGTGGAACAGCTTACCAATAACTCTGAGAGAATGTCCCACATCCAACTCTTTTAAATCTCAGATGAAAAATTGGCTTTGTGCTGATGTGTGTATAGCTGAATATGTCTTTGATAATGATAGATGTGGTGTGTACAGATTAAGATGGGTTTATTTAGTCTTAGATAATGTGAGATAGCTGGTCTACGCATGAATTCTGGTGCAATAATATGAAGAGTATTGTGTATAGTGTAAATAATATGTGCATGCTTGAAACATCTGGCTATTGCATAGAATTGTAATAACCTGATAAATATGTTGGTTTTTTTTTTCCTCTTCTTTAAAATGTGGAAACATTTTAAGTTATTGATGAGATGCCTGATGAATATTCAGCTGTAAAGGTTAAGCTCATATTTCTAAGAGGTTAAAATGCATCAATAATTTACAGTTAAAATATGTGCCTTTAAACGTGTTTCATGATTGTTTCTCTAGTTTAAAAAAAAGCTAAAATGTAATTGTTATATTTGAGAGTTAATGATGCAGTAGCGTTATCACTTCCGGGTCACCTGTGTGTGCGAGGAAGAAGAAGGAGGACAATGGCGGAGAGCAGAGACAGACACATGTGAGAGTGGAGACAGACTAGCCTCTGTTATTGTGTATTTTCTGTTTCTGTTCGACTGTGAACTGTTTACTGGTCGCCACACTCTGAGTGACTGAATTTGGACTGTTTTCCGCAGGTAGAGCGGCCGTTTTTCTTTTTGCAAGTTGAGCTAGCTGAGTTAGCTTAGCCGCCGCCACCGGCATTACTCACATTCCTTCCCCGGCATGGATGCCAGAGGAGGCCGACGGACCTGAGGAACTTCGGGGGACATCGCCGGTAGTGGCCAGCGCAGAGGACGGACTTTTTCCTTGTTGGTGAAGCCGTGGCTCCTGCTTCTCATTGCTGCTGTGCTGCTTCAAACCAGGAAAACACGGAGGACGTTTCCCTGCGGTGGGAGCTGTGTTCAGTCCACACATGCAGGTACTGTTCACCTGAGGTCAAGCTTGAAAGCGCGCCAACGATTCTAATGTAAGCTTGCTAAAAACGGTTAAAAACAAAGGGTATACTCGGGTTACATAAACTAAAGACCTAATCAAATCCCGGGTCATTTATTTATTTATTTTATTTTTCATACTAAAGTGTTTTCATTCATATGAATTCTCATTTTATAAATCCAAAGAAAGTTGAGACACTGTGGCTTTGTGTTATTACTTGCTGTGAAATTCATAAAGCAATTAATATATACTGAACAAAAATATAAATGCCCCACTTTTGTTTTTGCTCCCATTTTTCATGAGCTGAACGCAAAGATCTAAAACTTTTTCTATGTACACAAAAGGTCTATTTCTCTCAAATATTGTTCATAAACTTGTCTAAATCTGTGTTAGTGAGCACTTCTCCTTTGTCCTTTGCTGAGATAATCCATCCACCTCACAGGTGTGGCATATCAAGATGCTAATTAGACAGCATGATTATTGCACAGGTGTGACTTAGGCTGGCCACAATAAAAGGCCACTCTAAAATGTGCACTTTTACTGTATTGGGTGGTCCAGGGGGGTCAGAAAACCAGTCAGTGTTTGGTGTGACCACCGTTTTCCTCGCACAGTCTTCTTCATGAATTCTCTGAAACAGCTTTGGAGATGGCTTATGGTAGAGAAATGAACATTCAGTTCACAGCCAAAAGCTCTGGTGGAGATTCCTGAAGTCAGCATGCCAGTTGCATATTCCCTCAAAACTTGTGACATCTGTGGTATTGTGCTGTGTGATAAAACTGCACATTTTGGAGTGGCCTTTTATTGTGGCCAGCCTAAGGCACACCTGTGCAAAAATCATGCTGTCTAATCAGCATCTTGATATGCCACACCTGTGAGGTGGATGGATTATCTCAGCAAAGAAGAAGTGTTCACTAACACAAATTTAGACAGATTTGTGAACAATATTTGAGAGAAATAAACCTTGTGTGTACACAGAAAAAGTTTTAGATCTTTGAGTTCAGCTCATGAAAAATGGGAGCAAAAACAAAAGTGGGGCATTTATATTTTTGTCCAGTGTATTTCTGTTTACATAACAGTAAGGGTTAAAAATACCAGAGGTATTCCCCTTAGTCTCTAAATAATTATAAAAGAGAGTGAGAGTCATTATTTACTCTAGGCAGTTAATTTACATTGTGATGTGTCTTTCACCATGTGACAACATATTTGAGTTTAAAAAGCCTTAAAGTTTCCCTTAGTGTTAAGTAGGGTTCTTCTATTTAATGAGCCAATGGTGGAAGGGTTACAGAAATTTATAGTTGTTTGTGCTTTTATTGTTTCTTTATGGGACATCTTCTGTGGGACAATGGATGGAAACTAGCCTTTGGCTAAAATCTGGAGTGTTTACATTCATGTGAAAATATGCATGTTCATTAATGGTCACTGTCCTGTTCAAATAAAATAAATTGAAATTGAAATTAGTGGTGACTTTAAGACATAGAGTAACACAAAACCCCCATGCATATAGCAAATCATGTTTCTTCATATTTGTTTCTGATCAAATTTGATCATGAGGGGACTCTGCTTTTTAGTGTCATATTTTAAGAATCATAAAGCTGTGTGAGACAGGAGGTGTGACAAGACTGATTCCCAAACTGTCTGTTTTCTATTTCCACAGAGATGCATAAAGCCACAAAATTCTCTATTTTATGTGACATTTGACAAAAGTTACCTCAAATGCAGTTTTCATGTGGATGAGAGGTCAAAACACAGGAAAATGATTTGACAAACATCCATGGTAATATGAATGAAGCATAAAATCCACTACTACAAGTCATGGAATGCATGCAGTATCCATTCAACACTATTAACCATCCTCCCTGACCCTTGTATGACATCATGTACAATGTACATATAACCTGCTCTGTATCATATAAATATAGTAACTCCGTAAATTATGATAGCTATGTATGGTGTAGTGGATGATGAGATTTATTTTAAAAAAAAAATGCTTTAGGGCTGAGTCCTGAGTTTGATAAGAGTACACATTTCTAGTGCCAGTGCTAAGAAGCTTCTGAAATTTTTAACCACGTGGAACTAGCAAATAACACAATGACACAGGAAAGAAATGCCATTTCACTGCATCTGAAATTCATGATGCAGTGAAGTCTTGGAAACTAAAAGTAAAGTTATTTTAAAATCCAAGTGTAAAAACCAAATCATGAATCTATTTAGCTTCTTTTAAGCCACAGGAGGCCCTGTCCATTGCTGAGTCACAGTGCATGTTTGATTACATTAATTCGTCCTACAAATGGGTGTTTGTGGTCATTTTACTTCATTAACAGGAACTTAAAACATATAATTCTATAAATGAGGACTGAGCCACTGTGACATCAACCAGTGGCTTTTGCATTGTCATTCTGGAGCTCCTACAAATGGGTGTTTGTGGTCATTTTACTTCCTTAACAGGATTTTAATATATATAATTCTATAAATGAGGACTGAGCCACTGGGACATCAACCAGTAGCTTTTGCAATGTCATTCTGAAGCTTTTTCTGGAATTGGTGAAGAAAGAGTGGTGATGGATGGACTGATGCTAACTTTTATAAAAATGGTAAGCTTTGTAAAGCATTTGTGTAACAAATTGTCTTGTTTGTGTAACCCAGGGTTTTTGACAGGTTCCAGTTATGTTTGCTTAAAAGTGGTTGTTGGCACCAGATGCCAGATCACAAACATGGACAAGTTTAGAGATGGATCCAGAGAGCTGAAGCCCTGCTACTTTGATTTCAGAAAATTAAATGTATTAGAATCAATGAGAGACAAGTAATGTTTGAGCCTTTTAGAATTTTGCCAACATTTACACATATGTTTGTCTCAGTTGTTTTAAATCTATTGAAGTATCAGACTATGAAAATGTCATGGCGATGACATCATCATAACTGTTACGAGTCTGAAGATGTATCTGCAACTTCAGCATGACCAGACTGGAAGACTTTTTACCTCTTTTAATATTTTCTCATCTCGCTCTTAAAGACTGATGTAAAATATGCAGAGAATTGGTTGTTTGGTGTAGGTGACGTGTATCATGTATAACAAGAGATGGTGTCCACTGAGCTTTTTGAGACAAAACTAGATTTGTTTTATTTTATTTCATTTGTTTTATTAATAACTGTGACTTTCTTGACTTGAAAATGATTTCTTTCTAAAAATTGACAACCAACATACATGTAAATGGACAATTCATGTTTTGCCATTGACCTCCATTAATATATATTTTTCTGATACAAGTTGGGATTTCAGTTCTTCATTTGTCACTAGGAGAAGAAATAATGATGTTAAACAGATATGATGAATTTAAACCCAAATTCAGTCTAAAAGAAATACAGCTGCTGCAGCCATCGAGCAGGAAGGAAATCCAACAACAAACTATGAACTTTAACATTCATTGATATTTTACTCATTTACATATTTATTTATTTACTTTTCATGTGTCTAAGGTGACCTACAGAACAATAAATAAGCCTACATTTGAATTATTTTATTGGCAAATAAATCACATTTATGTAAAAAGTGAATTAGTATAACTGCCTCAAGTTTTGGACATGGCTGTAAGGTAATATTCCGAACAATAAAACATTGTTAAAGCACATAGATCTGACTATAAGTTCATTACTTCATTACGTTAATGTTGACTGACCTTTGCCCTTGCTGTGTAAGACAATTGGAGACTTAATAATCCAATTCAACTCTGTAACTGTTGAACAGACCTTTAGCATAAAGAACAAGAATTAAAGAGTTCAAACCTGTAGTTCAGGCTTAAAGTCACATTACAGAACAGACAACTTTAAATGAAATTATGTCTTTACAGAAATTCAGTGACTGCAGGCTGTATAATCATTTCCTTCTAGGGATCAATTTTTGTCCTTGTTTTTTCCTCAGAGTCTTCTAATAGACTTGTTGGGTGAGTAGGCAGTGCTTAGATACCTTTTTATATTCTATAAGACATAAAATGCTCCAGAGCAGGGACCAGTTATTGTGGTTATATTATGTACACTATCCAGTGAGTGGTGAATGAACTCCATGACACTGGAAACCCAGCGTTGAACCTGGAGTCACCTCATTAACCCTTTAATCCTGTTGCCAGATACAAACATAAGAATGACTCTAGGAAAAAATATACTCACTTGGTTTTCTTGGAGAGGGTGGTAGTCTATGGGAACTGGGATTTTCTCCAGACACAGCATCTAGTGGCCATCAATGGTATTGCACTTTAAGATACTTTTTTTCTTTATTGAATTGCTTTGAGTAAAGAAATATAAAATCACTACAGGCAATGCAAAATATTTCTCATCTGTTGTGGTATATTTTATGTACAGTAGTTATAAAAAAAAAAAGGTAAAATGAACTTTTTTGGTTAGAATAGGTTGGGGCTATATGGACAATATGTGTCATTACTATCATCACATGTATCACATATATTCATCACAATAAAGTTCAATTTAATGTATTTCTGTGAGGCTGAAAGATGATTAGATGAAACCAGATGGTTATTTGTGGTTTTAAAAATACTCATATATGACGTGAAACGTAACAAGACAAAACATTTCACCAATGTAAATATAGAATTAGCCCATGTATGTTGTATGGAGAGACATTTGTTTCTTTATTCATCAATCAAATAGAATAGATTTGCAACCAAAAAAGAGATTTGAGAGCAAAAGACAACAAGTGGCAATAAAAAAAAGATAATTTTGCTTATAAATCAGTCCTCTTTGCTTGCAAGTTCAAAAGCTTTGCTTGCGAGTTCAGCTGCACTTAATGGGCAGGACCTAGGCTGATGGATGATAGAAGAGTTTCTGTTGGTGGGTTTGACCTGGCTCCAGTGCCGGCTACACCTTCCACATTATACCCACTTCTTCCTTGTGTTCTGTTACTGGGAGGTAAGTTGATAGTCTATTGCTCTTTGAAATTGAAATGTTTCCCATAAGTAACTAGAAGAGCACTCAGAGAGTGCAGACCTCCGCCAAGGCAGATCTACCCCCCCGATCACCACCAAAATGTAATCATTTGTTCCCTGTGCCAGTATCAACATTTCCTGAAAATTTCATGAAAATTTGTCCATAACTTTTTGAGTAATCTTGCGAACTGACTAACCAACAAATAAACAAACCCTGGGAAAAACGTAACCTCCTTGGCGGAGGTAATGAATGACACTAAGTGGCATCAGCTACAGCCTGCTGTACATTGACAGCCTGAGCAGAGTATGTCAGAATGAGTGAGTGAGTTACAGAGAGGCATTTACAACATAGGACTATGATTTAAAAATTGCAACTGTGCTGCTACAGCTGTGCAGCACCACATCTATTGTGAGCTGGCTCGACTGATGGAAGCTCAGATCTCAATATTGAACTCTTTCGATACAAAATACAGCCAAATGCCGGGTTAAACTTAGAGGAACAATAGAGCACTCCTGTAACTCATCTACAGTATGCAGCTGCATTTGACCCACTGCAGAATGCAGCTCCATCTCCTTACAGGATGACACACACACACAGATGTCCGCGGCACGACCAACTCTAACACTATGTTTGATAACTGAATATTCAGGGTTTTCCCTGCTTCTCCAGTTCCCCATCAGCCTGTATCTCTACCACAGTTAGGTTTAGGGTTCCCATGGAGCTCTGTCCATTAGAATGGTGACATTGCCTCTGAGATGTAGGATGTATAGAAGAGAACACACATTTCAGCACCACTGAATTATAGATCCTCTCTCTTTAACCTGCTGTTTGGCTGTATTTTTTTATTGAAAGAGTTGGATATTGAAGAGCTGAGTTATGATCAGCTGAGCCAGATCATTTTTCATTTTATTTATTTATTTAGACAGGGACAATGCACAATATGTATTAACCTTAAGAAGGAGAGATGTAGTGTGCCAGGTTCTAGCACTAGTGCTAATTTCCACCTGTAGTCCCTGGGTAGGCTGATGTTATTAAAAAAACAGACATGAATGAAAACTAAAACATTAAAAAACAGTTAAAAATACATTTCTATAACTCCATCTGTATAAAATATTTATTCACATCCATCCATTCACTCTTATGTCCCACTGCAGTCCGTCACACACTCTGAGCATGTTTACATTACATTACATAATGGCCACAATAGATGTGTCGCTGCACAGCTATAGCAGCGTGTGTTTTATAACATCAGCAAGAAAAAAGCATTATTCAGTTGCTCTGAGTGTGTCACAGTGCTCCTGTATGGACCAGTAACACCAGCTGGTTAGAAATGTGTGTGGGGATTTGTTCAATTATTGGCCATGTGTGTTTGTTGACATCAGAACAGCGTGTAGTGAGAGCAGGAGCCTGGAGGAGTAGCGTCAGTCTGCTACACAATGGAAACTGGCACCATGTCCAGTGCTAGTTTAGTAATCCACAGTCGTACTGTTGTGTAGATTTTCTGGTATAGTAGGAACAGTGATATTATGGCACCAAGGGTACCGTGCAACACTAAGGGCCGGATCTACTGAATATGCAATAGGGGGCATTTACATGCAATTGTGTGTGTGCTGGAGGGAGAAAATGTGAATATATTAATTTAGCACAGTGAGTTATCAAACAAACAAAAGTTATTGTACTAATAAAAATTGCGTCTATATTTAACACGTCTCAAAGGGAGGTGCAAACGGTTTGGATGTGTAATTGCCCACACATGGCTGCAGTTATTGTCGCAAGAAGGAGACATCAAAACGATGAAACAAGATGCAGAGAATGCATTTTTCACCCTTGCGTGAACATTTTTGGGATGACGGAAGAAAAAATAATTGAGATGTATGCCCCCCCACCCATTCTCTCACACACACACACACACACACACACACACACACACACTTACTTTACGGGACTTTTACTTTTCCACTTGGTCGGACGATTGTGATAAAAAATATGCACCGACATTAGGCTACAGTGTGACAAAATTGTGTGCACCTGACAGTCATTCAATTCAACAATCCCCATGGCCCCCCACCTCTGAAATGAATCCAGCACCGCTGTACAGCTGTGCTACTTTAGAACTTCGAGATGAACTAGGGGATGATTTGGGGCCAGTCACAAGGAGGAGTCATAAAATGCTTTCTATGACAAAACTCCTCGCAACCTTACATTTCCATGTGTCTGGATTAGCCCACTGTGACCATTAGTGCTGGTGTATCCCAGAGCAGTTTTTCCAGTGTGTTGTCTCCATGATGACAACAAGTAGCGCATGCAAAATCCTCATTTAAATACGGCGGTCTCCAAGACTTTGCACCTGTTGTCATTTGCACAGGCAATCTTAGTAAATCACCCGCGAACCCCACACATAAAATTCTAGATTGCACATGCAAATTAGTACATGCAAATTGGGACCTTAGTCGATCTGGCCCTAAATGTTTAAATCACAGCTATATGTTGTCTGCATCACCCTGTAACTCACTCACTCATTCTGACATACTCTGCTTAGGCTGTGACTCTGCTCAGGCTGTGAATGTACAGCAGGCTGTAGCCTACGCTATTTAGTGTAATTCATTACTTATGTGAAACATTTCAATCTCAAGGAGCAATTGACTATCAAACTTCCCTGCCGGTAGCACAACACAAGAAAGAAATGGGTGTAATGTGGAAGGTGTGGCCAGTGCTGAAGCCAGGTCAAACCCACCAACAGATACTCTTCTCTCATTCATCAGTGTAGGCCCCGCCCATCAAATGCAGTTCATCTTGCAAGCAAAACTTTTGAATTTGCAAGCAAAGACAACTGATTTATAATCAAAATGATCTCTTTTTTTATTGTCACTTATTGTCTTTTGCTCTCAAATCTCTTTTTTGGTTGCAAATCTATTCTGTTTGATTAATAAAGAAACAAATGTCTCTCCATACCTATGTAAAAGAGAAAATGATGAAAATTACTTATAAATGTAGGATGAAAATACCATAAAAGATTATTTGTGGTGTTAAACAAATTTTTAAGGTGAGAAATTAACAATAACTTCACAAATGTAATATTGCAATAGATACTGTTGTCATGACAGGGATAATCTCTAACTCCATGCAAGCTGCATGAAGGCTTTGAGGGTTGAAATATTTGATTCATGATGGCATGATGACCGTTTCTCTGCATAAAAAATCCATAATCACAGCAGGTAAAATTTACTCAATGACGCCAGAGATGTAACCATTTTTATCAGGTGTTCAAACATGTATTCATTACATTTTTAGTGAAGACATAATGAGGTCTGCTTTGCATTAAAAATATAGTGAAAATGGCTCAAATTTAGCCCGACACAAGGTACCACAAATGTAAAACCAACACTTTTCTCATTAGTAGGTTCCTTTTAGTGGCTCTGAGAAGAATTTGTGAACGAAAACTAAATTGGAGATGTAGATGTAATCTTGTAGCCCTCACATTTCTCCCAAATATCTACTCACCAAATTGTCGTCATCATGACCTAATTCAGACTAATAAATAACAGCTTTCGGCCTTCTGGACCTACGACTAATTCAATATGCTGTACCTTAAGAGTAAAGCTGCATAAAGTAGCTTAAGCAAGCAGTAACAAACCTGCACCATCTTTTGCTGTAATCCTTGATCTGTTAGTCCTGGTTGCATTTGGAGATGGATATCTTTTATTGTCCCCAGCTTGAGCAAAAAACAACTGTAAAACTACAAGTATCTGAACAAAATCCTCCGCTTTCCCCTGAGTTTTATTGAACTGAGGTGGTATTTTTTCAACGTCAGGTGGAACTCTGCCCTGAAACAAAATCTGTCTGGTTTTTATATTTTATATAAATTGGTAACATTGTACTCATAATGAAAGGGTGTTTATTGTAATATGGAAAGGACATATTTAATATTAATTTAGAAAACTTAAAAGAAAAATAAATTCTTGCTTTGAAGGTTATTAGATTATCTCCTCAATATTGATTACATTTGTTTGAATATTCTCTGCCTTTTTCTTCTCATCTTCTGAAAAATCTTCTGCAAGATGGCTCACATCCAAGATGAGTCACGTTTCAAATGGATGAAAAGACCCATTGCAGGTAATGCCCTGACAGACTTTCCCTAATACCTCACGTTCGGAACATCGTGGCCGAGGTCCCTCTTCACTTAATGAACACCTGCATCTGTCAATACAACTCAATCCAGATTAGGATTTTGTAATCCTATTAGATGTGTTCCAAAGCTACACAACCATTTTAACTTTATATGTGTGTAACTGGCTTGTTTCATGACCGGGTGACACTGAATTCTTCAATACTCGCATCTATTTTAAGTGAGACGTACTCGGCTGGGTGTCTGCAGAGAGTCCTACTCATCCTGGTCCCTATAATCCTAAATGCTTTACAGGAAGGCAGCTCGACGTCTTTGGGTTCTTTAAGACATTTCATCCCTCATCCATCCAAAAGGCTTCCCCACTACTGACCAAGTGAACCTCCAGGACTGAGACATGAAGTTAGCACTGCACAGCCAAAACCTTCAGCAAGTCCCCACAGATGCTCAGGTTTAAGTACCCAACTTTACCACACAATTAAACATCTCTATATAGAAATATTTTGGTCTCTGTAGATATTTTCCCTATTTATGACAATAATATGAAGGTTCTTATATGAATTACATTTAAAGCCTCAGATTGGACATTAGGGGAAAAAACACAACGTACTTCTTGAATCCAGTATCACCAAAACCAGAGCTTTATGGTCTTTTAATTTTAAAATGAAGGATGTGGCTGCCTCACTTTGATTGGCAGGTGGGTGTCGTCATTGTTGACTGACATCTGCTCAGCTGCTGAGTCAGATTTTCAGAGCTACTAAGTATCAATTTAGACGTCTTTCTTACTTACACACAGCTCTAGCTGGTGATTGTGACAGTCAAGGTAACACTGTGTCTTATAATCTTCACGTGCTGTGTCAGTTGATATTTGACAGTTTACACTATAGCTCTGTTAACTCTGGTAACTTAGCTCTGTTAGCTTAGCTCTGTTTTTAGACAGAAAACAACCACAGTAAAACTGCAAATCACCTCTGTTTTCTGTTTGGTTTGTGTTGCCAGTAGCTACACTAAAGATCTGTTTGGAATCAAACAAACAAGGTCCAAACTAGGGATGCAAATTATCGATTAATTCATTAATCGTTAGTTGGTTGCCCTTTTCGATCGATTAATGATTAATTGATAAGCGGCGATTTTCCTGAGAACCTGAATTTCTTTTTCGATACGGTCTATAAGAATAAAAGCTAAATATTGATTATACACTTCATGAAAAAACAATGTCATATTCCTTAATGATTGATTTATTGGACCATTAGATACAGTCAGTGTTTCCTGTGGAATTCATCTGTTGATGTGGCGGTGTGAAATGGGGGGGCGCATGCGTTTCGTCGGGAGGGGGGTACTGGCATGCGCACAGTACAGCCGGGGGATGCGTAAAGTAAGTAAAGTAAAGTAAATTTTATTTATAGAGCACTTTTCACAGACAGAGTCACAAAGTGCTTTATCAATTCAAATCAGAATCAAATTAAGTTTACAGAGACCCAACAGAATCCTTCAGGAGCAAACACTTGTGATTGGTGACAATGGCGAGTCGTCCGTGTTGGTTGGTAACCGCATGCGTGCGTCACTTTCCATCCTAATACCATGGGGTACAGTGCAGTCCGTGCCCCCGCAGAAGTGAAAGTGAAACTTTTCACTGACTGTAGACTACACCATACCTCCAGGGAAAACGCTCCGATACCCCGCATTTGTGCGTGTATTTATTTGGGGGTGCATCGCTCCCACAAACAGACGGCTCGGTCTGTGTTTGGCTCTACCATGTCCATAATGACATTCTAACTCATCAATGCCATGATCCGGTTTAATGAGCGGCTATCCCAGCCACGGCGTCGCAGCGCGGAAAAACCGGCAGCTTTCGGACAGGTGTGGACGGGCGGAAAAGGGCAATTAACTGACAGTTAATAATTTAATCGAGCAAATTCTTATCGACAATTAATCGTTAGTTGATTAATTGTTTACATCCCTAGTACAGACTGTCACAAATTAGTCTGAACCATGGATCAACAAATAGCGATTTAACAAAGATCACATAACTTTATACCTTCACAGGCCTCAGGATCAAACATACTCATGAAAACAACAGTGCTTCTAGCTTTTATTACAGTCATTTTCCTTGAGTCTAAAAGTTGTTTCTTGGTGGTTCTCATCCCAACTGGTTACTTACTGACACTTATTAAGCAGCGTATGACTTTCATCACAAGTTTTTCTTCAAATTTGTAAAACCCCAGTGATAGCCTAATTATCACTAATCCATTAGTCTTTCTGTGCTTACGCACCTAAATCACTTCCCTCACAACTTAGAAGATGACTCCATCACAAGCAGTCCGTTTGTTTACATACCAAACCAAAACGTCACTTAGCCTTTCAGAAACTGTGTAGGCTTATCATACACGTACTGTAAGGAGCAAGTGAGCTACCAATTCGCGCCTTCAGCCCCTCCAATCACCACGGAACATTCATATGCATTCTTACACCAGTGTGAGTAGCAGCACTGGAGTCAAGGAGGGTGAAATGTCTTGCCCAAGGACACAACACCACATGACGAGGATAGAGCTGGATTCGAACCTCCAACCCTTCAGTTATTGGACGACCCGCTCTACCTGAACCACGGTGATTCCTTCCATTTCTTCTGACCCGGTAGCGGACAAGGTTTCATTGCTTGTTGTCTCCATGTTTGTTGCTGCTGTGGCTGCATGGAATTCCCATTCCCACAATGCACTTTGCGACAAAATTTCCATTCCCACAATGCACTTTGCGACAAAATTTCCAAAAAGACCCAAGTGACGTATCGGTTTGGTATGTTAACAAACGGACTGCTTATGATAGAGTCATCTTTGAAGTTGTTCACCGTGAAGGAAGTGATTCAGGTGCGTAGGCACAGAAAGACTAATGGATTAGTGATAATTACAGGGGTTTTACAAATATGAAGAAAAATAAGAGGTGAAATTCATTTGCTGCTTAAGAATCTGGTCTTGACCAATTCTAAACGTAAAGTGTCATGTGATAATTTTTGTTATTTGGCACTATATAAATAACACATATTCACTTGCTTCTATACTCTTTGCTACATCATTGTCATTCCATTATGATCTCAGATGAACGTAAGAAAGAAAAGGAAGATTCATTTATCTGGAGTCATAAAGAACTAAAATGCTTTATATCAGAGCAGTCAAGGTATGTGGACAAGTCCTGCAGAAACAAAAATCGTTAAGGCAGGTTCATCTTGCTAACAGCAATGATGCTACATCTTAGCCTGATTTGTTACTACTGACAGATCTGATTTCAATTAGGAGAATGAGAACACATTAAAGCATACGCAAACTCAAGATTGGATTTTTTGTCATTTCAATAACTTGCTGATGGGTAACCTTATTTTGGGCTTACTAACGCTGCAGACATACATGAGTAAAGCATTCATCACGTGAAAGCAACAATCAATCAATAAAATCCATCATCAATCACTAAGTGAAACTAATTCATAAAGCACAACCACCTTGTTAGTTAGGCCCCCTATTGTTCTCCTGAAGATACCACACAGGAATTCAAACTGCCTTTACGTGCTATCAGGAAGAGAATCCTTTCCACTGAATTTGTAATTACGAGTGCGTTATGTTTCAGTGCTTTTGTTGTCGCAAAATGAAACATGGCTGATACACAATTTATGAATGTTATTTGGGTAAAACACAGTTTATTGTTTTGCGAATTGTGTAGGCTATAAATGTGCAAAATCATCAGCTAACAGCAGCAGAACATTAATAAAAGCACTGTTTATTATTCGTGATGAATCCCTCACTTCCACCAAGGTGAAAAGTGCAAAGGTTATTTTCATCTTGGAAGCACGTGTATCAATTTTTTTCCCAGTTCTCCAATGGAAAATACGATGTGAGGGGGTGTTCATGTGTAATTTTTGACTTTGTAACTCTAACCCTAACCATAATTCCCATAGCACGTGAAGGCAGAGTTTAGGATGCCCATCTTATTGTCTGAAGGCCTTTTATTCAGAAGGCCCCTAACCATAACCCTAACCCTTTTCTGACTAACAGGCTTTCAGACAATAAGGCGCCTCCCGAATTTAGTATAAAACTGCACCTTGTATGTGTTAAGCTTGATAGAAATGAATAGTGTTGCAGTACTGGAGTCCAGTCTCAAGTCCATTTCTGCTGTCTTGTCTCGAACTTGACTTCGTCTCGGACCACAGTGGGAGAAGAAGGACTCGTAATTTAAGAGTGAGTCCTCAAGACCAACAGATTTCCATTCTGTTCTATTTCAGCCACTGGTGCAGTCAAAGGTATACCTACTTATTTTGCAGTCAGCATTGTTTATACCCGCTTCTAAATCCCCCTGATGCACACCCTTCAGTGAGTGTTCGTATCCAGACCAACGGATAGGAGCGACGGGGCCGAAGTGGCTCTGCTCCGGCTCTGCTCCAGCTGTTAGATCCCTGCCGTCCCAGGCTAGGCTGAGCTAAACTTAGTGCTGAGCTAACTTTACTTCAGAGCGGAGCCGTGCTAACCGTGACCGTGTGTGTGTTTGTGTGCCAGGTGAGGATGTGAGCAGTGTGTCAAGGGACGATTTGAGTCGATGACATTGTCCAGAGACTCAATAATTGTGTGATTATTGGAAATGCGAATGAGAAAGGCAGAATAAACATCTTTCAACTTGATGATTAATATTAACAACCCACCTAATTCCAAGTTTAATCCTAGAAAGTCTACAAAGACCTGGTTGCAGAGCCATGGTGCTGCCTCTTCTGTGACTTCTAGACAGTGCAGTGTGAAATCTGCAGAAATCAAATGTGTCTGGACTATACTGTAGTATGAGCAAAGGTTACAAACCCAGTACTGGTTTGAGAGTATATTACTGTTGATGTGTTGTAAATGCATATATTTTTGGTCACTGTTAACTAAATATTGTTGATTGAAATTGTTTTGTTGAATGATTTAAAGTAACATGTTCAAAAGAAAGCATTCATTAAAAAAATGATGGTATTCAATATTTGTAGATATATATATATATATATATATATATATATATATATATATATATATATATACATATATATATATATATATATATATATATATATATATATATATATAATGAAGACTGCTCCTATAAACAATTCTTAGTCTATCTTAGTCTGTAGGCCTAACTGTTAATTATTAACAGGGGTGATATTAAGTCATGGTTCTGAAAACTGACTTGTTTTTATGGTCTTGGTCTTGACCCAGTCCCAACTCCTGAAAGACTCAGTCTCGACTCCTCAAAGACTCGATCTTGACTCGGTCTCGACTGCATTTGAAAAACAACGGTCTTAACTCGGTTTCGGCCCTTCAAAGACTCGGTCTCGACATAGGCAGTCTCATCCCCATCACTACAAATGAGTCTACATTTGGAGACTCTTTTTCCTGCCAGATGGTCATGCTCAGAGTAAAGGCCACAGGATGGGTTATCTAAAATTCCCTGTGCTTCTCATTAGACTGACTGCTCATGAATCATTTACGGTCAATGTTCTTCCCTCCCTGTTATTTTCATAGCGGTCTTGGTCATTTGAGCTGGTTTGGATTAGGACAGTAGTGATAGATTCCCATACCGTGTCTGAAAACCATATTTCATTAGATGTATGTCTACAGTGACAAGAAAAAGATTAATGTGCCAAGTCATAAAGCAGAGAGAGACCACGAATTGAAAAAACAGGTGTAAATAAAGAAAAAATAAGTGTATTAATAAGAGCATGAATTATCTGGATCAAATTCTAACACACAGCACAAACAACACATCCAAGCCAGAATCTATCAGGCAGGACTTCATGATAATAATTAAGAGGCAAAAGAGAGAGAGAGAGAGAAGAGGTGGGTCTTTAAACAAATTTTGGAAACATCTAGAGAGGAGTCTCTGTCAAACGTCAACATGCCTTTTTCATGATCAACACAAGTGGACGGCTCTAAGTATGTCCATTCACACCTGGCATTAAATGGATGAAGTAAAGTAGCTCATACAGTTCTTAGAACGTAGCGCTTCCATTTTCTGCAGGCATTTTTGGTGTTCAGCTTAACATCTGAAGAGTGAATGAAAGGATGTTTGTCTAATTTACATTAACAGGGCTGAAAAATAAACTTATTTCAACTTGAGGTGGACTGTGGGTTGATATGTGCTTTTGACATTATACGTAATGTCTTTGAAACCAGCTGTAGGTTTGGTCTTAACATTGTTTGGTTCAGATTTATTCGCAGTATCTTTGTAAGACATTACTTGAAGTCCTCGGGTCCAAACCACTTTCCCTCAACTTCACCTTCAGCATCTTTTCCTGATTCCCCCTCTGATCCCTCTAATCCTAAACCTGACCCTTGCTCTAACCTTAACCATGCATAAACCTTACAAATCCACGCATTAAATGACACCAACACCACATATTCTACCGTTCATGAATAGTTGGCAGTGGCAGTGTAGTGGCACTGCTACAGGAAGAGCTGGAGGCAAATAAATAATTTTGTGATTACCATATGTAGTTGCCTGCTCATGTTTCTGGTGGTGGCTTGTGTGTGTGATGGGTTTATCTCCTCTCTGTCCCTACTTTTATAGACTTACTCAGAAATAGATGAATTTTTGATACCAGAAGGATCCATCTTCTGATGCCATATATTGATCTTCTCCAACTATCTAAACCTCCAGATGCTGCTACAGCAACAGATGAACTCGCCCCCATTTGATGTCACCTTGCACCAACAATATTTCCTTAAAATTACATCAAAACTCTTACGCAGTTTTATCAACTTATATCATTCATGCATATAATACTGAAATGGTGCCTTTAATACGTATCCAGCTCCATAGAAAGATCAAACATGACCTTTGCCCTGAATATCATGTTGGAAAGTACAGCAAAATCGTTAGAACATTCTTGTCCACCTTGTAGATTCTATTGCTTGAAATATGTTAAACACACTATATATTTATATGTAAAATATATCAAGCTTTAGAATCTATAAGGAAGGCAAGATGTTAAATTTTAAGGCAAACTAAGAAGGTTTAAAAATTATACATTCCATGCAGAAGTGAATGGAACATCCAACTGATCACCTAAACATGTTTTATGTGCAAATGTTTGTTATTATTACGGTCATAAGAATTTGTTGCTTTAATGGAACTCCTTTCCAGTTCAGTAAATCATGTCCCTATTAATACAAAAGAGTTGCATACTTAGTATTTCAGACATTATAAGGATAAAAGGATCTATTTTGGAGATGCTTAATATTGCTGTTTTGCTTCAGCAACTGAGTCATGCCTCACTGAAGGTGGTCCAAATTGATTTTCTATACATAATTATGCATTTTACTGAACCAGACACACCTATTTTTTTTAAAAAATAAATCCAAAGTGGGCAAAACAGATAGGAGACCAGAACATGCCCTTAATTATTATAGAGATTATTTCCATGCTCTTGAACAGGCTGGCTACATGGTTGTGCTGAGGGATTTATGTCGTCTTTGGCTGGAAGCCATCGCTGCTGCTACTCACTCTAGAGGATATGGACTCACAGGTAGATCCAGCTCCAGGTACTTAACCTAAATTACATCCCTCAGGTGTGCAGCACATTAGGGAACCTCTGAGCTTGTGTCTTTGAAAATACAACGTGGGAGTGAACACTGGTTTGTCTTTTGGTTTGTGGATGTTGATAGCAAATTAAAAAAACTGTTAGCAAGTGGAAAATGTAATTCATGGTTTTGAGACTTATTCATCCTTAATCCTTTTTATTTAAATAATAAAGTCAGAAATAAAAATAACAAAAAATAAATAAATTTAAAAAATGAATAAATTTTATATATATATCACGTATCCTGACATTTATATGTACCTGATTTCAATGCCAGGAAAATACACAATGCAAAGCCTGAAAGCATACAAAAGCCAAGGAGTTGTTGACATCCTCGTCATCGTTAATTAGAGGATTACAGCTGGTGAGTGCTTTCAATTCAACATACAATTGTTTTTGAGGTTTTATGTCAGTGAAGACGTATTTTCTTGGCGGTGATTGCCAAGGTAAAGGCCCAGCAGTAGTGCTCACAGTTCACTACTGATTTACTGTAGTTTAACCCTTAGTACTGACCCAAGTGAGTGTATGATCTACTGGTACTTTTGATATTAAGTGTAGTTAACATCAAATACTTGATACAACACAGCTACAACAGCTTTGTGCTAGAGTACCCCCTTATTTGGAAAACTAGTTTAGCCTCAGTTTAAGCTAATTTACAAATTATGTAGAGCACAAGGTTCATAATCACACAATTGAAGACAAAAACGTGTCAGTTATGAAATATAGAACTAAATGACAGATGCTAACATTAAGAGCTGTACTAATAAGTAACGTTAGCCAAAATGATAAGTAATTTAAGGTATGATTTTACGTAAGACTACAGCATAGATTAACATTACCTGACACAAATCCAGGTTTCGTAGCCTGGATTCCAGTTATTTCTACGAATTGCAGCGATCCATCTGCTTCTTCTGTCTTTGGCTTTAGGTAGCCGCTAAAACGATAGCTCCGAGTGCTTTTTAAACCTATTTGTGCGATCAATGGCACAACAGCTCTTCCCCATTTTTTAGATTGTTCTAAAGTTTTCGCAGTATTCAAGCCAAAGCCGCTACTCATCTCCCTCTTTCTGCCACGCAGTGGACGTAACTGCGGTGGCTTCCACTAGTGGTGACGTCACGTGCATACGACGCCATATGGGTAGGCAAGCTTTCCTTGGATCGTACAATTGCCCATTGTTGGTGATAGTTATCTTTCGCTGTAGATCCACAATAACATAAAGCTTTAAACAGTGCAATCATGGTAACCACATGTGTTGCAGTTGGTTGCAATAATCAGCAACAAAAAAACACCAGGAAATCCTTCTACAGATTCCCAAAGGATCCAGAATGGAGGGGGCTGTGGATTGCAGCCATAAAATGTGAAGGCTGGCAACCATCCAGCATCAGCCGAGTATGCAGCGACCATTTTATTGAGGGTAAATGAATGCATTAAAACACAAATTAGTTTATGGCTGTTGTGTCGAACTGTACTCCCTGCCGAAAACTGCATCACACAGCAGCTGCCGCAAACAACTCCCCCCTTCCAAAATCAGCCATGAAGAGGACAAAGTGGACCAAATTCACCCTGTCACACCAGAATAGCTCCAAATGTGAACTGCTAAAGTCATTTCACTCCTGTAGCTTCGCAAGCTCAGTGGAATGGGGGATGCAGTTGTCAGCAATATCTGGTGCCGAATTCTGCTCCGTGCTGAAAACTGCAACCCCAGCCACGGTATCTGTTTGCATTGTTATTTATTTTGTATGTTGTGTATCTAAGATTTCACTTTAGAAAGTTTTATATACTTTTCAGTTTGCACGTTCTTTAATATTAACCAGATAAAAAACAACATAACTGCAATATCTTACAATATTATTCATCACTTAATTGCTACACTGCTATGATGGCGTTAAGAGGTTGAATAATTCACAATTAATTCCATATCCTAGAGTCAGAAAGGAGAAAAAGTTGTGACTGGGTGAATTTGGTGCAAATTGTCCTCTTCATGGCAGATTTAGGAAGGGGGAGCAGTTTTCGGCAGGAAGTAGACTTCGGCACAACAATGGCTACATAGACGTTACCAGTATTTAGTTCAATAAACATGCACCATAGGTACCCCCACCCCTACCGTTCTAAGTTTGGCTTTATTTTTAGATGTTTGTTCAGATGTTTAGACTTCCTTTATTCTTGTTCCAGGAAAAAGTGACAATTCTATGTCCCCTGATTAAATGCCTTCGTTGTTTTCACACCTGAGATCCCCACAAAAAAGGAAGGCCAGAGAAAAGCTGGAGATCTTCAAAAGGAGGACTTTTACAAAAAACAGAAGAAAAGAAGGTACCTGGCATATTTGTTTATATGTATGGATATGTGTATTTCTGTACGTATTAGAGCCCGACCGATATGGGATTTTTGGGGCAGATGCCAATACCGATACTGGGGGCTAAAAAAACGCCAATATCCAATATATCGGTCGATATCCGATATTGGTCGATAACCGATATATTGGCCGATATATGAAATAAGAACACTGATCTACACAGAATATAATAATCTTATATCAGATAATTGTGGACAGGTGGATTAACAGTTGCGTAAATCTTTGTTTATCTCACAAATATAATTTACACAACTTTCAAATGCAAACTATGCAATCATAAAAATAATTAGAGCAAAAAATATGACTTACCACACAATTATGTTTTCACTAGGGATGTCCGATATTGGCTTTTTTGCCAAAAACCGATATGCCGATATTGTCCAATGCTTAATTTCCGATTCCGATATCTACCGATATCGCTGCCGATATATGTGGGATATTAAACTAATTTTAGGTAACATCACATATCTCCTGTCATGGAATTAACACATCATGCCTAATTTTATTGGGATGCCCCATTGAATGCCTTCTCAAATGCAACAAGGCTTTTAAAATGTAAACACTGTCTGTGCAAAGAATACATACTTCAACTTAATACTAAAGTCAAATCAAACAGTGTCTTCCCTGTGTCCCCACTGACATTATACAGCTGAATCTGTTCTGTGTCCTCAGTCTGAATCTGAACTCACTCTAACAGATAAACACTAGCTGTCCTTTGTCTTGTCCCATGTCTGTGTGTCTGTCTTCTCCTTGAATGTCTATTATAAATGTGTCTTTTCTCTTCCTCATGTGTGTCATTTTCTCCGTGTCGCTCCGTGCCCCTGTTACATAATGCGGCTCAACAGCCCCCCCCCGTGTCGGACCTGAGCCGCTCTGTGTTTCCCGTGTTCCGTGTCCATCTCCCTCACCTTCTATTTCTCTGTTCCTGTCTCTAAATGGTTCTTCTGTAGCTCCATCATATATTGAATTGTCAGACTCTGTCTCCATAATCATCTTTAAGGCTTTTGAAACTGCGCGCGGTTCCTGCACAGTCTGCATTTCCTCATTCAGTGACTGCCGCTGGATGCGTTGCCATGGGATACGGAAACTCCACTGCAAAAACGTTAAACCCGGTCCGTCATTTTTCCGAAAAAGCTGCTTAATTGTTTGTTTTTGGACTAAGGAAAGTAGTTCACACGAGCCGCAACAGCTTCAACTACAGTATAACAGTGAAAACACGGAGTGACAGAAAATTTCGTCATTGGCGGAGAAAGAGTTAAGTTGTGGAAAAAATGCCATATTTATTTATTTTCTCTCCCTCCCTCCATGAGTCTATTACAGTGTGGCAACTCTACTGTACAGTTTTGAAAACTGCACATTTCTTTCAGCTACAAACAATGCTTCATTTACACATCGGTAAATGCCGGTGAAATCAAGGCATTATTTTATCGGTTTTAATGACAGGCAAAAAAACCGATACTGATATTCACCGATATTACATTTTTATGCCAATATCGGGCCGATAATATCGGCCCACCGATATTATCGGACATCCCTAGTTTTCACTCACAAATTTGGATGTGTCTGCCTCACGGCACTGCAACTTCTTATGTGGACTAAGGAGTAAACTGAGCATGTGCAGAGTGAATTAGGTGAGTCCTTCGTTGTTCCTGTTTGGAGCAATTGCAAGAGTTACAACTGACCTGTGTTCCAACTGTCCCCAGTCTCCCCTAAACTAATAACACCCAGGCCTGCTGGCATAATGAAACTGTGAGGTAGACAGGAAGTGCACGGACATGGGTGTGTGTGTGTGGGGGGTGAATACTTCATAAGACGGGGGGGGGGGGGGGGGTTTCCATGATTTTTGGAGTGGGGGGGTGTTAGTGGTCCATCCCATCAGAGTGCGTGGTAGCAGTCTGTGATTTTCGCCGGGGGGGGGGGTAAGCAGTCCATCCCTGTCAGAGGGAGGGTTGGGGTTGCTCCGTGATTGTGTGTGGGGAGGGTGATAGCTTCATTGTCCAAGTTGGAGTGAAAGTGAAACTAACTCACTTTAAAGTTCCTCTTATTCTCCGGGCAGCACACACACACACACACACACACACACACACACAGGAGCAGCGAGTGACAGCATCTCCACGCAGCAAAAAAAGTTCATATATCGGCTACATTGGCTACATACAGGCCGATATTGATTAATTGGTGATATGCTATAATCGGCCTGTTGGGCTTTAGTATGTATGTAAAAATTTAAAATATATGTAAATATGTGAAAGATATTTTTTATTTTATCACAGAACAAACAAGATCCCAAGCTGCATCAGCACTGCTGTCGCTGTCCTCAGTAGAGATCGACGTAGATCAATCAGAGTCCATGACCATAGAACATCACCAAAGTGACCAAACCATTGAAATGTCATCACCCCACAATCCCAGCATAGCTGTGCAGACAGACCTGACAATGTCAGATATTGATTCAATCATTACTGAAGCCCAACACCTCAGAGCAGAAAATAATAGACTTAAGGAAAAACAATAAATTCCAAGCTTAGATCAAAAATCCTTGGAATCTAATGATAAAAAGGTATCTATTTTGACTGGATTACCATCATACAAAAGTTCAATGTGCATGTTAACATGAATTACCAACGTGTTAAAGCCAAGTGATCAAATAGTCCCATTTCAGCAGCTTTTAATGACCCTTCTCAGAATGAGATTCAATATGAATACACAATATCTTAGTTTCATTTATGGTGTCCATCCTTCAACAATACGTAGAATATTTCAAAATGTCCCTAATGCATTATACACTAAACTGGTTCCAACAACTATTTGCTGGCCTGAGCGTGAAACCCTCCAAAAAACAGTGCCTATAAGTTTTAGAAGAACATTTCCTAGATGCATTTGTATAATAGATTGTTTTGAGATATTTATTGAAAAACCACACGACCTTAAAGCTAGAGGACAAACATACTCAAATTACAAATCACATAATACAGCAAAATATTTAATTGGCATAGCTCCACAAGGTGTTATTACATTCATTTCTAAAGGCTTTGATGGTTGAGCAAGTGACAAGTTGATAACAGAAACTTCAGGTTTCTTAAATAGTTTGTTGCCTGGAGATACAGTTCTAGCTGACAGAGGATTTAATATGAAAGATATGTTTCATTTGTATGGGGCTAAGTTAGAAATTCCTGCTTTTACTAAAGGGAAAAAACAATTGTCATCTGTTGACACCGAGAAAAATAGAACTATTGCTTCTTTGAGGATACATGTGGAGCGTGTCATAGAGCTTGTAAGACAAAAATATAGTATTCTAGAAACAGTAATACCTGTCACTTTAATACACACAGACAAAGCAAAAGAAGTTACTTCTCTGGATAAGATTGTACATGTGGCATGTGCACTGGTAAATGTATGGCCTTCTGTAATACCTTCAGACTAATACAGTACATCAATACAAATCAAGACTGGTGTTGTACATGTATAACAGTTCCTCATGCAGATATATTGTACATTGGTCATAAGATTTGCACATGTAGAGATAATTAATCCTCTTTTCTGTTAATAGGGTATGTAAGTGCTAGATCACTTCATTCAATGTATATGTACATCATGCCTTTGAATGTTTATGTGTTTATTGTGAATAATTTTAATATAAATGATTTTATTTGTTCATCACGCCTCTTGGATACATTCAGATGCAGCTGCAGCCTATATATCCTTCAAATTTAACCATTTGTCAATAATCCTTTGTTAGTTAACCAGAATAAACACAAACATTCAAACTGTGATAATATGAATGTGTGATGGAGTTATTGTACAACAATACCCTTTTTCATGAGCTAATTTAAGAGTGTGTGTGTGTGTATGTATATATATGTGTATATATATATATATATATATATATATATATATATATATACATATATATATGTGTGTGTGTGTGTGTGTACACATTATATTGCCAAAAGTATTGGCTCACCCATCCAAATAATCAGAATCAGGTGTTCCAATCCCTTCCATGGCCGCAGGTGTATAAAATCAAGCACCTAGGCATGCAGACTGCTTTTACAAACATTTGTGAAAGAATGGGTCGCTCTCAGGAGCTCAGTGAATTCCAGCGTGGAACTGTGATA